>NC_134898.1:43725796-43733296 GCF_041734735.1 Babylonia areolata | reverse complement strand
TTTCCATCGTCTTCTTCTTCGTTCGTGGGCTGCAACTCCCACGTTCACTCGTATGCACACGAGTGGACTTTTACGTGTATGACCGTTTTTACCACGCTGTGTGCCTCCCTTTTCAGGGTGGTGGGGTGGTGGGGGTATGCTGGGTATGTGCTTGTTTCCATAACCCACCCAATGCTGATATGGATTACAGGATCTTTAACTTGCATATTTGATTTTCTGCTTGCTGTATACACACGAAGGGTACAACCAGGTCTGCACATTTCTTGAACTTTGAGATCGGAAAAATCTCCACCCTTTACCCACCAGGCGCCGTTACCGAGATTCGAACCCGGGATCCTCAGATAGAAAGTCCAACGCTTTAACCACTCGGCTGTTGCGCCCGTCAAGTTTTATCTATTCATTATTTTTTTCATTGTTGTTGTTTTTCTTTTTCACTTTCACTTTCTCAAGGAGGTGTCACTGAGTTCGGAAATGCTTTGGAAATTCTGTTTCATTATTCACTAGCACCAACAAACGATTGCTGGACCCATCTAACCATATTTCTGAAAATCATGACGAAAGCTTTCTGATTTAACTCTCTCCATACGAACGGCGAAAGAGACGACGTTAACAGCGTTTCACCCCAATTATCACCATCAAAATATTACAAACGGAAGGCTCTTATACTGAAGAGGTGAATGTTGACAAACAATACCACAATTCTGACGACGGAAGCTAAAGGTTGGGTCATTGAGACACCCACTGGACATACGAGGGGTCTGTGTAGAGGAGAAGAGAGGACTGGCCGTACTGAGTGAGTTAAACTCGACAGACAAGGTGCATCCTTCTGAGCCAACATGCTTACTTTTCTTTTTTTGAATACAGTGAATTTGTCCTGTTTGCATATGGGATAAATGCCCACTCACTTTTGACATATGGAGTGATGGCCTAGAGGTAACGCGTCCGCCTAGAAAGCGAGAGAATCTAAGCGCGCTGGTTCGAATCACGGCTCAGCCGCTGATATTTTCTCCCCCTCACTAGACCTTGAGTGGTGGTCTGGAAGCTAGTCATTCGGAAAAGACGATAAACCGAGGTCCCTTGTGCAGCATGCACTTAGCGCACGTAAAAGAGCCCACGGCAACGAAAGGGTTGTTCCTAGCAAAATTCTGTAGAAAAATTCACTTCGATAGGAAAAACAAATAAAACTGCACACAGGGAAAAATACAAAAAAAAAGAAAAAAAGAAAAAAAAGGGGGTGGCGCTGTCAGTGTAGCGACGGGCTCTCCCTGGGAAGAGCAGCCCGAATTTCACACAGAGAAATCTGTCGTGACGAAAAAGAGAAATATACAATGTATGCTGTATCTCTTGTATGTTACCTTTTTCTTCTTATTTTTCCTTCCTAACAGTGTATGTCTTAACCAAACAGCTGGTGTGGCAATTGTAAACAATTATGAGCACAATAGCAAATGTTACTTACGTTTGTGTTAGCTACATGAAATCAGTCCTGATATGGCCCTTTGCAGTCGGCTGGACTATAAGCAAGAAGATCAAGTTACATGAAATAAGTACCATTTTCATCTGGCCCCACAGAGTTTCCTGAAATAAACACGTCTGGTCTGTGCAAATCCATATTCACTTCACCACATCTATATTTATTTGTCATCATTGTTGTCTTATTTATTTATTTATTATTATTATTTTTTTTTTAATCATTACTAGTACCTTTTCATGTCATAATTATTATTTATTTATTTATTTAAGTAAGCTTATATATTATTCATTCACCTTTTTTTTCTTTCTCAAGGCCTGACTAAGCTCGTTGGGTTACGCTGCTGGTCAGGCATCTGCTTGGCAGATGTGGTGTAGCGTATATGGATTTGTCCGAACGCAGTGACGCCTCCTTGAGCTACGGAAACTGAAACTGAAACTATACTAGGTAGATGCCTGACCGACGCGCATAGTCCGGCCTCAGGTGCATGCAGCATATATCTGTGCACCTATCAGAGCGGACTTCTTACAAAGGACAACCCTTCAAGGTGTTGCCGTGGGTTCTTTACCAGTGTGCCACGTGCTTGCTGCACAAGGGACATAGGTTTATCGTGTCATCCAAAGGACGTGACGCTCGGTTTGATATTTCCAGTTAAATTAGGGAGAATGGGCGAGAGCGGGAATGTGACTCAGACCCTCGCTGACTGTATATGTAGGAGGAATAATGTGCAATATGTAGGAGGAATAATGTGCAATATGTAGGAGGAATAATGTGCAATATGTAGGAGGAATGATGTGCAATATGTAGGAGGAATAATGTGCAATATGTAGGAGGAATAATGTGCAATATGTAGGAGGAATAATGTGCAATATGTAGGAGGAATAATGTGCAATATGCAGGAGGAATGTACAATGGAATATGTCTAACGCTAACGTCCATATTCTAAATATATTTCTGTTTAATAATTACGATGTAATAATTAATTGCAATGTTTTTTGAAAGCGAATATGTGAAATGCTTTTATTTGAGAACATATGTTTATTACTCTTGTTTAATTAAGTAATCCGCGTGTGTGGGGAGGGTGGGGGTGGGGGGTAGGGGGGGGGGGGGGGGTGCGGGTGTGTGCTGATTATCTGGTTGCGGTTTTCCGCAATTTATCTTTATTCTCATCTTAACTGTCTGTTATAATCAATGTGCAGTATAGTAGGCTATGTTTATAATTATACTCAAATAATGTTTCTTAATTCTTTCTGTTTTTACATTAAGAATACTAGTTATTACCTGCAGTGTGTGGATGTATGTATGAAACGGTGTATGTGATTTTTTTTTTTTTTTTTTTTTTTTTTTTTTTTTTTTTTACATTTGTATCTTCGTAATATTCGTAATAGCTGTTGTTGACTTTTACAGTTTTGGTCCCCATGTTGTTTACTTGTCTATGTTGTGATAATGCACCTGACCAAATTTCTCCAGTTGGAGATAATAAAGTTATTCTTATCTTATCTTATCTTATATTGGCAGATGAGCGTCCTAACCATTCTGCCACCTTCCTCATGTCAGTGTTTGTGCCCTCCTAACCCTGGGGCAATTGCTGGGGCAATTCTTGTGCCCCTCCTTGACCGGGTTGTATGAACATTCGTCTCTAAGAAAACAGATCTGATTTTTTTTTCCCATTCAGCGATTTTTTGTTTTGAACGCTGCTACCCACAGCCATGAAATCATGTTTTGATTTTTCGGTGGTGATTCTATCCCTCTGAAGGCTCCTTTCCAAGCCTGAAGCAAGTTTGTTTTGTTTCTGTTCTCTTCAGGCAAGACTTTCCATACTCTTAAAAGTCTAGGACTTTCTTTTTTGTCAAAGACATTATTCTGATATTGTTCATATTGTTTTGTATTCTGATTACTTTGGTGACAAGTGTTTGTGTTTGAAATTCGGGATGCACTCTCCGTGGTGAAAGAAAGAGAGTGAGTGAGAGAGAGAGTGAGAGAGAGAGAGAGGGAGGAGGGAGAGAGATGGGGGGAGAGGAGGGAGAGAGATGGGGGGAGAGAGGGGGGAGAGAGAGAAAGAGGGAGGAAGAGAGAGAGAGAGAGAGGGAAAGAGAGAAAGGGAAGAGGGAGAGAGGGAAAGAGAGAGAGTTAAGAGAGAGAAGAGAGGAGAGAGAGAGAGAGAGAGAGAGAGAGAGAGAGAGAGAGAGAGACGGGCAGACACTGAGAGAAACAGAGATAGAGAGACACAATGAATGAATGAATGGATGAATGAATAAACGAACGAATAAATGTATAAACGATTGATCGATTATAGAGACGATTCCTTCAGCCATAACATCTACACCTGTTCCGTGTTTATTTAAAGACTTTAATACGCCCGCATTGTGGCATTCATTGTCATGCTTTGCCATTCCTTGAAGAAGATTACCATCTGGCTAGGTTTCTGACGAAAATTATTGACTATTGACTATTGACTATTGACCTCAGATATAATAATAATAATAACAATGGTATTTATATAGCGCTGAATCTTGTGCAAAGACAAATCAAAGCGCTTTCGCACCAGTCATTCACACGCATGCATGACTCTAAAACTGTAGAAACTAAAGACAAGGAAGGGCAGGCAAGGGAGGCTATTTTGGGAAGAGGTGGGTTTTAAGGCCAGACTTGAAAGAGCTGAGTGTGGAGACTTGACGAAGCGAAAGAGGAAGTTCATTCCAATCGCAAGGTCCAAAGACAGAGAAAGAACGGCTGCCAACAGTCGAGCGTTTGAATCTGGGTATGCGTGAACAGAGTAGATCCGAAGCCGATCGTAGTGAGCGATATGGAGTGTAGCGGTGAAAGCAGCCGCAGAGATAGGAAGGGGTAGTTTTGTGATCTTGTACTTTATTCGGTGTGAGACAGGGAGCCAGTGGAGATGTTGCAAAAGAGGAGTGATGTGCTCAGATCTTTTCTTTCTGAGGACGAGATATGACATAGGCCTCCCGGAGCTTTATACGCTAAGAAACGCTGCACATCCGGGTTCCCCAAACAACGCCGGAATGACATATCCTGGTGTGTGTGCTAGCCATTTGTTTGAAAAAAAAATGTTAAAGGTACAATGGACATACATAAACAGGTGAAGTGGACACCACATAAACAGGTGGACACTACATAAACAGGTGAAGTGGACACCACATAAACAGGTGAAATGGACACTACATAAACAGGTGAAGTGGACACCACATAAACAGGTGAAATGGACATACATAAACAGGTGAAGCGGACACCACATAACCAGGTGAAGTGGACACTACATAAACAGGTGAAGTAGACACCACATAAACAGTTGAAGTAGACATCACATAAACAGGTGAAACAGACACAACATAAACAGGTGAGGTCGACAATAGGCAAACAGGTGAAGTCGTCGATACATAAACAGGTTGCTACAGACAACACAGAAACAGTGGTGATACTACATTAACCCCTAGGCTGCCTGCATGACGAGATAACTCGTCATGGCAAGCATGTATGCTTCGCTGCCGGCATGACGAGATAACTCGTCATCGAAATATTCTGACTTTTCCCTGCTTTGCATTCAGTTCGTTGACAAAAATGCCGGTAGCTTTAGCTTGGGGAATCTTTCTGGATTCTATTCATAGCTAGAAACACCATCTGCGTCATAAGGCAGTCCTTTATTTGAACGTTTTGGTTGGGTTACTGGCCGCAGTCTTTGCCTGGCTCCTCTCCTCGCTCGCTCAACAAAATGTCGGACTGACTCCGTGCTCAAGACATGCGCTCGTGGCGAACTAAATCAACCAAGATTACTTTCTTTAGCTAATGCTCAGAAAGAATTGGAGCATAAATTCGAAGGAGAAGACAGTGGTGAACATTTATAGGACGATTTGATAGAAAATAAAGGGAGCAATCAAGAGAGTGGCCAAGATACAACTATCAGTGAGTGATGCAGGCTGTTCAACTCTAGCAGACGAATTTTTAGCAGGGCACCGTATGAGCTATTTTCTTGGCACTCAGCCAACGCGGTCTGATGAAGTGACGATGTGAGAGGGGTGAAGAGGAGGGGGGTGGAGACTGAGGGGGCGTGGCCTCACATCCATATTATCACTTGCAGAAGTCACAATGCATCTATTTCTTTTTCAGTTTTTTTATATTGTGGTTGTTCTGGTATGATTTTGTGTGTGCAGATATCCATTTGTCCAGAAAATCATATTTTTGTGCAAATTACCAGACTAATGTTTGTAATGAACAAGTTGAAAATGTGACAAAAAACAAAACACTGATTTCAAAACAACAGCATGTCACTTAAAATGCATAAAATGGGAAAACATCATGTGTTTTGTATTCTTTATTCATTTCCCTTTCAGAAAATATATACTTTTATGGGTCTTTCTCCAATAACAAAGAGCACAGAATTTTTTGAAAATTTATACCCGTTTTTTGTGGAAAAACCCTGGCAAATAGATTTCACTTAAATCTTATTTTCCTGGCAGCGAAAGGGTTAATACGTGAACTGGACAGTACATAAATATGTGACGTGGTAACTACATAAACAGGTGAAATGGACACTACCTAAATAGGTGAAGTGGACACAACATAAACAGGTGAAGTGGACACCACCTAAATAGTTGACATGGACGCTACATAAACAGGTGAAACGGACACCACATAAACAGGTGAAGTGGACACTACATAAACAGAGGTAAAGTGGACACAACATAAACAGGTGATGTGGACACCACATAAACAGGTGAAGTGGACAACACTTAAACAGGTGAAGTGACACCACATAAACAGGTGGACACCACATAAACAGGTGGACACCACATAAACAGGTGAAGTGACACCACATAAACAGGTGAAGTGGACACCACATAAACAGGTGAAGTGGACACCACATAAATAGGTGAAGTGGACACCACATAAACAGATGGACACCACATAAAGAGATGAAGTGACACCACATAAACAGGTGAAGTGGACACCACATAAACAGGTGAAGTGGACACTACATAAACAGGTGAAGTGGACAATACATGAATAGTTGACGTGAACACTACATAAAACAGAGGTGAAGTGGACACCACATAAACAGGTGAAAGAGGCAGAGCGGACACTACATGGACGATACCCTAAACACTAATCACAAGCGATCCACATGTTGAAACAAGGCGGCGCGCCCCGGTAGGGTTGCCCGGGGATTGTTGGCATGTTGTTGTTTGAGTTTAGGCTTTGGGCCTTGCTCTTTGCTGAAGGCCTTTGGATTTTGTGGGTTCTCTTATCTCACGTACTCAGTTCCAGAGTTTTTGTTGCTAGAGAGGGAAAGGGCATTGCTTTTGTCTCTGTCTCTGTCTGTCTGTCTGTCTGTCTTTCTCTCTCTCTCTCTCTGTATGTGTGTGTGTGTGTGTGTGTGTGTGTGTGTGTGTGTGTGTGTGTGTGTGTGTGTGTGTGTGTGTTTGTCAATGAATGTATGTATGTATGTACCATTGTACGTGGAGGAGGAAGATTTTTTTTGGAATTAATATCCCGTCACACATATCGGTGATTGAAGACATTTTGTTAGAATATTAATGTATACATTTGAGTATTATCGTTAAGAAGAGGAGGGGGAGTGGGGTGAATGGTGAGTAGGGGGAGACCAGGTATATGGGGGTGGGGGCGGGTGGTGGTGAAATTTGAAACAAATATCTAAATACGATAACAGAAAATTACTTCACGGATTTGTAAATGTGAAGTCGTTAATCTTACAAGCGAAACAAGTTACAGAATGAAAAAAAAATCAAAAAAAAAAAAATCAACATTCTCGGTCACTTATGATGACACACTTTCGTGCAGGTAAGGAGAATGATTATGATGAAAGTTATTCAGAAAGGTATGCAGTAACGCCTCCTTGAGAGAGACTGAAACTGAAACTGAAAACTGACACCACCAGAACCCCACCCCACCCCCACCCTGCCGCTAACAGGGGAAAAACAACAGTCTGTGTAACCAGCCTCAGGGTGTTGCCATGGGTTCTTTTTCAGTGCGCTAAGTGCGTGCTGCTCACGGGG
>NC_134898.1:43700796-43710796 GCF_041734735.1 Babylonia areolata | reverse complement strand
TCTGTTAGGAATAGGTGTGCACTACAAATCAAAGATTGTTCTGTTAGGAATAGGTGTGCACTATAGATCAAAGATTGTTCTGTTAGGAATAGGTGTGCACTACAAATGAAAGATTGTTCTGTTAGGAATAGGTGTGCGCTACAAATCAAAGAATGTTTGTTCTGTTAGGAATAGGTGTGCACTACAAATGAAAGATTGTTCTGTTAGGAATAGGTGTGCACTACAAATGAAAGATTGTTCTGTTAGGAATAGGTGTGCACTACAAATGAAAGATTGTTCTGTTAGGAATAGGTGTGCACTACAAATGAAAGATTGTTCTGTTAGGAATAGGTGTGCACTACAAATCAAAGATTGTTCTGTTAGGAATAGGTGTGCGCTACAAATCAATGATTCTTCGTTCTGTTAGGAATAAGTGTGCACTATAAATCAATGATTCTTTGTTCTGTTAGGAATAGGTGTGCACTATAAATCAATGATTCTTTGTTCTGTTAGGAATAAGTGTGCACTATAATTCAAACATTGTTCTATTATGAATAGGTGTGCACTATGCACTATAAATCAAGGATTGTTTGTTCTATTAAGAACATATATTATATTAGGAGTAGGTGTGCATTATAAATCACAGATTGTTCTGTTAGGAATAGGTGTGCACTACAAATCAAAGATTGTTCTGTTAGGAATAGGTGTGCACTATAAATCAAAGATTGTTCTGTTAGGAATAGGTGTGCACTACAAATGAAAGATTGTTCTGTTAGGAATAGGTGTGCACTACAAATGAATGATTGTTCTGTTAGGAATAGGTGTACACTACAAATGAAAGATTGTTCTGTTAGGAATAGGTGTGCACTACAAATCAATGATTCTTCGTTCTGTTAGGAATAGGTGTGCACTACAAATGAAAGATTGTTCTGTTAGGAATAGGTGTGCACTACAAATGAAAGATTGTTCTGTTAGGAATAGGTGTACACTATAGATCAAGGATTGTTTGCTCTGTTGGGAATTCTTGTGCAATGTCTTGCCAAGCGATAAGTGTGAAAGTTCCTGGGGTCGAGCGCCAAGCAAACGTTTACCACAGACTGCTCTTCCACGAAGACAGTTTTCCACAGGGTTTGAGGGAAAGGGAAGGGGCGGGGGTGGGGGGTGGGGGGTGGGGTGAAGGAATGGTAATGGAGGGAGGGGGAGGGAAGGGGGTGCAGAGTGTTATCAGCTCGCCAGTCAAAAAAAAAAAAAAAAAAATCCTTCCCGTGCGTGAGTGTCCATACTCGCTCTTCAAATCTTTCAGTCTTGTTAGAACTCTCCACACCGTTCCTGTCTTGTCTGTCTGTCTGTCTGTCTGTCTCTCTTTTCTTATCTCATCCTCTCTTTCCTACCTAATCTCCCTCTCCCTTCTTCACCCCCCCCTCTCTCTCTCTCTCTCTCTCTCTGGCCTCACTCACTGTTCGCGGTGCGTGCGTGTGTATAAGTGTGTGTGTGTGTGTGCGTGCGTGTGTGTGTGTGTGTGTGTGTGTGTGTGTGTGTGTGTGTGTGTGTGTGTGTGTTGTTGTTGTTGTTGTTGTTGTTGTTGTTGTTTTTGTTGTTGTTGTTGTTGTTATAGTTGTTATTGTTGTTACATTAATTTATTCTACATCTCTTCATGCGCGCGCATGTGTGTGTGAGTGAGTAAGCGAGTGAGAGAGTATGTGTGTGTGTGAGTGCGTGTGTGACTGTGTGTGTGAGAGAGAGAGAGAGTCTGCCTGTGTCTGTGTCAGTATGTCTCTGTCTGTCTCTTTCTATGTCAACGGCTGTCTGTACGCCCGCCAGTCTGTCTGTCTCTGTCTCTGTCTCTGTGTCTGTCTCTGTCTATCATACACATCAGTTTTGTGTCTGCGTGGTTGTTTTTTTGTGTGTGTGTTTTTTTTCTCGAGAATCCAAACTGAAAACCCACCGACGTTGTTCCAGAGAACAGATCGGTCTTTGAACTCAGAAAACCAAATAAAACAACTTCCGGAAGTGCACACACAGCCCGCCCGACTGCTAGCCAGCACAACCAGCCCCAGTCACCGAGGGGAGGGAACCACACAGCACACTGTACACAAAGCGGGGCAGTGTTCTATCCAACAATAGATTGTCTTCCCATGGCCTCTCTCCTCTGGCGTCGTGCTTGGAGCATGAGAAATATGTCCGCCTTGCTGCACTTTTTTTTTTTTTTTTTACATTTTTTTTATATGGGACTCTGTTGAACTGACGGATCTGTAGTGGCTTCTCGGGCCAGGATATCTTGGTCCTGTGTTGTTTGTTCAGGCAGAAGTGACAGGCTAAAAGAAAAGAAAAGAAAAGAAAAAAAGTATATAATGTACACCCTAAAAATCAGAATTGTCCTCCTCCTTTTTCTACTCTCAAATTGTCGCCCATATATATATATATATATATATATATATATATATATAGATATATTCTCTCCTCTCCTCCCCCCCCCCCCTCTCTCTTCTGTCTGATCTCTCTCTCTCTCTCTCTCTCTCTCTTATCTTTTCGGGTCTGTGACCACCACCCCCATCTCCTCCCACCCCCCAATGACGAAAGGAGAGACCTAAGCATAGAAGGAACGTTTGATGACGTGTGTGTAAGGTACCCACACCACAGGATACACTCAGTCCTGTGACACTGACCCAAACGGTGCCGTCACTGTGCCAGACAGCCTGTGTGTTGGGTGTGCCAGGTTACCGAAAGGTCCTTTATCCCTGGCTGAAAGTGGTCTTCTATCTGAGGCTTGATGTACTATTTTATCCCAGGCTTAAAGTGGTCTTTTATCTTAGGCTTGACGTACTATTTTATCGCAGGCTTAAAGTGGTCTTTTATCTTAGGCTTGACGTACTATTTTATCCCAGGCTTAAAGTGGTATCTTAGGCTTGACGTACTTTTTTTTTTTCCTTTTTTTTTTTTGCTGCCCCAACATCTGCACCATTTCAGTGGCATTACTCCCACGCCGCTCCCTTTAGATTCCCCCATACACGGCCACACCCGGGTTCGTCCGTCGCAGTTCCAGCATCGGCAGTCCACAGGGAACCATCGATGTTAGGTCGCCAGGAGGCCACACACCAGAGGAGACCCTGCACTGCTGCTGAGTCACTTCGGTGGTGTTCAGTGGTGCCTGTTCTGTTTTAACGTACTTAGGACACCACCTACTAAACCCCCTACTAACGACAATAATGGCTTAGTCGCGGAGCCAGACTGAGTGAGCGTTCCCTCCAGAGTGGAGACCGCCACCACGTCCCTCAAACAACAGCCCCCCATGAATCTGCCGACACTGACGACATTGACAGGACTCGCCCCAAGCACGGAAGTGGAGGGGTATCGAAACTGAGGTCACCATGAGAGCAGGGCATGAAAGGCCACATACTTTGAGACTATTTTGTTTATATTGATGACGATGAAGGAGGAGGAGGATGACGATGATGATGACGATGTTGCTATGGAGGTTCATTTTGGTTTGGGACTGCGTGACAAGGCTGTACTCTACGCTTCCTGTCATAATGATATCCCGGCGTTAACCAGGCCCGAGAGATACAGACACTTGCAGTGTTGGTCAGGTACTTAGAGCAACACACCCAAAGACGCATCCTTGAAGTGGATGACACTCGACTGTGTGGTCCCAGTCTCCCCATTTAAGCCTTCATAACACTCAACTCTGGGTAGGAGCCGCCCACGGGCCGAAAAACCCACCTCCATTGGGATTCGAACCCCCGTCCTCCCAGCCGTCAGTCCGCGACGCTAACCACTTCGCCGTACTATTTTATCCCAGGCTTAAAGTGGTCTTTTATCCCTGGCTTAAAGTGATCTTTTATCCCTGGCTTAAAGTGATCTTTCATCCCTGGCTTAAAGTGATCTTTCATTCCTGGCTTAAAGTGATCTTTTGGTTTAAACAAAACTGTATTCAGTAAACATGTTGTACATGTACCCAAAGACAGCGGAGCAACAACAAGCTGACAGTTTATATCGTTGCTCAGGAATGTGATTATTTTCGTTGGTTCCATTGACGGCTGGTGAACGCTGCACAAATGTAATTATGTTGAAATACACGTTTTCCAACTGCATATAAATGACAGTCATTGCAGACATTGTTTCCATTTTGGGCAGCCGTGGAGATTGATATACTCAAAAGAATTTACAATAGATATAAACATAATCATTTTAAAGATTCATTGTTCACAACAGAAAGCAGAAAAAGGTCAGAAAAACAAGAAGGCAACGAATAAGACAAAGAACTGTGTGTGTGTGTGTGTGTGTGTGTGTGTGTGTGTGTGTGTGTGTGTGTGTGTGTGTGTGTGTGTGTGTGAGGGATATATATATATATATAGATAGATAGAGAGAGAGAGAGAGAGAGAGAGAGAGAGAGAGAGAGAGAGAGAGAGGAGACACAGAGAGAGAGAGAGAGATGGAGAAGGAATAGCACAAGTGATCTGTTATCCCAGGCTGAAAGAGTTCTTTAATCCCTCGCTTAACTCTCTCCATACGAACGACCAAAGAAGTGACGATGACAGCGTTTCACAGCAATCAGCATCATCAAAATATTACAAGCAGAAGGCTCTTATATTGAAGAGGTAGATGTAGACAAAGAATACCGCATTTCTGACGACGACGGAAGCTAAAGGTTGTGTCATTCAGACACCCACTGGGCATCCGATGGGGTCTGTGTGGAAGAGGACAGGACTGATCGTCCTGAGTGAGTTAAAGTGATCTGTTATTATTATTATTATTATTATTATTATTATTATTATTATTATTATTATGAGCATTTACGCCTCATCTTGAAAACAATCCCTACGCGTTTACAAATAGAACACACACGTAGATATCAAAAAGGGAAAAAAAATTGAACATAAGATGCCAAGCATTATTAAAATAAAAAATCATTCATCCCCCACCCACCAAAAAAACAACAACAACAACTCTCGTACTCTTTCTATCCTTTCTTTTAATCATTCTTGTTTTTAAAAGTCTGCAAACCAAACAGAAAATTCCCGTCATATATTTTTTCTATAACTCCAGAGTTGAAACTGTCTCGGAATCAAATACAACGCTACAAAAAAAAAAAAAAAAAAAAAAAAAAAAAAAAAAGAAGAAGAAGAAAAAGAGGAGATTTAATAAAATGCAGAGAAGCTCAAATGCAATGTGGAACAAGATGTCTATGCTGAAGTTCTTTTTCGCTGAGAAGAATAGCTTATGTGTCAAAGAAATCTACGTGTGCATAGAGGGTATAGAGGCAGCCAACGAACCTGATTTCATATTCAGAACTTTTGAAAGGTACTTTCACTTCGAGATTAATGACCGTGTGTCCAAGGGATATTCGTCTGTATAGGGGCTGCCATTTGAATGAACATGATTTCATATTCACAGCTTTTTGAAAGGTTCTCTCACTTTGAGAATAATGATTGGCCATATGTCCAAGTAATCCACGTGATTCGATAAGAGAGACTGCCAAATGTAGCTGATTTCGTATTCACGTCTTTTGACACGTCCATGTCAGGCGGGATTCATGTCAACAGAACAATAATGTGCAGAGCAGAGAAGTGTCTCGGGGTAAGGAAGACAGACAGACAGACAGACAGGCAGACAAACAGACAGACAGAATCCACTCTGATAGGCACACAAATATATAGGCTACTTATGCATGCATTTAAAGCCTGACTAAGCGCGTTGGGCTATGCTGATGTCGGGCATGCGCCTCAGCTGGCAGACGTGGTGCAGCGTATATGGATTTGTCCGAACTCAGTGACGTCTCCTTGAGAAACTTGAAACTTGAAATAAAAACTGCCGTACATCTCTATTTTTTATTTCATTTTTATAGAATGAACATGCTGTCACAACAACAATGATAATAATAATCATAAAGGTAATGATGATGATGATAATAATAATAATAGTGATGATGATGGTAATATTTATAATAATCAAGAGATGGAATCAGAATGGTGGACAGATTGGCATAAGGTGAGGGGGTGGGGTTAAGGTCCTGCAATTTCAATTTAAATGAGTGTGGCAGAGGCTGTGACAGAACGAACGAACGAATGTTTTATTCAAATAAGGCCAGAGCCTTTTACTGAAGGGGGATTCATTTATAAACGATAATGAGAAAATGACATGACACAGTAAATCGACAATTCAAATCAACCAAAACTGATTAACACAAATATTTAACAACATTCACGAAGTAACTGTACGTAATCTCTCCAATGCTTCGTGTATATATATGGCTATGTTAGACATCGCTTCCTGAGAAACTGATGCCCTTGACCGCTCTCGCTGGAGGATGCTGTGCTTTAGTGGCATAAAGACGTTTGAAAACAGGGGAACGCTGGCCATTAAGGAGAAGCGTGAGCGAAGGAAGCAGGGCTCAACTTCTGAAGACGTTTTCCCTTGCAACACCTGTGGGAAGTGCTGCGCATCGAGAATCGGACTCTTCTCCCGTATGAGGACACACACCGACAGATAAGCCTGCCTAGCCTACTCATCCGTCGGACCGACGGGAGACTCCATCGCATACAGAGTACATTCGTGCCTTGAAGACATGAGTAAATTAAACCTAAAATCAGACGGATAACTATAATATTTTGGTTGAATCAGTCTTTGTCTAAGGTCACTCAAGGCGGTGGCAGAACAAGAGAGAGAGAGAGGGGGGGGGGGGGGGGGCTGGGGGGGGGGGGGCTAGGGGGTAAGGGGGGGGGGGCAGAGACAGGGAGACAAACAGTGAGAAAGACTGGCAGGAAAATGGAGACAGGGAGATAGACCGACGGAGAGAAGGCTCAGTCGAGAGAACACCGAATACGCTTACAACACGATCAGAAAAAAAAAAGATTCTTCTCTGTGAAGACAAACGACCCTGAAAATACAAAACAACAACAACAACAACACACACACACACACACACACACACACACACACACACACACACACACACACACACACACACACACACACACACACACACACACACACACAAACACAGACACTTCAGTGAAGACAAACGACACTTAAAAACACCCCAATATCTCCACGTGCAAACAAACGGCACATGTCCTTTCCTTTGTCACCGCAGGCTGAACTCCTAACATGGGACATAATTCATCGCTATAAATTTAAGGAACGACAATCACAGACCTAAAAATAGAAAAATAAAAAAAAATTTTTTCCGCCGCACCACGCCACAAGAGGAGTTCACTCCCCTCTCAGCATTCACTGATAAAATTGACGGAGCGTCAATGGTAAGACTGGTTGGCTCGGTGTGATTGAACGCCGTGTTTGCTCTGATGATCGCTGTTGGATCGTCTTTGATTTCGGTAAACATGGAGCGCTGGCGGCACTTGTGTGCGTTCACTAAACTGGCCTGCTGTGTCTAAGTTGACTGAGACCCCGCTATGTAACATTGTGTGTGCTTGTATGTTTAACTCTCTCCATACGAACGGCGAAAGAGACGACGTTAACAGCGTTTCACCCCAATTACCACCATCAAAATATTGCAAGCAGAACGCTCTTATACTGAAGAGGTGAATGTTGACAAAGAATACCACAATTCTGACGACGGAAGCTAAAGGTTGGGTCATTCAGACACCCACTGGACATCCGAGGGGTCTGTGTAGAGGAGAAGGGAGGACTGGCCGTACTGAGTGAGTTAATCAAAATGAAGTTATGGGCAAGGAAAAGAATAGGAGTTGAAGGGGATAGAATGAGACAGAGAGAGACAGAGACAATACAATAATGATAATAATAATAATGGTATTTATATAGCGCTGAATCTTATGCAAAGACAGAGAGACTGACAGTCAGAGCTACAGACACAAATAGAGAGACAGAGACAGGAAGAGGGGGGGTGGGGGGGATAGGGGTGGAGAGATAAAGACAGACAGACAGACGGACAGACAATCGACAATGAGAGTTACAAACACAAACAGAGAGACAGAAATCGAGAGAGAGAGAGGGGGGGAAAGAGGTGGAGAGATAGACAGGTAGACAGACAGACATTGAGAGAGAGAGATAGAGAGACAGACAGACAGACAGAGATAGACACAATTTCATGCTGCCCATGCGGGCAGGGTGACAGCTTGGTGAAGATAAAATGCAGAATATGTTTTGGCCTTTGATTTATTACGTTTAAAAAAGAATAGTTTTGGGAGGTTATCATTTTCTTTTAGAAATGGACTGAGAACGGTGAATAGATTAGACACAGATGTGTGTGCTTATTTCCTCTTGTGTGAGTGTGTGCGTGCACCAGTTAACACCGCCTGTCAACGCCAAAACGTGCCGCCAACGACTTTGTGTAACAGGCAGTTTCGATTGAAACAGGTACAATTCACAGTTTGTTACACACACACACACACACACACACACACACACACACACACAACGTAGATCCTTCTATTTGCTTTTCAAATGCATCGCTGAAATGGTGGCCAAACATGTATGATGCACCCTATTCTTTTATAGGTTTTATAAGTTTATTCTTATATATATATATATATATATCACTGCGGTATGAACGAAGGGAGGTAAACGGTGTTCAAGTTCTTTGTCTTTGATTACTAATCTGTTTGTCCCCGCCCCCACCCCAACCCCTCCCCCCCTCCTCCCCCCAAAACACACACCCACAAAACAAAAGAGGAGGAGGACGGTGGCAGAATGGTTAAGACACTAATCGTCAATACAGTATCCGTGAGTGTCTGGGTTCGAATACCTCTTTTACCCTTTGCCCCAAGTTTGGAAAATCAAACTGAGCGTCTAGTCATTCGGGTGAAACATTAAAGCAAGGTACCGTATGCAGCACGCATTTGACGCACTGAAAAAGAACCCATGGCAACACGGTAAGTGTTGTCCTCTGGCAAAATGATGTGGAAGAAATCCACTCTGATAGGCACACAAATATATAGGCTACTTATGCATGCATTGAAAGCCTGACTAAGCGCGTTGGGCTATGCTGCTGGCCAGGCATCTTCCTCAGCTGGCAGACGTGGTGCAGCGTATATGGATTTGTCCGAACGCTGTAACGTCTCCTTGAGAAACTTGAAACTTGAAATAAAAACCGTGCCATACATCCCTATTTCTATTTCATTTTTATAGAATGAACATGCTGACAGAACAACAACAACAACAACAATAATAATAATAGTGATGATGATGATGATGGTGGTAATAATTATGATAATCAACGAGAGATAGAATCAGAATGGTGGACAGAATATTTTTAGTAACATGCGCTGTCTCTCTGTTCTGTTTGTCATGTCTGTCTGTCTGTTTCTTGGATCAGCGGATTTTGCTCGTCTGTTGAGTGCGCACAACACACACATACACTCACACACACACACACACACACACACACACACACACACACACACACACACACACACACACACACACACACACACACACACACACTGCATCCTAACAGACAGACAGAAAGTTGGAGAGATACAAAAAAATACAAAAGAAAAAAGAAAAAAAACAAAAAAAACAACAAAAAAAACAGAGGCAGTCAGAGAGACACTGAACTGAGACGAAAATATAAAAAAAAGGTTTTTTTTTCCCAACCAACTTTCACACACGTTGCCTTATCTTAGCAGTGGGCATGTCCTGAAAACAACCCCCAATATTGTCCACAAGCAATTCGTTTCTTGTTGTGTTTTTTTTTCTTTTTTGTTTGTTTGTTTGTTTGGTCTTTTTTTTTTTACAAGCAAAAAGCAATACAAATTAATGTTCATAGCCCGACCTCCCCCCCCCCCCAAAAAAAAGAAAGAAAAAAAAAACCGTCCCTGGGTGGGCTCGAACCACCAACCTTTCGGTTAACAGCCGAACGCGCTAACCGATTGCGCCACAGAGACTATGCTATTTGCTACAGATTTGTATAACAAGGACGTTCGCTACCTTGGGGTTTAACGTGGTGTCAGCGGCTGACTGACCTTTTTGTCGCAGTTTTCCACTGCAGTGCCACCAGACATCATAAATACTCCCCTTCGCTTGTTTCATTCATTTATTC
>NC_134898.1:43660796-43668296 GCF_041734735.1 Babylonia areolata | reverse complement strand
GGGGACGGGCGCAGGAGGGGGTCGGGGTGAATGGTGTCCATGCTGCCCCCAGAAAACTGAAGCTCTTCAGGTAGGCGTTCCGGCAAGGAGTAAGGGTGGTCGGACCCCGCGAAGAAGGCAGGGTTGGGGATCTGTGGATCGGTACGTAAAATAAAAATAAAATTAAAATAAAATAAAAAAAAGAAAGAAAGAAAAGAGAATGGATGATCAACTGCAGTCAGTATCTTGTGTGTGTGTGTGTGTGTGTGTGTGTGTGTGTGTGTGTGTGTGTGTGTGCACAGTGACAACTGAAGACAGATGGGGCATGGATAAACTGAATTGAAGAAGCATCATACACAATCACGCACGCACCCCCCCCCCCCCCGTCTCCTCCCCCCAGACCTAACAGACCTGTGACATATCAGACCTGACATGATATAACAGACCTGTGACATAACAGACCTGTGACATAACAGACCTGACATGACATAACAGACCTGTGACATAACAGACCTGTGACATAACAGAACTGACATGACATAACACACCTGTGACATGACAGGCCCGTGACATGACAGGCATGTGACATGACAGACATGTGACATGGCAGACCTGTGACATAACAGACCTGTGACATAACAGACCTGTGACATAACAGACCTGTGGCATGACTCAACATACCTGTGATATGACATAACATACCTGTGGCATGACATAACAGACGACCTGTGACATAACAGACCTGTGACATGACTCAACATACCTGTGACATGACATAACAGACCTGTGACATAACAGACATGAGGCATAACAGACATGTGGCATATCAGACCTGTGACATAACGAACTAGTGACATAACAGACCTACACAGACCTGTGGCATAACGGACCTGTGACATAACGAACTTGTGGCATAACGGACCTTTCGACATATCCGGCCTCTCCCTATATCCCATTCCTTGAGACCCGCCCCCCACCTCAACCCCTACCCCCAAACAACAACAACAACAACAACAAACAAACAAACAAACAAAACAAAACAAAAACGACAACAAAAATCCCCGAACGACCCCCACCCACCTGTTTCCGCTTGGCCAGCAGCGGAGGATCAAAGTAGGCCCTGTACTTGGGCTCCTCTATCAGCTTGCACTTCCGGGGACTGACGAACGCCGGCCACAGGGGCCTGGAGTCGGTCTTCGCGGTCCTCTGCGTCCCCTCTCCGGGCACCTTCAGGCGTCGGCGTGCCCGCCCGTGGAAGATCTTGGAGTTCATGTGCCTCAGGTCCATGAAGTAGAGAGGCGTGGTCGCTCCCCCGTTCCTGAAGGTCACTCGGAGCCTGCCTAGCAAAGCCACCGGGTTTTGGGTCGGGCTTGACGATTCATCTCCGGGGGTCGGGGTGTGCCTTGTGGTGTGGCTGTCAGCACGGTGAGGTCCCTGAGAATCCGTGTCGTGGCTTTGTCCCGTGGTTTTGCTGCTCTCTGGGTCACAGGGGGTGTCGTTCGTCGTGTGAGTGTCCTCCCTTTCTTCTTCATCTTCGTCCTCGTCCTTGGTGTCATCGTCATCTTTCTCGTGCCTGCCATGACGACGAGGAAGTATCAGAGCGGAAGTGGCGATTTCTCCAGCGACGAGTTTCTCCTGAATCTCCCTGGGAGTCAGGTCCGGTCGTGCTCTGCGGACCAGGGCGGAGGAAGTCACGTGTTTTTCGTCAAGGTTGAGGGGCGGCAACCCCGTCTGCATCCGGGAGCTGACCACAGACTCGGCGCGCAGTTTCCGGCAGTCTCGGCAGACCCCAGCCTCTGTGGTGAGAAAGAGACGTTTTGATTGACGTTGTGTAGATGAGATTATGATTGTTATTGGCCTTTGGTGTTTTGAATGCTTCGTGAAACTTCAATAGGTATGTGTCAATAGTTTCATCCGTTAAAATGGGATTGAGGAATGGAGCGGGGAGGGTTGGAGGGGTGTGGGGGGTATTGGTTGGTTACCTAGTGGTGGTGGTGGTGGTGGTGTGTGTGTGTGTGTATGTGTGTGTGTGTGTGTGTGTGTGTGTGTGTGTGTGTGTGGATGGAGAGGAATTGCGTGTACATAAAATTCACAGTTTGGCGCAAGTTACAAAGAATTATTGCGTATCATTATTGTCGTCACTGTTTTTGTTTTTCTTATTGATATGATAATACCTACTTGTATGTTTCACGTGTGCTTGTTCTGTTTGCGGTTTGTTTTTTGTTTTTTAGCGATAAATGTTTAGGGAGACATTCAGGTCTGTCTTTTCGCCCTCACAACTGGCCTGCCTTGAGTGGACTTGTCTCTGTGATAAACCTACCTCTTCCTTCAGTTCTGGAAGACTCGGACCCCCTGGGAGCAGACCCCGAAAACCCAGCAGGCATAGTCTGTGATCTGCTGAGGAGCAGCCTGCAAGGACATCACTACGTTATCAGTGTTCCTCTGAGGTGTCTTGACATTGTGATTGAATAATACTATTACTGATGATGATGGTGACGATGACGATACTAATACTAATAATGATAATAGCAATGATGATGATGGTGATAAAGATGATAATAATAATAACTGCACAATTACTACCACTACTACGACTGTTGTTGTTGTTGCTGCTGCTGCTGCTACCACCACGGACACTCCTACGAACGCTACTACTGATAGCAGTAATGACAATGATAACGATAGTAACAACAGTACACTTATTTCGCGCTTTCAGATCTCTCAAAGTGCTTTGCGACAACACGTCAGTCACACACGAAGCTCACAAGAACACACACAACCACACACACGTACACACACACACACATACGTGCACACGCATGCACGCACACACATATGCACGCACACGCACAAACACGCACACACACGCACGCACGCACACGCACGCACGCACACACACACGCACACACACAAACAGGCGCACTCGCGCGCGACCTATACAATCTATTTCTATTTTAGAAGAATTTGTGGGAAACAAGTACAATAATGAATTAAAATGTTTCATCACGCTGATGACTCAACGTGTGTTTTGATAAATGATTCAGACACAGTTGGGTGTTACTGTTTTTTTTGTTATTGTTGTTTGTTTTTTTATATTCAAAACAAACTAAATCATTAAAAAAAAGAAAAAAGAATGAAATAACTATATAAAACCACGAATAAATAGGCCTAAATAAACTAATGAATGGATGACATAGAGAAAATATGAAACACCACAACGAATAAATGTAAAACCAGGCATCGCTTCACACCAGAAAGGATTGAACGAGTGGCAATGAATAAAAAAATAAAAAAAAAAAAAACCTCACACTCCCCTGTCCTTTGAAATTTGTCATAATCATTCTCTGAGCTACATATAAAGTGTAAAAAAAATTGGACAGTAAAAAAAAAAAAAAAAAAAAAAAAATCTAAAGCATGTAGGCCTTTACGTCTTTCTTCAGTTTGGGTTGTTGTTTTTGTTTTGTTTTTCTTTTTTAACACTTTCTTCCGATGTGATGTATTGTGTCTGTATCGTTTGGCGCTACCTTTTCGTACATTGTAAAACAACAACAAAAAGTAAACAGCGAATAATTATTGAAAAGAACAAATATACAAACAAACAAAACAGCAACAACAATTAACACACCCTTGTTTGTAGTCAGTGCTGCAGGTACCACAGTCGACGAAGCTGCTGCAGCAGCAGTAGTTGTAGTTGTTGTTGTTGTTGTTGATGGGGCGGAGAAGAGGCTTGAAGGAGATGCGTACGTTGCGAACAAAGCCGGGGGGAGGGGGGGCAGCACTCTCCTCCCTCTCCCCCTCCCCCTCCTCCTCCTTATCTTCCTCCTCCTCTTCCTCCTTCTCCTTCTTCTCCAGTGTCTCCGCCTGCTTGCCCAGTCTTCGTCACCTCACGTGATGGGCTCGCGCTCTTGTCGGGGCCGGTCTGTGATTGGCGGGAAAAAAATAACCAATCAGAGGCTAGTAGCAGGATTCTGTGCGTTACCTTGGTGTCGACCCGAGACCGGGTCAGTGTGTGATTGGTAGGTCAAATACCAATAAAAGACCAGTTAATTGTACTGAGAAATTCGTTTCAAATTCCGACCTCCATCTAACCAGTCCCCCTCCCCCCCCCCACCCCCACCCCCACACGACTCATTAATAATAATAATAATTTATTTTTATATAGTGCTATAATACAAACATAAGCAAACTCTAAGCACTTGACAACCCAATACCTAAAGTGAAACAAGAAGCATATAAAAAGTTGTAGAAACATAAAACAGAATCATTAATTAAAAACACAATGCATAAAACTCACAAAGTAACATACCCTCAATACTACAACTGTTACACTCCAACACTCACACACACACACACACACACGCGCGCGCGCGCGCGCGCACACACATGATTAAACGGCTGAGATAACAGCAATTTTCACTTAAAATACATACATGTAAAAAGGAGCATAATTGTAATCTGCATGCCATAGATTTTGTAAAAATTCTAAAATAAAGTTTTGGATAGAAAAGGTAAAAGGGGTAAAAATCGGGTCATTCTCCCTGTCGAACCACACCACCACCATCCGTCTACCAACCCCCATTCTCTCTACTCACCCATCACACACACACACTGCTATGGGCCTGGGACAACAGTACTATTTGAGTTATGACAAGTAATTTTTTAAGAGATAAGTTTTAAGATTTGCTTTAAAGGAAGATAGATGAGTTGTTTGGCTGAGAGCAATAGGCAGAGAATTCCAAGTTGTTGGGCCGAAGACGGAAAAATGACCTCTTTCCACAGGAGTTAAGTAAGTATCGGGGAACAGTTAGCTGGAAGGAATTCATTCCCCTCCCCCTCCTCCTCATCTAATCGATAACACTCGATCGATACTCTAACAAAATGTCTACAATCACCAGTATGTGTGACGGGACATTAAATAAAATTCATCATCATTATTCTGTCTTCTTTTTTCTGGTGACTGGTTGGATGATTAGGAATCAGAGAGTGCCAGAATTATTCTGTCCCCTTATCTGGAGATGGGAT
Organism: Babylonia areolata; assembly: GCF_041734735.1. Lineage (NCBI taxonomy): Eukaryota > Metazoa > Mollusca > Gastropoda > Neogastropoda > Buccinidae > Babylonia > Babylonia areolata. Next base: position 43,663,295 of record NC_134898.1, on the reverse strand, counting down.
GGACAGTAACGAGTCAGAGACTACAAGCATTATTCTATATGAATGTGCATGGTAAGATGCTGCTTTGGACTCGCTGATCTAAAAATAGGTGGATCCACCCACTTTTGAATCAGAGTTTTTGCACTTCTTTTATCAACAAGCGACTACTTGATTGAATGCAGACAGTGTAAGACCATCACACCAACAGTTAAAAACAATAGCCCTGAGTATCATAGACGGAAGAGCCTGGTGTGGTCGTAACCCGCTACTGACTGTGTGTAGTATGGAACTGACCAATGGTGTAGTTCGGTCAACGTAGGCATTTTGTCACGTGTAACTGTCAAAAAGAACCAAGCAATGCAACTGGCACCAGGACAGATTCCCTGGCTGCTTGACTGGCTAACTGAGTGATAGCTGACGACCTTACTGGCCGGTTTACCCCATTAAATGAGTTCTGAGTTGTGAGTTCACTCACCACTGTGTGACCCGGGGCCCTGAAGGCTGCAGTGTTCGATCTGGAAGCCAGGACCGACTCCCTGCCCACCACCGTTTTCTGCCTCTGGGCCAGCACCAGGTGGCGCGCTTCCAGCGACGTGCGCATGCGCGTCCGTTCTGCCAGCTTGTACACGTCATCGATGCTGAGGAGCGGCGATCTCTGAGAAGCTCTGGCGGAGTGCGCAGACGCCACGCGCATGCTCAGAGAGGCCGCGTCGGGAAGCACGGTCGAGGGAACTTTGTGGGCCTCGTTGCTGTCGTGAGGGGGGAACCTGCAAAGGACGGGAATGGGTAGGCAGGCAGGTGTACAGGACTTAGATCAGGGAAGGTTCTTCTTCTTCTTCTTCTTCTTCTTCCTCGTTCGAGGGCTGCGACTCCTACGTTCACTCGTGTGTACACGAGTGGGCTTTTACTTGTATGACCGTATCATCATTCGTTTCCTGTGTCATTCAATCAGTTTTCAGGCTCGCACACATACACACTCAGACAGACATGTAACATTTTACGTGTATGACCGTTTTGTTTATTTACCCCGCCATGTAGGCAGCCATACTCTGTTTTTAGGGGATGTGCATGCTGGACATGTCCTTGTTTCAACAAATCACCGAACGCTGACATGGAGTACGGGATCCCGAGTGTGCGTATTAGGTATTCTGCGTGCGGGTTCAGGCACTGGCAGGTCTGCACATAAGTTGACCTGGGAGATCGTAAAAATCTCCACCCTTAACCCACCTGGCGCCGTTACCGAGATTCGAACCCGGGACCCTCAGATTGAAAGTCCAACGCTTTAATCACTCGGCTATTGCACCCGTCTGGGAGGGTTTAAAGCGGCGGAAGGAGAGGATTGGGCCCCGCCTTCCTTCCTGTTCCATTCCCTGGACACAGTGATAGTAACAACATCAACACCAATAACAATGATAATGATGATCATGATTCCAACCATAATCATAATGATAAAAAGAGTAACAACAACAGCAGCAACAGCAACAACAATCATCATCGTCATCAACACTTGTGTTCAGTGGGTTTTATCACCCAAAAGAGCTCAGAGCGCTTTACATGTACAAAAACACTTTAACTATAACTGACAAAATAAAACCAATTTAAACACGAACTTTAAATTCCACATGAATGGCTGTAATAGGTGCAGGACACTTCATCTTCTTCAACGTAAGCATGTGTGTCCGGCTTCGCTGGAATGCCTGTGTAGAACATACATGGGCAGTGTGGAGAAGTATATGGAGGCTTACTCAAGGGACTGATTCACAGCAGTTTCAGTTTCTCGAGACGGTGTCACTGCCTTCGGACACATCCATGATTATGCGCTGCAACCCATTGCTAGTCAGTGCATACATGTATATTTGCGTGTCTCTAGACTTGTTCCGCAGAATTTTGCCAGCGGAGAAACCTTTAGTCGCCGTGGGTTCTTTTCCAGTGCATCAGGTGCTTGCTGCACACGGGTCCTCGGTTTATCGTCTCATCCGAATGACTGGACGCTCTGACCATCATTAAGGCCAAGCTGCAGAACAAGTGGAAGCAGCAGCATCCACGCCACAACAAAGCAGACCCGTACCACCTGCTGACTCGTCGAGAGCAGGTAGCCATTTTCGGGCTCAGGACAGGCCACAACCGCCTGAAACACCACCTATACACGAAACACCGTATCGGCGACACAGTGCCCTTGCAGAACCGGCAGCCAGACAACAGAACATCTGCTGCAGTCCTGCCCGCTCCACCAAGCGCTCCGAGAGAAAACCTGGCCCGACCCAATCCCAGCACCCTGGAAGCTCTACGGAGGACTGGAGGACCAGCGACGTACTGCCGCCTTTGTCTGATAAATGACGAACGAGACAACTGGACGCTCTGTTTGATTTTCTGGTTAAACGTGGGTAGAAAGGGTGAGGGCGGGAATCGAACCCAGACCCTCACGGACACTGTACTGGCGAATAAGCGTCTTAACCATTCTGCCTCCTTCCTCCTGCTCAGCAACTGTGGGGAGCACATATTTTAGTCCGCAAGCCCGAG
>NC_134898.1:43648296-43653296 GCF_041734735.1 Babylonia areolata | reverse complement strand
ACACCTCAATTCACTACAACTCTCTGTCTCTCACACCTCAATTCACTACAACTCTCTGTCTCTCACACCTTAATTCACTACAACTCTCTGTCTCTCACACCTCAATTCACTACAACTCTCTGTCTCTCACACCTTAATTCACTACAACTCTCTGTCTCTCACACCTTAATTCACTACAACTCTCTGTCTCTCACACCTTAATTCACTACAACTCTCTGTCTCTCACACCTCAATTCACTACAACTCTCTGTCTCTCACACCTCAATTCACTACAACTCTCTGTGTCTCACACCTCAATTCACTACAACTCTCTGTCTCTCACACCTTAATTCACTAAAAGTACAGCTCTATGTACGTGACAACTCAATTCACTACAATGCTATGTCCGTGACACCTTAAATTTACTACAACTCTCTGTCTCTCACACCTTAATTCACTACAGCTCTCTGTCTCTCACACCTTAATTCACTACAACTCTCTGTCTCTCACACCTTAATTCACTACAACTCTCTGTCTCTCACACCTCAATTCACTACAACACTCTGTCTCTCACACCTCAATTCACTACAACTCTCTGTCTCTCACGCCTTAATTCACTACAACTGTCTCTCACACCTTAAATTTACTACAACTCTCTGTCTCAAACACCTTAATTCACTACAACTCTCTGTCTCTCACACCTTAATTCACTACAAGTACAGCACTATGTCCGTGAAACTTTAATTCACTACAACACTCTGTCTCTCACACCTTAATTCACTACAATTCTGTCTCTCACACCTTAAATTTACTACAACTCTCTGTCTCTCACACCTTAATTCACTACAACTCTCTATTTCTCACACCTTAATTCACTACAAGTACAGCACTATGTCCGTGAAACTTTAATTCACTACAACACTCTGTCTCTCACACCTCAATTCACTACAACTCTCTGTCTCTCACACCTTAATTCACTACAACTCTCTGTCTCTCACACCTTAATTCACTACAACTCTCTGTCTCTCACACCTCAATTCACTACAACTCTCTGTCTCTCACACCTTAATTCACTACAACTCTCTGTCTCTCACACCTCAATTCACTACAACTCTCTGTCTCTCACACCTTAATTCACTACAACTCTCTGTGTCTCACGCCTTAATTCACTACAACTCTCTGTCTCTCACACCTCAATTCACTACAACTCTCTGTGTCTCACACCTTAATTCACTACAATTCTCTGTCTCTCACACCTTAATTCACTACAACTCTCTGTCTCTCACACCTCAATTCACTCCAACTCTCTGTGTCTCACACCTTAATTCACTACAATTCTCTGTCTCTCACACCTTAATTCACTACAACTCTCTGTCTCTCACACCTCAATTCACTACAACTCTCTGTCTCTCACACCTCAATTCACTACAACTCTCTGTGTCTCACACCTCAATTCACTACAACTCTCTGTCTCTCACACCTCAATTCACTACAACTCTCTGTCTCTCACACCTTACTTCACTACAACTCTCTGTCTCTCACACCTTAATTCACTACAACTCTCTGTCTCTCACACCTCAATTCACTCCAACTCTCTGTGTCTCACACCTTAATTCACTACAATTCTCTGTCTCTCACACCTTAATTCACTACAACTCTCTGTCTCTCACACCTCAATTCACTACAACTCTCTGTCTCTCACACCTCAATTCACTACAACTCTCTGTCTCTCACACCTCAATTCACTACAACACTCTGTGTCTCACGCCTTAATTCACTACAACTTTCTGTCTCTCACAGCTTAATTCACTACAACTGTCTCTCACACCTTAAATTTACTACAACTCTGTCTCTCATTCACTACAACTATCTGTCTCTCACACCTTACTTCACTACAACTCTCTGTCTCTCACACCTTAATTCACTACAACTCTCTGTCTCTCACACCTTACTTCACTACAACTCTCTGTCTCTCACACCTTACTTCACTACAACTCTCTGTCTCTCACACCTTAATTCACTACAACTCTCTGTCTCTCACACCTTAATTCACTACAACTCTCTGTCTCTCACACCTTAATTCACTACAAGTACAGCACTATGTCCGTGACACCTTAATTCACTACAACTCTCTGTCTCTCACACCTTAATTCACTACAACTCTCTGTCTCTCACACCTTAATTCACTACAACTCTCTGTCTCTCACACCTTAATTCACTACAACTCTCTGTCTCTCACACCTTAATTCACTACAACTCTGTCTCTCACACCTTAATTCACTACAACTCTCTGTCTCTCACACCTTAATTCACTACAACTCTCTGTCTCTCACACCTTAATTCACTACAACTCTCTGTCTCTCACACCTTAATTCACTACAACTGTCTCTCACACCTTAAATTTACTACAACTCTCTGTCTCTCATTCACTACAACTCTCTGTCTCTCACACCTTAATTCACTACAACTCTCTGTCTCTCACACCTTAATTCACTACAACTCTCTGTCTCTCACACCTTCACTACAAGTACAGTTCTATATCCATAAAACCTTAATTCACTGCAAGTACAACTCTATGTCCGTGACACCTTACTTCACTACAACTGTCTGTCTCTCATACCTTAATTCACCACAAGTACAGTTCTATATCCATAAAACCTTAATTCACTGCAAGTACAACTCTATCTCCGTGACACCTTACTTCACTACAACTGTCTGTCCCTCACACACCTTAATTCACTGCACGCCTGATCAGCCGATACCATCCGTGCAATGAATGGAGAGAGAACAAAAAAATCACACGGTCCCTTCATCGATCCGCGTGGCTGATTCCCTGGCACAAGACCTGTGAAGTTGGGTCTTTGTCCGTTGGAATATTATTGAGTTCCTCCCACACCCTCACCCCTTTCCACCAAGCCACTTCTCCCCCTCCACACACACACACACACACACACACACACACACACACACACACAGGATTATCACCTTTTCTGTTTGATTGAACATTTCCAGGCTTTCAGTCATTCTATTTATTATGTTTGCAATCTGTGCTAAGATGTTCACACCCCCTTGTTTCTAAAATAGCTAGCTGTGAAAGTCTTAGTCTATTTATTTTTGTCGTGCTGTGCTTCTTTTGGTAATTTTGTGTTGCATTTCTTTGTGTGTAAAGTCGCTGTGTATTCGTGTATATTCAGTTATATGATTAAAAATAACACACGCGCACACACACACACACACACACACACACACACACACACACACACACACACACACACACACACACACCAAAAAAACATAAAGAGAGACAGAGACAGACAGACAGACAAACATAGACAGAAACAGAGACACAGAAACAGAGACAGACAGACAGACAGAAACATAGACACACAGAGAGACAGACACACACACAGAGAGAGTTCCACACATAGCCATAAGGACAGAGGTATACTGAATCACTTCCTTTCTACAGCGTGCCCATTTCTGCCTGGCTGGATTTCAATGCATTTCTCTTTTCTTTTTTCTAAAGTCTGCCTCTGTGGCTCGTGAATTATTTGGGGCGTCTTTTCTCTTTGCAGATCATGTTCGATGTCTGAAGTGCTGCCGATTGTGGCTCGTAAATAAATCAGTGAGCCTTTCTCTCTGTAGATTATGTTGAGTGGCGAACGCGGTGGAGACATAAACATAACACCTGCGTGGGCTCGATCAGTGGTTAGTTTGTACATCAAAACAACATAAAGGATTGGCTTGAAAATCATTTATTCAGTAGCAGAGTTGTATCTATCTATACAGACAGCTCGCGCGCACGCATGTACAAATACACTCGTACGCGGGCACACACACACACACACACACACACACACACACACACTCTCTCTCTCTCTCTCTCTCTCTCTCTCTCTCTCTCTCTCTCTCTCTCTTTCTGAACACACACATGCACAATACACACACAAACACATGCACGCACATACAGAGGCATATATACACACACTTTGTGTGTGTGTGTGTGTGTGTGTGAGAGAGAGAGAGAGAGAGAGAGAGAGAGAGTGTGTGTGTGTGTGTGTGTGTGTGTGTGTGTGTGTGTGTGTGTGTGTGTGTGTGTGTGTGTGTGTGTGTGTGTGTGTGTGTGTGTGTGTGTTCTTTTGAAAAAAAACCCCAACTAAAACAGATTCCAGTATCCCAGACAACAGACCAATAAGCGGCTGAATGTGCGCACGAAATGTTCAAATGGCTTGACTGTGATGTGACGTCACTGAGTCCCGGCCACATCCAGGGACAGGTGTGACTGAGAGTAAGACTCCAACTTTTTGGATAGTGCCGCTGATGCCAGCATCTCTCACACCTGTTTGATGCCAGTACGTATGTGTATGATAGTCGGTCATGTCCGACCATGACCATCAGAACATTATGCAACTGCTGTCCCGACTATGTGGGCTATGATTTGATTATAGTGGAGAGCGTCTTACCCAAGTTACACCCCCCACTCTCTGGGCCAAGAGGGTTTTAGAACAGTCAGCGTTGGGATGGTTCCCAAAGGCCAACTAGCTCCCCAAAGCTGCAGCACTAAGAGCCAGTGCAATTTTTGCCTCCTATATTGAGTCATAGTCCTTCACAAAAAACTAAGCTGTAAATTATTTTCCATTACAATGCAGAAACCACTTATAATACAGCTCTGTACAGACTTAAGAACAAACTTAGAAGAAAATAGGAATATCAAACAGTGGCATGTAAAATTTCTGTTTAAAAAAAATGAGAGTACAACATTATCTATGGTTTTGCAGGTTCTCTCAAATGTTTTGGAAGGAAATGGAGAAGGTTTTGAAGGAAAGATGTGATAATTGCTCAAACGTTAAGTTAAGCATAGAATTAGTACTCTTTGGAAATTATGAAATTAAAAAGAAAGATGAAATTTTCAACTATATCTCTTTTTTTTTCTGTGCAAAATATTGTGTCTATAAATGCAGAATAAATAAACTCAAACCTTTCTGAATGATTCAAGAAACCACTACAAAAAAGAAAGATAT
>NC_134898.1:43640796-43643296 GCF_041734735.1 Babylonia areolata | reverse complement strand
GAAATCTGTTGTGACAAAAAAAAAGAGAAATACAAAGAGAATCCCCCAAAATATCAGGTTAAAAGGTCAATTAAAACAACGTCACTAAGACTGTTGTTACATGATGGATATGTTTTAAAGGCATGGAACCAATATGGACCTGTTCTTAATATATAGAAACATGGTAGACATGCATGCTCTTGAAGCATAGAAACACGATAGACTTGTTCTTGAAACATGGAATCATGACGTACTTGTTCTTGAAACAGAAACAAAAATCACGATGGACTTGTTCTTGAAACACAGAAATAATTATGATGGACTTGTTCTTGAAACATAGACCCATGATGGACTTGTTTTTGGAACATTGAAACAAGATGGATGTGTTCTTGAAGTATTACTGACAATCGATATAACATAATCTAAACACAGTCTATTACAAATAATTATAACATAATCCAAACATTGTCTACAACTGAATCAACAAAGGTAATCTAGACATAATCTGTAACAAATATAACAATCTAAACAAAGTCTATAACAGAAATACTAGAATAAAGTCATAACAAACCCCTTTCTATGTAACTCGTCTAGACACGCTCTTTCAACAGTTTGGATGCTCTTTTCAATAACCAGAAATGAAAATGGAGAGAGGCGAATGCGCCTGTGTGCGTGCGTTCGTGCGGGTGTGTGTGTGTGTGCGTGCGTGCGTGTGTGTGTATGTGTGTGTGTGTGTGTGTGTGTGTGTGTTTTCGTTCTTTAGTTTAGCGTCTCTTCACTATCAGTGATATTAGACTATTGTGTGTGTGTGTGTGTGTGTGTGTGTGTGTGTGTGTGTGTGAGGGGGGCGGGAGAGAGAGAGAGAGAGAGAGAGTGTGTGTGTGTGTGTGTGTGTCTGTGTCTGTGTAGTATTATGTGCCCCGCTTGGCATGCAAGCTTTGACCACTGATCGCGGAAGGCCATTCCAACAGAACCCACAATATTGACGTAGTCTTTGGCAGCGAAGCTCTTAACGCAGGTAAATGGCTCAATGCATTCCCTCTCAGCCAGGTGATATGTGATCTGTAGCAGGCTTATGTAGTCCACTGTGTGGATCGATGGGTCAATATTACTGTAAATACATTGTTAGTGGGGCTGAAAGCTTGATAATTATGATCCCTGCTCTGTCAATAATGTATTACGTTCTCGAATGACGAATATCTGTCTTTCACGTTGCTGGTTCAAACATATGTGACGTATTGGTAAATTTCTGTTTGCGTTTGAGAAAGCATGTGCATTTCTCTGTGTGTGTGTGTGTGTGTGTGTGTGTGTGTGTGTGTGTGTGTGTGTGTGTGTGTGTGTGTGTGTGTGTGTGTGTGTGTGTGTGTGTGTGTGTGTGTGTGTGTGTGTGTGTGTGTGTGTGTGTGTGTGTGAAAGATAAAATCCTTTACAATAACCAGCGGCAAAAACATCTGAACTCTGAAGGTCAATCGTATGGTCAGTTGCTGAAGAATGGCTCTGTTTACAGTATTCGTAAACTCTGCGTTTATATATTTAACTCACTCAGTACAGCCAGTCCTCTCTTCTCCTCTACACAGACCCCTCGGATGTCCAGTGGGTGTCTCAATGATCCAACCTTTAGCTTCCGTCGTCAGAATTGTGGTATTGTTTGTCAACATTCACCTCTTCAGTATAAGAGCCTTCCGCTTGCAATATTTTGATGGTGATAATTGGGGTGAAACGTTGTTAACGTCGTCTCTTTCGCCGTTCGTATGGAGAGAGTTAATGCCCTGAAAATACGACAGGAATTCTGTGACAACAATGATGAAAGTTAGAACTGATTTACTAATCACAAGAAGCACTTTTGTTCTACAGGTTTAAGTTAGTATATATTTTACATTTTTTTGTCGCTGCGGTATCACCATATTGTGTACTTTTGACCTCATTTTAGGGGCCGGAGGCCTGGAGATTAAAGTTTTTGTTCTTCTTCTTGTTCTTCTTGTTCTCTCTGTGAAAGTCCAGCCACACCCGACGCTGTAGAAATCACCGCAGGAAGCGCTAATCCATAGACCGACGGGTGTTTGTCTGTCAGCGTTCGGTGGGTTATGGAAACAAGAACATACCAGCATGCACACTCCCGAAAACGGAGTATGGCTGCCTACATGGCAGGGGTAGACAAGCATAACTATCATACACGTAAAAAAATGTTACTTGTCTGTCTGAGTATGTATGTCTGCTTGCCTGAAATCTGATAGAATTACATAGGAAACGAATGATGAGTGCTCAATGGATGGCAGCCGTCAGCAACCTGTTGTGTAAATGACCCCTGTGTTTGTAAAGTGCTTAGAGCTTGGTCTCCGACCGTGGATAGGGGCTATGTAAGTAACCAAGTCATTCATCATTTCCAATGTTAGAAGATGGAAACGTACGTGCAAGGAAGTACCTGTGGTAAGGTGTAGTGCTCATTACATTTGCTGTGTACGCTGCTGTTTGCCGAAATTCAGCATCATTTTACTATGCACCGAAAATGAAAACTGTTCCA
>NC_134898.1:43598296-43630796 GCF_041734735.1 Babylonia areolata | reverse complement strand
ACCACTGTGAAGCCTGCATGTCGTCTGGTAGCAAGATTGGGGGCTTATATGAGATCAAAGAAGCTGAGGAGAATTTGTGTAGTCTCTTGCGCGCGAGGGATCCCCGGCAGTCTACTTTTCGGGGCATATGGTACATACAATATAATCATCATCCGTATCTCATCACTACATCTCTGCACATATATCTATTTAATATAAATTTGCAACACAGTGAGTCTGTATTATTAAGGTGCGAGTACAATGTGTGTTATGTAATGTGGGTTCAGAGTGTGTGACTGTCTGAGTTTGAAAATGGTAGTAGTTCACTGACGTCAATTTCTGTAAGCATGGATTATGTGCTGTTATCTTCTGTTTACCGTCTTTTCTCATGTGGATTACAAGACGGTGTGTGTCAGTGTGTGTGTGTGTGGTGTGTGTGTGTGCTGTGTAGTACCGATGTCGGTGTGCTGTGTGTGTGTCAGTGTGTGTGTGTGTGTGTGTGTGTGTGCCACTGTGTGTGTGTGTGTGTGTGTGTGTGTGTGTGTGTGTCTCAGCAGTGCGTTTGTGTGTGTATGTGAGAGAGAGAGAGAGAGAGAGAGAGAGAGAGAGTGTGTGTGTGTGTGTGTGTGTGTGTGCTCGTGCGCGCCAGCCGGAGTCTACGCCGTGAAACTCATCAGGGCATTACTAGTTGGCTATTGTAAAATGGAAATGTTCTCACAGAAAAACAGAATCAACGTCATTTAAAAAGTGACATTATCCATGACATCACGTGTGAACCACACAAACAAAAAATAAGTGAACGACAAAATGCCGTAGACGGGGGGGAAAATCTACTTTGATATCAAAACAAAACTGACGGCCGTTTGCAGACCACTATATGAATGACTTTATATGGGTCACTGTCGACACTAGCTCCCCGACGGAGGAGCCGAGAGCGACGACCCCCGCGGATGAACTCGGAAACTGCCGGCAAAAATGTTAATTTTGACAAAAAGTAAACCGACGCGACACAATATTAAGTTTACGTTTTGTTTGCCGAATGACGGCAATAATCAACATGCATTTGGCGTCACGTTCTCGGTGAAGAGATAAGGTTACATGTTTCTCAATCTGACTGCATGATCACAGAGGCCTAAAAGCGAAATGAAACACTGACTTTGGCGCATGAAATCAAAACGAAAAAAACCTAATTGATCAAAAGATTTATTGAAATGACCAGTCCAGAACTCTCTCTCTCTCTCTCTCTCTCTCTCTCTCTCTCTCTCGCTCAGCTGCGAATAAAAGTACATTAATTTTTCGATTTATTTTATTATTTTTGTTCAGAGCAGCGAAGGGAGACCACCGTGTATAATCACTGAAGATGTGTGCGAAAGTAAACTCCCTTTGTTGTTATGGCGTCGAGCAAGCTGACGGGCACTCTGTCATTGAAGAGGGTTAGTTTTCTTTTTTCACTGTTATATCTACTTTGGTTCGTTTCTTATTTATTGAGCACGGCATTTTATGCCTCAGCATTGGCGTAAACCATTACCAGTTTGAATTCCACTGAGACAACATTTCATGAGCTGCAATCGAACGGGAAATATCCGAAACATTTGTGCTGCTTTGTCAAATACTCGGGCTAAAACAGGACAATAACAGGACGTGTGTGTTTGTGTGTGTGTGTGTGTGTGTGTGTGTGTGTGGTGTGTGTGTGTGTGTGTGTAAGTGTTCGAACTGAAATATACAGGGTAAATTTAGATTGCCCAGTGACACTACTTTTGACTTTTTGATAAGGTGCCCCAAGTTGAGCCCTAAACCCCAATGAGGTTGCCCCTCCCTCTCCCTCCGTCCCTCCCAAGTATCCGGAGTTCTTTACATGCATGTGCATCGTTTGACACATTGTAAAATGCCCCAAAAGCAGAAAGTGTAACACACCACATCAGTGATATGGAAGAAACGCTTGGTTTACACATTATTGAAAAAAATAACAACAAAACGCAACACAGCACACCAACACATCATCACACATTATGCTGGACACCACAACACAGCTCACCAGAGCACACAACAAACAGCAGATGACACACTACAGTACACAGCACATGATTTAGCATGAAAACACAGCACACCACAGTATAATACACAACTCACCACAACTCAATAAACACAATGACACAGTACAGTGCAACATAGCACACAGCACAGTTCAGTTTAGTATACATTTGTACAACAACACATTAAATACATACATGTTGCAACAAAGAGTAGTTTGGCACACAATATAACAACACAGTACAGTGTGACATGAGAAACACAATGAAATACAGTATTACAGCAAGACAGTATCCAACAAAATTCAGTACTACATGCTTACATAACAAGAGTGCACAATACATCACAGCACAGCACATCACAACACAATGAAGCACAAACCAGTGCTGTGACAGTTACTGGAAGAGCACCAAACTATATATTTAAAAAATGCACTTTTTAATTTCTTTTGTTATTAAGTTGTTTTTTCTTCTTTCTTTATCTTTATCAGAATTAATTTCCATCATAACTGATAGTGTTGACTTCAGAAGATCTGTCAAAACTTATTTTGTTTGATAAAATGGAAAATATATAAATGATGTGAATCAACCTTAATGACAATGCCATTCTTCTTCAACAGAAAATAATAGAATGAAATAGCATGCACTGATTTATTCATATTATTATTAATTAGGTTTAGGAATGGTTATATGTCTATGCATATGCAAGTGTATTTGTTTGTGAGTGTGAATTGTCCATTTTAGTATTTGTATTTGTCTTTCTTGCTGTGATATTGTTGTGTTCTCTCTCTCTTCTCATTTATTTTGTTTCATTTTATTTTATATATTTTCTTCATCATCTTCTTTTTTTGTTTTGTTGTTGTTTTTGTTTGATTTCTTTGCCGTGTGGGCTGGATAAGCATGTCCTTGCCTATTCCACTTCTCTCATTAAATATGATTAATAATATTAATATAAAACTCATGGTCCACTGACTCCACAGTTCATGCTGCGGTCAGAGGTGCTGCGTCTGTACCGCGACATGATGCGTGTGGTGAAGCGGTTACCGTCTTCACAGCAGGCTGAGCTTCGCCAGTGGATCCGAACCGACTTTGACAACAACAAACATCACACAGATGAGGTGAGTGAGAGGAAGATTTTGTGTGTGTGCGTGTGTGTGTGTTTATGTGTGCATATTTCACTCATTTGCCTGTTACATAGCTTTCTTTTTCTTTCTTTCTTTTTTTAATTTATTTACATCTTTTTAAAAGTTTGATTATGTTATTTCATTTTATGTTGAATGTTTTACTCACACCTAGGATAACCTCTCAAGGCTTGATCAGTGCATTGAATTCATGGAAAGGTCGAACATCTGCTTCTTTTTTCTTTTCTTTTCTTTTTTTTTTCATTTTTTTTTTCATTTTGCTATCAGTCCACATGTTTTGACACTTCCTTGAAACTGAAACTAAACTGTGTACGCTTCCATGGGCGCTTGTTTGTGTGTGTAGGTGGAGGGAGTGTGATGTGAGGTGTTTGTGTGTCTGTTTGTTGGTGTCAGTGTCTGTGTGTGCACACAAGTGTGAGTGTGAGATGTTTTTAACTGGCTGATTTTGAATATGTTAGGTGATTGATAAACCAAATTTTGAATAACTGATGAATGAATCGATTGATTGATGAATTGATCTGTTGATTGGTGTATTGATCTTTCTCAGTCAGCAGGCAGATGAATCTGTTCAGTACTGGTATATTCAATCAGCTACCTGTCATATATTGATAGGTACAGTTGTACTTGAACAAACTAAACTGTATTGTGAGAAAATAAATAGACTGATAAATGAATAAATTAATGAATAAGAAGTAATGATCTCACACAAAGTGGGCAGAACACATAAGTACAGTGGACTCTACATGAAATAGATTATTTTTCTTTCTTTCTTTCTTTCTTTCTTGCATTATATGAACTTTTTTTATATGTATTATACATGTGTGTGTGTGTGTGTGTGCAGGAAGTGATACGGATGATGATCACCAAAGGACGCATGTCACTCAAAGAGTTGGAGCAGTCCGTCACTCTGGCTTCCTGACACCTGTCCACCTGTTTTCTGTGTACCTGTGTGTCCACCTGCCTGTGTGTCCAGTCCACCTGTCTGCATGTCCACCTGTGTCTGTGTGTCTTGATAGCAATCAGGCCTCTGGTTTTCACCAGGGACATGTACCATCAAAATGAGTTTTCTGTCTCGTTTTTGAAGATGGGTATTCATTTTTACATTTTTTGTGTGTGTTTTTACTGGTGTGCATGTGTGTTTATGTGTGTGCATGCTTATGTGTGTTTGTGTGTGTTTGTGAGAGAGAGAGAGAGAGAGAGAGGTGCATGCATGTATTTGCGAAGAAAGATGAGTGTTTGTGAGGGCAGGTGAAGGAACGAAAGAGGGGAAGAATTTGATTTGTCACCCGAAAGGGGAGTGCAAGGCAACTGGACACAATAAGCTTGGGATGTCTGATTTTAATGCAAGCGACACTGTATGTGGCTTGCCGGACTTGAAAGAGAATTGCTTTATGTCATGTTTGTTTTACACTTCTCTGGAGAAAGGAGAAGATGGATGATGAGGCCAGTTCATCACATGAGAAAGAGCATGATGTTCATGTTCTATGTATACCATTTGTGGTGCTTACCGCAGTGAATTCTACAAGGAGCATAGTTCAGGATCCACACACACACACACACACACACACACACATATATATATATATATATATATATATATATTGTGTGTGTGTGTGTCTGTGGGTTTTTTTCTTTACATGACCAACATGAACTTGCTGATGAGTATGTTATGGTTGATGCATGCTAGGTATTTTCATGTCTCCACCACACACCAAACACTGACGTGGATTCCAGGACCTTTAACGCGAGCATTTGATCTTTTTGCATGACTTTACTCACACAAAGGGGGCTCAGGCTCCAGCAGGTCTGCACATTATGTTGACCTGAGAGAGAGGAGAAATCTCCACCATTCACTCAGTAGGTGCGCCGAAAACAGGGGATCAAGCTTAGAAAACTCAGGCGAGAGTCCAGCACCCGAACCATTCGACCACCACACCCATAAAATATGTAAAATATGTAAAATATTAAACTTTTGAAAAAAAATGACAAGGTTTAACAGTAACAAAAATGGACGAAGCTGGTCACTGAAAGCCACATTGTTTGTGACACCATTGTTGATGCTCTGTGTAGCAAGGAGGTGCTGTCTATCAATTTCCCAACCTTCATCCGACTTGACCCATTCTCTCTCTCTCTCTCTCTTTTCCTCTCCCTCAATCTCCCCATCTCTCTCTCTCTCTCTCTCTCTCTCTCTCTCTCTCTCTCTCTCTCTCCCTCTCTTCCCTCTCTCTCTCTCCCCTGTCTCTCTCTCTCTCCCCTCTCTGTCTCTCTCCCCCCCTGTCTCTCTATCTGTCTGTCACTCACACACACACACACACACACACACACACACACACACACACACACACAAAGTTTCGTTGAGGAAAATGTTATGTCAGCCAAGTAAAAAAAAAAGAAAAAAAAAGTACCTTTATACAACAGAGAGAAGGATGCAGCAGTGTCAGTGACTGGTTTGTGATGTGAATATCACTGAATGTTATTTTATACATGAAATAAAGTGTTTAGAAACTGAGCTGCTTTGAACTGTCTTCTTAATTATTTTGCATTTCCCATCTCTCTCTCTCTCTCTCTCTCTCTCTCTCTCTCTGATTTTCACGCTCACAGTTCGCTCTCTCTGTCTCACTCTGTCTGTCTGTGTCTCTCTCTTTCCCTCTCTCGCGCGTGCGAACAGAGGTTTAACACAGTAGCTCCAAAGAGGTCAGTACCCGTTTGATCATCTACCCGACACGCAGTGACCAGCCACCCTGAACCCACAGTGAAGGGCGAGGCGGAAGGAACAGGGGATTAAAGCATACAGCTAGAGTTTCAGTTTCTCAAGGAGGCGTCACTGTGTTCGGAGAAATCCATGCACGCTACACCACGCCTGCTTGGCAATTGTCTGGCAGCAGCATATGCCAGCGCGCTAGAGAGGTCTTGAGTGCAAGGCCTATGACTGGAATTAGGATGCAAAACTGCACTGGCTCGTAGTGCTGCAGCAGGGGGAAACATCCCAACGCCGACTGTCCTAAAACCCTCTTGGCCGATAGAATAGGGATGTAACTTAGGCAAGACACACTCCGCTATAATCAAATTCCAGCCCAGATAGAACAGCAGATGCCTCCTCTGCTGTTCTGGGGGTCATAGTCGGACACGACTGACCGTCATACAAGCATGCCTATCAGAGTGGATTTCTTCTACAGAATTTTGCCAGAGGACAACACGTTTGTTGCCTTTGGTTCTTTTTCAATGCGCCAAGTGCGTGCTGCATACGGGACATCGGTTTAAGGCCTCATCCGAATGACTAGACGCTCAGTTTGATTTTCCAGTCGAGCTTGGGAGAAAGGGCGAAGGCGGGAAACGAACCCACACCCTCTCGGACGGACGCTGTATTGGCAGATGAGCACTTTCACCATTTTGCTACCTTTCTCCTGCAGCGATAACCTAGGTGCCTGGCAGTGTGTTAGTTCTGTGAAAACCTTGACAGCCGGGAAAGAGAAAGACTGGCAAAGGGGGTGGTTGGAGGGGGTAGACCATCGAGCTCCCAGTGGGATAGACCCTAGAGGGGTAGGGAAGAGTGGCAGGTGGTGGTGTGGCTGTGTGGTGGTGGTAACGTGATGGGGGTGGTTGCTGAGGCATAAGGCAGGATAAGGCAGTTCCTTTTTTTCCCCCCCTTTTCTTTTCTTCCGAGCCCCAGCAGTGGTGATGAAGGGGGATGTTCAGCTGTGCACGTGGAAAGCAATGAATGGGATCCGGGTCAGAGGAGGTGTGCGTTCATGTACACACTGCGACAGAAGGCGTTCATACGTTTATGAACATACCGTGTGTGTGTGTGTGTGTGTGCGTGCACATATGAGCATGTGTAACTGAAAAATGGTGACTGCTATTAACGTTAGCGATATTAACCTGGTGGCATACTTGTATGGTCCCCCTTGATGTTTTCGGCAGTTAGGAATTTGCGATGCGTCGTGAATGTGTCATTTTGACTTCCGCCTGCCACCTCCCCCCTCCCCACTTCTACTTGTTTCACTTCCACACATTACTTTTGTATTTCATTCCAGTTCGTGTACTTTTTTTTTTTTTAATTGCAGCCAATCCATTTACAGGTAACCCGTTTAGAGCACGGTTATAAGTTTTGCTTGATGTGCTTTGACTTATACAGCTGTTTTGATGTTTTTGTGTATAAAGTTTGTTAAAACACATACCATGACACTTCCACATATTACTTTTGTATTTCATTCCAGTTCGTGTACTTATTTTTTTTAAATTGCTGTCAATTCATTGACAGGTAACTCGTTTAGAGCACGGTTATAAGTTTTGCTTGATGTGCTTTGACTTATACAGCTGTTTTGATGTTTTTGTGTATAAAGTTTGTTAAAACACAAACCATGGCAGAACGTATAAAGTTTATGAACACACTCAGGAAAAGGATGAGTTCACTAGTAGAAATTAGAAAGGAGAAGGATAGAAAGCAAAAAGAAGAAAAAGAATGAACTGAAGAAAGACTGAAAAGAATCGCTGCAGTCTGAATTAACAAGGGTTGATGGCAGTAGAAACAGTCACAAGTGCTGAAGGCACAACCCTGTGCTGACTTAACCGGCGCATTTCAGAAAGAAATGATCCCTTGTCCACGCCACATAATCACCACTTACATGTCTTGTCCTCAGGATGTCTGGGTTTGTCATGATTATGACTGTGAGGAGGAAGGTGGCTGAATGGTCAAGACGCTCGTCTGCCAACACAGAGTCCGTGAAGGTCTGGGTTCGAATCAGTCCCGCTCTCGCTCTTTCTCCCATGTTTGACTGGAAAATCAAACTGAGCGTCTCGTCATTCGGACTGAGACAATAAACCGAAGTCCCGTGTGCAGCACGCACTTGGCGCACTGAAAAAAGAACCCATGGCAACGAGAGTGCTGTCCTCTGGCAAAATTATGTTAAAGAAATCCACTCGGATAGGTATATATATATGCATGCACTCAAGGCCCGACTAAACGTGTTGGGTTATGCTGCTGGTCAGGTATCTGTCTAGCAGATGTGGCCCGTGCAGCGTATATGGATTTGTCCGAACGCAGTGATGCCTCATTGAGAAACTGAAAATGGGGTTCTGATTCAGAGAGAGAGAGAGAGAGGCTCACATGTCATCCCCAGGCAGAATGTAGCCTCTGAAAGGTCTTTGCCTCTAAGCACCAGCACCCGCCCCCCTTCAGTCCCCCCCACCTGGTAAACCCACCCACCTGGTCCCTCACTTCCGCACGTTAAAACAGCACAGTTCCCCGCAAGGTCTTAACCGGTGTAAACAGGCCCCCAGAGAACTGCAATGCTCACCAGGTAAACCCAGACACCTGAGGCCCAGGTGAGAGGAAAGGGAGAAAGAAACAGACCAGGTCGCGAGAACCACCTGAGTTTGTGTTCGCTCTGTAAAACCAGGAACTGGGGAGATCAGCGGGTGGAAGGGGTTGAAGGGGGGGGGGGGGAGAGACTGTGGAGAGGGGATGGTGGATTAGTGATGGTAAGTATGGTCACGTGATGGTGGTGGTAGTGGTGGAGGTGGTGGTTTAGTGATGGCGATGATTATGGCAAGGTGGTGGTGGTGGTTGTTTAGTGATGTTGTGGTGGTGGTTGTGGGGAAGGGTTATTGGTGATGGCTGTTCAGTGATAGTGATATGGTGGCGGTTGTGGTGGTGGGTTGGGTTGGTGGTGAAGGTGATTATGGTGATGTAGTGTTGTTGGTGGGGGTGGTAGTGGCATACGGCAAGCGGTGTTTTCTTTCCAGGCTCTGGCTTCTAAAGTTCAGACCGTTTCCTTTTCGGGTGCCGTGCCCACTGGTACTGGCGATGAAAGATTGTACACGTGTGCAAGTCCTGAGTAATTAGCTGAGGGTGAAAGTAGGAGGACTCCCCCCCAAACCCCCCAACCCCCCCAGCCCCCTGGCCACCACCACCACCACCACCATCCTGCAACGTAGCAACAACGTATGTTAACGGCTGTGTACATCCCGGGTGGGTCTTCACTCACACCTGAAGGTCAGTTCCAGAAAAAAAGTTGAAGTCTGTCTTCTTTGTCACGTCGTGCCGACGAGAAACTGCATCATGACAGTTGTAATAATTATAAGTGTTGGTGGGAAATCAGTCGTTGTTGTTGTTTCGGTCGTGTTGTTGTTTATGTCACATGTTGTTGTTCATGTCACGTGTTTTTGTTTTTTTTTCTTTATGTCACGTGTTGTTGTTTACGTCACGTGTTTTTGTTCTTTCTTTATGTCACGTGTTGTTGTTTATGTCACGTGTTGTTGTTTATGTCACGTGCTGTTGTTCACGTCACGTGTTGTTGTTTGTGTCACGTGATGTGGCGATTGATGCCACGTGTTGGTTTTAGTTGTTGTTGTTGTTTTGTTAGTGTTGTTGTTATGCCACGTGTTATTTATGCCAATCTCACTAAATCAGAAAACGACCCTCACATCTAACAGTTTAAATAACAGCAGTTGTTTATTCCACAAATCAAACTCACTCACTCAGAACACGAGCGTCACAGCTAAATCTAAAAAAAGAAAACCTTTGCTTTCACCATTTCATATTCAAGGCAAGGTAAAGCAAGAACTTTATTTCATGTGCCCCATGTGGGTTTATAAACTATTTCATGTGCCTCCTAGGGGTATAGAAACAACACACACACGCGCCTTTTTCGCACACCATGCAAATAAGAAAGATTAATGCATGAAATGAAAAAAAGTTATAAAAAAAAAATAATAAAATAAAATAAAAACGTACTCGGACAAACAAGCAGATACACATTGTGTAAACAAAGTGAGTCTATTTTTTAACCCGGTGTTCGGTTATCTGTGTGTGTGTGTGTGTGTGTGTGTGTGTGTGTGTGTGTGTGTGTGTCCGTGTGTCTGTGTGTCCGTGGTAAACTTTAACATTGACATTTTCTCTGCAAATACTTTGTCAGTTGACACCAAATTTGGCATAAAAATAGAAAAAATTCAGTTCTTTCCAGTCATCTTGTTTAAAACAATATTGCACCTCTGGGATGGGCACAAAAAAATAAAAAAGAAGCCTAATTATGTGCAAACTGCATTTACTGTTATATTTATATTTTTTGTATTCTCTAAACTTGGCACTTTGACCTCTTATTCTGACACAACAACAAGAGGAGTCATTATTATCATTTTTTGTTCAAACAGGAACTTCTTTTGCTAAGCACGGAATTTTTATTTATTTGCAAACGTTTTGGTGCACATAGTAAAAAAGGGAAATTACTCTGTAATTAATGCTAGGGGACTTGATTTATCGCAAGTGAGTCTTGAAGGCCTTGCCTCTCTTGTTTTTTTTCTTTTGCTTCATGTCACATTCCCATGTCTCCTGACTTGGTGTCAACACCGACGGGCGCAATAGCCGAGTGGTTAAAGCGTTGGACTGTCAATCTGAAGGTCCCGGGTTCGAATCACGGTGACGGCGCCTGGTGGGTAAAGGGTGGAGATTTTTACGATCTCCCAGGTCAACATATGTGCAGACCTGCCAGTGCCTGAACCCTCTTCGTGTGTATACGCAAGCAGAAGATCAAGTACGCACGTTAAAGATCCTGTAATCCATGTCAGCGTTCGGTGGGTTATGGAAACAAGAACCCAGCATGCTCACCCCCGAAAACGGAGTATGGCTGCCTACATGGCGGGTTAAAAACGGTCATACACGTAAAAGCCCACTCGCGTATATACGAGTGAACGTGGGAGTTGCAGCCCACGAACGCAGAAGAAGAAGAAGGCGTCAACACCTGGCCTATAATTGTTCACTGACAGCTGGGTCCGAAGGACGTCACGAAGGCCACAACGTTCACTTCCTAAACTGTACTTTTCTACAGTGGAATCCAAACGAAAGTTGATGTCATCATGCTTAATTGTTCAAGAACCCCACTCTCACACAACAGGCACTCCAGTTAGCTCCCTTTCACTACTTCTCTATCATCTACTCACCGCGAGTCTCTGATTCACTTAGTCCTTCTTCTTCGTTCGTGGGGCTGCAACTCCCAAGTTCACTCGATTTTACAAGAGTGGGCTTTTACATGTATGACCGTTTTTACCCCGCGCGCCATGCAGGCAGCCATACTCTGTTTTCGGGGGTGTGCATGCTGGGTATGTTCTTGTTTCCATAACCCACCGAACGCTGACATGGATTACAGTATCTTTAACGTGCGTATTTGATCTTCTGCTTGTGTATGCACACGGAGGGGGTTCAGGCACAAGCGGGTTTGTTCATATGTTGACCTGGGAGATTGTAAAAATCTCCACCCTTTACCCACCAGGCGCCGTGACCGAGATTCGAACCCGGAACCCTCAGGTTGAAAGCCGAACGCTTTAACCACTCGGCTATTGCGCCCATCTGATTCACTTCAACCTCTTATCACAAACTGCTTGTTGGCAGGAGTCAACGAACGCTTATCGTCAGTGCCTGTTTTTCAGATTCATTTCAAAGGAGGAAAGTGAACACGATACAGCGCTCAAAAAGCAGCAGTTCGCCTCAGTGTCGTTTCATGCTCTGTCTGATGTCTTAAACTGCTGTTCCTGTCTCTCATCCGCGAAAGCCCTCGTGAGTTTGTGATGCGCATTTTTAACGAACGCCGTGAAAAGTTTCCACACAACCCATATTTTCCGAACTCTTCCCCTCACCCAGTTTTCCCCTGACCTTTCAGTCATCCAGTTTTGCTTACACTTTCCATTACAGTTTTACCCAGACCTTTCTATTATTATACAGCTTTGCCCAAACCTTACCATCACAGTTTTGCCCAAACCTTTCCATCACCCAGTTTTACCCAAACCTTTCCATCAGTTTTGCCCAGACCTTTCCATCAGTTTTACCCAGACCTTTCTATTATTATACAGCTTTGCCCAAACCTTTCCATCACACAGTTTTACCCAAACCCTTCCATCACCCAGTTTTACCTAGACCTTTCCATCAGTTTTACCCAAACCCTTCCATCACCCAGTTTTACCTAGACCTTTCCATCAGTTTTACCCAAACCTTTCCATCACACAGTTTTACCCAAAACCTTCCATCACCCAGTTTTACCTAGACCTTTCCATCAGTTTTACCCAAACCTTTCCATCACCCAGTTTTACCCAGACCTTTCCATCAGTTTTACCCAAACCTTTCCATCAGTTTTACCCAAACCTTTCCATCAGTTTTACCCAAACCTTTCCATCACCCAGTTTTACCCAGACCTTTCCATCACAGTTTTACCCAAACCTTTCCATCAGTTTTACCCAAACCTTTCCATCAGTTTTACCCAGACCTTTCCATCACAGTTTTACCCAGACCTTTCCATCAGTTTTGCCCAAACCTTTCCATCACCCAGTTTTACCCAAACCTTTCCATCACCCAGTTTTACCCAAACCTTTCCATCAGTTTTACCCAGACCTTTCCATCGCCCAGTCTTACCCAGAACTTTCCATCACCCAGTTTTACCCAAACCTTTCCATCAGTTTTATCCATACCTTTCCATCACCCAGTTTTACTCAGACCTTTCTATCAGTTTTACCCAGACCTTTCCATCAGTTTTACCCAGACCTTTCCATCACAGTTTTACCCAGACCTTTCCATCGCCCAGTTTTACCCAGAACTTTTCATCACAGTTTTGCCCAAACCTTTCCATCACCCAGTTTTACCCAGACCTTTCCATCATCCAGTTCTACCCAAACCTTTCCATCACCCAGTTTTACCCAAACATTTCCATCACTCAGTTTTACCCAAACCTTTCCATCCCAGTTTTACCCAAACCTTTCCATCACCCAGTTTTACCCAAACGTTTCCATCACCCAGTTTTACCCAAACCTTTCCATCACCAGTTTTACCCAAACCTTTCCATCACCCAGTTTTACCCAAACCTTTCCATCACCCAGTTTTACCCAAACCTTTCCATCACCCAGTTTTACCCAAACCTTTCCATCACCCAGTTTTACCCAAACCTTTCCATCACCCAGTTTTACCCAAACCTTTCCATGCAGCTGAGAAGTGACTGTAGCTTGTCTGGCCCTGAGCCCATCAGGTGAGACCTCTCGGCCTAGCCCTGGGCCCATCAGGTGAGACCTCTCGGCCTAGCCCTGGGCCCATCAGGTGAGACCTCTCGGCCTAGCCCTGGGCCCATCAGGTGAGACCTCTCGGCCTAGCCCTGGGCCCATCAGGTGAGACCTCTCGGCCTAGCCCTGAGCCCATCAGGTGAGACCTCTCGGCCTAGCCCTGGGCCCATTAGGTGAGACCTCTCGGCCTAGCCCTGGGCCCATCAGGTGAGACCTCTCGGCCTAGCCCTGGGCCCATCAGGTGAGACCTCTCGGCCTAGCCCTGGGCCCATCAGGTGAGACCTCTCGGCCTAGCCCTGGGCCCATCAGGTGAGACCTCTCGGCCTGGCCCTGAGCCCATCAGGTGAGACCTCTCGGCCTAGCCCTGGGCCCATCAGGTGAGACCTCTCGGCCTAGCCCTGAGCCCATCAGGTGAGACCTCTCGGCCTAGCCCTGGGCCCATCAGGTGAGACCTCTCGGCCTAGCCCTGGGCCCATCAGGTGAGACCTCTCGGCCTAGCCCTGGGCCCATCAGGTGAGACCTCTCGGCCTAGCCCTGGGCCCATCAGGTGAGACCTCTCGGCCTAGCCCTGGGACCATCAGGTGAGACCTCTCGGCCTAGCCCTGGGACCATCAGGTGAGACCTCTCGGCCTAGCCCTGGGCCCATCAGGTGAGACCTCTCGGCCTAGCCCTGGGCCCATCAGGTGAGACCTCTCGGCCTAGCCCTGAACCCATCAGGTGAGACCTCTCGGCCTAGCCCTGGGCCCATCAGGTGAGACCTCTCGGCCTAGCCCTGGGCCCATCAGGTAAGACCTCTCGGCCTAGCCCTGAGCCCATCAGGTGAGACCTCTCGGCCTAGCCCTGGGCCCATCAGGTGAGACCTCTCGGCCTAGCCCTGGGCCCATCAGGTGAGACCTCTCGGCCTAGCCCTGGGCCCATCAGGTGAGACCTCTCGGCCTAGCCCTGGGCCCATCAGGTGAGACCTCTCGGCCTAGCCCTGGGACCATCAGGTGAGACCTCTCGGCCTAGCCCTGGGACCATCAGGTGAGACCTCTCGGCCTAGCCCTAGCCCTGGGCCCATCAGGTGAGACCTCTCGGCCTAGCCCTTGGCCCATCAGGTGAGACCTCTCGGCCTAGCCCTGGGACCATCAGGGGAGACCTCTCAGCCTAGCCCTGGGCCCATTAGGTGAGACCTCTCAGCCTAGCCCTGGGCCCATTAGGTGAGACCTCTCAGCCTAGCCCTTGGCCCATCAGGTGAGACCTCTCGGCCTAGCCCTGGGCCCATTAGGTGAGACCTCTCGGCCTAGCCCTGGGCCCATCAGGTGAGACCTCTCGGCCTAGCCCTGGGCCCATCAGGTGAGACCTCTCAGCCTAGCCCTGGGCCCATTAGGTGAGCCCTCTCGGCCTAGCCCTGGGCCCATTAGGTGAGACCTCTCGGCCTAGCCCTGGGCCCATCAGGTGAGACCTCTCGGCCTAGCCCTGGGCCCATCAGGTGAGACCTCTCGGCCTAGCCCTAGCCCTGGGCCCATCAGGTGAGACCTCTCGGCCTAGCCCTGGGACCATTAGGTGAGACCTCTCGGCCTAGCCCTGGGACCATCAGGTGAGACCTCTCAGCCTAGCCCTTGGCCCATCAGGTGAGACCTCTCGGCCTAGTCCTGGGACCATCAGGTGAGACCTCTCGGCCTAGCCCTGGGCCCATTAGGTGAGACCTCTCGGCCTAGCCCTGGGCCCATCAGGTGAGACCTCTCGGCCTAGCCCTGGGCCCATCAGGTGAGACCTCTCGGCCTAGCCCTGGGCCCATCAGGTGAGACCTCTCGGCCTAGCCCTGGGCCCATTAGGTGAGACCTCTCGGCCTGGCCCTGGGCCCATTAGGTGAGACCTCTCGGCCTGGCTAAACGGATAGTTCTGTTCTGGCTCTCTTCTGGCAGTGATGAGAGAGATGCCTCTGTCATACCATTCACTGACTGGCTTTCACACACACACACGCACGCACACTTGCGCGGCATGCACACATGGTCACGCATACAAACGCACACGCACGCATAAACACACACACACGCGCGCGCGCACACACACACACACACACACACACACACACACACACACACACATGTGACGCTTTACGTGTATGACTGTTTATTTACCCCGCCGTGTAGAGAGCCACACTCCGTTCTCGAGGGTGTACATGCTGGGTATGGTCTTGTTTCCATAACCAACCGAAAGCTGACATGGATTACAGGATATACACACCGGGAGGGGCAGGGGGCAGGAGGGGCGGGCGGTGGGGGTTGGGGCGGGGGGGGGGGCCGGAAGGGGGGGGGGGGTTCAGGCACAAGCAGGTCTGTACAGCTGTTGACCTGGGAGATCGGAAAAATCTCTACCGGTACCCACCAGGCGCCGAGATTCGAACCCGGGGCCGTCATATTGAAACTCAAGCGCTTTAACCTCTCGGCTATTGCGCCCGAAAAACTACAACGATGGTTTATAAACCACTAACTAACTGAAGATTGACCGTCAAAATCTCCACCGGGCGTGACGGGGATCGAACCCAGGAAACTCGCCGGGCGGTAATCCAGCGCTCTCCTGTAACCATTTGACCACCGTGACCCCTCACTGAGCTCAGCCACTGAGGATGCTGGGCCAGTTATGTGCACCTTGGCCCCACAGCTGATGGGTATCAGGGTCAGTCCCGGCCAGCACCTCCCTTTGCCCAGCATACTGCACTCACTGGCACCCCGCCCCCTGGCCCAGAACTGATCGGTATCAGCGGTACTGGGGTATCTACTTAGCATGCACAGCCTGGGTTTGCCTCCTGCAACCTGGGACCTTGCTAGCTCAGTCCGAAGGGCGAAAAGTGAAGGTGCAGTCACCTGCAGGTAAAACCCACTTAGAGTCGCTATCCCTGGTAGGTTTTTATTCTCACTGTCTCAGTCTTTGTCTTTCTATCCCAAACCTTTTTCTTCCGCAACTCTACGCAAACCCCGTCATTGTGGCTGAGTTAATCAACTTGGTGATTGTGGCCGTCACATGGATGAAGATGAAGATGAACACTGAACTGCGCTTCGCTTTGTGCACAGGAGGGAGAGGGTTGGGTGTTGGTGAGTATGCGGGTCAGTGAATTTGTTGGTATGTGTGGTAGTGGGAAACGTGTGGTGCACTCGTTCGGCGAGCGTGTGTGTGTATGTGGTGTGTGTGTGTGTGTGTGTGTGTGTGTGTGTGTGTGTGTGTGTGTGCGCGGGCCGAGAGCGTGTGTGTGTGGATGTTTGGATGGGTGGGTGGATGAGTGTCGGCGCGCGCGTGTTCGCTCATACAAACAGACAGGCCAGCGGACACAAATCCCGAGACTGAAATGGATGCTGAGAAGGTTACATCTCCCATTGTGATCAAAGACAGCGTTTCTATTGTCTTCCTACTGACTTCAGCACTGAAAGAAAAGAAAACTGAAGTAAAAATCCCTCGGACAACAGCGGTCACATCAGCTGCCGTGGCGAAGTGGTTAGTGTCGCGGACTGACTGACGACAGGGGGAACGCGGGTTTGAGTCCCAGCCGTGAGGGGTGGGCTTTTCTCAACACTGACGCGGCCGGTTCCTACCCAAAGTTGAGCCTGTGCTCCGCTTTGGGCTCAGAACTTGAGGAAAGCTTGGGAGTGTGACCACACCATTGAGGATGACCCACATCACGGATGCGTCTTCAGTGGGAGCGTTGCTCTAATTTCCAACTCTGTATTGTGTTTGTATATCTCCGGGGCTTGGTTAATGCAGGGATTATAATAATCATTAGGAGATTTCAGCTTTGTCAAATATTAGCATACATAAATGGAACGCTATAACCAATCGTCGTCACCCCCATCCTCATTCATCAGAATACATAATACCCCCGAAAACGGAGTATGGGTGCCTATATGGCGGGGTAAATCCGGTCATACACGTAAAAGCCATCTCGTGCACATACCAGTGAACGTGGGAGTTGCAGCCCACGAACGAAGAAGAAGAAGAAATACAAGATGACCCTAGTCGTAAGATAGTTATATTGTGGGGGATGAGGAGGGGAAAGAGGGGAGGAGAAATCAGCGGTCACCACTGAAAAGCTGTCCGACTCTCAGGAAGGAAGGAGTTCAGTGTTGAGGCAGTGTGCTTAGAATTGATGTATATAGTCTGGGGAGAATAAGAATGTTTGATCTTCCTTTGAAACATACACACACACACACACACACACACACACACACACACACACACACACACACACACACACACACGCACGCACGCACACACACACACACACACACACACACACACACACACACACACACACACACACACCACACTAGTTTCGAGTAAACGCTTTGATTCCACACTCTCCTTTTAAGGGAAGGAAACAGAGATTAATATATCATGTTTATTCCTTGAATTCGTCAGTGTATGCTTTCGAGTTTAACATGCTTACGATCAGTTAACTGCCAGCGCGCATGCCCCCTACCCCACCCCCACCCCACTTCTCTCTCTGTATCTCTCTTGTCAACGACCCTTCTAAACCACCGCGACAATGCGCTGGCTAATGGTAAACTGGTGCCGGCTAGATATTGTAGACAGCACATTAGATGTATCACATAGTAGAATCAGAAAACAGACCCAGTGATATATATATATATATATATATCAACAACAGTCGTCTTTAAAACTTGTATTCTAAAAATGCAGCAAATTTTCGCTGTAAAAATAGCTTCTTCGGGCAAGGGTACAGAAGTGAAAGCTTTACAGGCTGGTTAGATAGCAACCAGTGAGTAAAAAGTCAGGTAAAATCAGGTAAAACTGGGCAGGTAAAAACATGCTGCATGCAAAACGAATACAGAACTCAACTCGCACTCCACACACTACTACCCCCTCCCTGAACACCATCATCACTCCCATTACATTTAACGGGGGTGGGGGCAGCTGGAGCGAAGGGAGAGTGGGGGCGTGGGGTGGCCAGTGGGGAAGTGGGCCAGACAATATTATTCCAAAGAGAAAGCGTTCTCGCAAAATGCATGGACGCTGACGGCCGAAACTGAAAGGAAGATCCAGGCCTTCGAGAACAAATGCCTGAGGAAGCTCCTTCAAATTCCCTGGATCGAGCACAGGACCAATGAACATGAACGGAGCAGAATTGAGAACCTTGCTGGACCTCAGGAACCTCTCCTTTCAACTGTGAAGAGACGCAAGCTAATATGGTTTGGACACAACACTCGACACACCAGCTTGTCCAAAACAATCATGCAAGGCACCATCGAGGGCGGGAGAAGAAGAGGAAGACAGCGGAAGAACTGGCATGAGAATATCAAACAATGGACCGGACTCCACACACGTGAGCTGCTGCCGGCGGCTGCCGACAGAGACAGATGGAGAAGGGAGGTTGCGTCTGCGGTCCTCAGGCTTCCCCCAACGACTACTTTGTAATTATGGGCCTGAGGTGAGGTGAAAATGCATCACTCGTATGAAACAAGAAGTCCGTTTCGTCTCTTTGAGCTGCCGTTCTTTCCATTCACATGCACTGCGATCAATTTGGGAAGCCTGGAATGATTAAATTAATTCTCCTCGCCCTGTTTTCCCGTATCCTCTCTCTGTCTCTGTATCTGTCTCTCTGTCTCTCTCTCTCTGTCTCTCTCTGAGAGACCAAGCGTTTTGAGTTCTGAATTCTGAGTTCTCTTTCTGTCTCCTCTCTCTCTCTCTCTCTCTCTCTCTCTCTCTTCAGTGAAAAGCGGTGAGTTTACCTGGCCGCCTGCCGAACAGGTGAGATGTTTCAGCTTCAATAAACAGTTACTCCCCTTGCTCTGTGAAGCCAGCGCCCAGAAATCGGGTGAGACAGATAGCAGGTAAATGAAGGGAGCTTCCTACTCACACCGCTCACTGATCTGCCCAACAGTGGGGGATTGGGGGTTGGGGTGGGAGGGAGGTGATGAAGAAAGAGAAGGGGGAAAGATGCAGGGGGTGTGTGGGGGAGGGGAGACAGAGAGAGAGAGAGAGAAAGACGGGAGAGAGGGGATAGGGAAGAAAGGGAGGGAGAGAGAGAGGGGGGGAGACAGAGAGAGGGGGGAGAGAGAGGGAAAGAGAGGGGGGAGGGAGAGAGAGGGGGAGAGAGGGGAGAGACTGAGGGGGGAGGGAGAGAGAGGGGGAGAGGGAGGGAGGGAGAGAGAGAGTGGGGAGAGAGAGGGGGAAGAGAGGAAGGAGGGAGAGATAGGGGGGGTAGGGAAGAGAGAGTGAGAGAGAGAGGATAGGGAAGAGAGAGAGAGAGAGAGAGAGAGAGAGAGAGGTGGATAAGTAAGGTAGGGGGAAAGAAAAAGAGTGAGAGAGAGAGAGAGAGAGAGAGGACAGGGGGTGTTATCGTGATGGGATTGAGGGTGGGTGGGTGAGGAAGGAGATTCACACTGTCACTGTTCCGGACTGATGACCTGACCAATGTCCACACTGTCACTGTTCCAGACTGATGACCTGACCAATGTCCACACTGTCACTGTTCCAGACTGATGACCTGACCAATGTCCACACTGTCAATGTTCCAGACTGATGACCTGACCAATGTCCACACTGTCACTGTTGATGACCAATGTCCACACTGTCAATGTTCTGGACTGATGACCTGACCAATGTCCACACTGTCACTGTTCCAGACTGATGACCTGACCAATGTCCACTCTGTCACTGTTCCAGACTGATGACCTGACCAATGTCCACACTGTCACTGTTCCAGACTGATGACCAATGTCCACACTGTCACTGTTCCAGACTGATGACCTGACCAATGTCCACGCTGTCACTGTTCCAGACTGATGACCAATGTCCACACTGTCACTGTTCTAGACTGATGACCTGACCAATGTCCACTCTGTCACTGTTCCAGACTGATGACCTGACCAATGTCCACACTGTCAATGTTCCAGACTGATGACCTGACCAATGTCCACACTGTCACTGTTCCGGACTGATGACCAATGTCCACACTGTCACTGTTCCAGACTGATGACCAATGTCCACGCTGTCACTGTTCCAGACTGATGACCAATGTCCACGCTGTCACTGTTCCAGACTGATGACCAATGTCCACACTGTCACTGTTCTAGACTGATGACCTGACCAATGTCCACACTGTCACTGTTCCAGACTGATGACCTGACCAATGTCCACACTGTCACTGTTCCGGACTGATGACCAATGTCCACACTGTCACTGTTCCAGACTGATGACCAATGTCCACACTGTCACTGTTCCAGACTGATGACCAATGTCCACGCTGTCACTGTTCCAGACTGATGACCAATGTCCACACTGTCACTGTTCCAGACTGATGACCTGACCAATGTCCACACTGTCACTGTTCCAGACTGATGACCTGACCAATGTCCACACTGTCACTGTTCCAGACTGATGACCTGACCAATGTCCACACTGTCACTGTTCCAGACTGATGACCTGACCAATGTCCATACTGTCAATGTTCTGGACTGATGACCTGACCAATGTCCACGCTGTCACTGTTCCAGACTGATGACCAATGTCCACACTGTCACTGTTCCAGACTGATGACCAATGTCCACACTGTCAATGTTCTGGACTGATGACCTGACCAATGTCCACACTGTCACTGTTCCAGACTGATGACCTGACCAATGTCCACACTGTCACTGTTCCAGACTGATGACCTGACCAATGTCCACTCTGTCACTGTTCCAGACTGATGACCTGACCAATGTCCACACTGTCACTGTTCCAGACTGATGACCTGACCAATGTCCACACTGTCACAGTTGATGACCAATGTCCACACTGTCAATGTTCCAGACTGATGACCAATGTCCACACTGTCACTGTTATAGACTGATGACCTGACCAATGTCCACTCTGTCACTGTTCCAGACTGATGACCTGACCAATGTCCACTCTGTCACTGTTCCAGACTGATGACCTGACCAATGTCCACACTGTCACAGTTGATGACCAATGTCCACACTGTCAATGTTCCAGACTGATGACCAATGTCCACACTGTCACTGTTATAGACTGATGACCTGACCAATGTCCACACTCTCACTGTTCATGAGCAGGGGGGGGGGGGGGGGCGGGAGGAGGAGGTTCCAAAAATCTAGTCTCGGTTTCTTGGTGCTGTTATTGTCATGTGGACTTCCATGTGTGTGTGTGTGTGTGTGTGTGTGTGTGTGTGTGTGTGTGTGTGTGTGTGTGTGCGTGTATGTGTGTGTGCTTGCACGCGTGCGACATTAGAAGCGAGACGGTAATGGATCTTATCTTCTTTTTTTTAAGTGGAAGCCGAGGGGCCATACCCCGATGAAAAGAACAGTCTCATTATCCCACTCGGACTTGAATTCAAATCTTGCCCACCCCTACCCCCACCTCCTCCTGTACCTCATCAAGACAACACTCCCACCTCCCGACACCACGTGATATGACAGCTTCAGCACCGATCTGCACCCAAACAGCACAATGCTGTGTGTCAGTGCGTATCTGTTATGCACGTGTGGGTGTATGTGTGAATGTATGTCTTCATGTTTTACATTTATTTGCTTATTTATCATCATTGTTGTCTTTTTTTCTTTTTTTTTATATTATTATTATCATTACTACTACCTTTTTTTTATATCATAATTATTATTTATTTATTTATTTATGTAAGCTTATCTATTATTTATTCACCTTTTTTTTTCTTTTTTCTTTTTTTCCTTTTTTTCCCCAAGGCCTGACTAAGCGCGTTGGGTTACGCTGCTGGTCAGGCATCTGCTTGGCAGATGTGGTGTAGCGTATATGGATTTGTCCGAACGCAGTGACGCCTCCTTGAGCTACTGAAACTGAAACTGAAACTGTGTGTCAGTGTGTTGGATTATTTCGTTGTTGTTGTTGTTGTTGTTGTTGTTTTTACAACAGTAACAACCCAGCTAATCAATCAGTGTGGCATGCAACAGCGGGAAGCAGGATAGGAAAAAATCATTAATGATGGTACCGGCACCAACACATCGGACACTTGACCACGATAAACACGCGATGTCTCATGGATGGGGTCTGGGGGGGTGAGGGGGTGGGTAGTCGGGGGGGGGGAGCTGGGGAGAGTGAGAGGGGGGGGGAGAGGGAGGAGAAGAAGTGAAGAGCAAGAGAAAGGGGCAATAACGCTGCATGCAACAACAAATGGCTAGAAACAGCAACGTACAAGCCAAAGGGTTCGTGTCTCTCAGTCATCTGTGAGGGTCGTTCACCTGCTTTGTTTGTGGAGGCAACGAAAGCGTCAGTCGCTGGTGATTGTGTTTCTTGTCTTTCTCCTTTTGTTGTTGTTGCCTTGTTTTTTTCTCTTTTTTCTCCACACACAAAACGAATCACACCCTGACACCCACCCCCTCCTCCCCCCCCCCATGCCCCCATCCCCTCTTTGTTCTTTCATCCTCCACCATTCCTTCCCAGGCTGTTTGTTGGTTGGTGCTGTTCAATGACGACAAATAGTCTCCCCGACCCCGACCCCCCACCCCCACCCCCCCGCCCCCTTCCGCCCTCTCTCTGCGTGTTTGAGGTGAAAACATCCCTGCTGTCTTATGCCACCCCCCCCACAACCCTCCCCCACCCCTCCCCCAACCCACTGCAATGACATACGTAGCCCACCATTAGAGATGAATACAGACATGTTAGTGGTGGAGTGACTTGGGCCTGATATGTGTGAAAACAACCATTTCAGTCACCGTTAACTTGCATGCAAACTGGTATGGGTGTAAAACGACCCATGAAATGGGTGTAAAACGACCCATGGAGTAGGTGTAAAACGACCCATGAAATGGGTGTAAAACGACCCATGGAGTGGGTGTAAAACGACCCTTAGAGTGGGTGCGACGACCCGTCGAGTAATGTAAAACTACCCACTGAGTGGGTATAAAACGACGCACGGAGTGGGAGTTAAAACGACCAGTTCAGTTGGTGTAAAACGACTCTTGTACTGAGTGTAAAACTACAACAAAACGAAAAAAAAAAAAAAAAAAGACTCGGTAAGTGGGTGTAAAACGATCCATGAATTGGGCGTAAAAAGAGCCCTGAAGTGGATGTAAAATGACCCATAGTAGAAATGGGTTGCAAATCGACCCCAAGGAGTTAGGTGTGATGGCTGAGTGTTGGACTGATTGGATGCAGGGCTGGTTGAATGTAGGACGAAGAAGCGAATCTGACCGCGAACCATGATAGCCAACTGAAAATGCACGGACAGCTCGAAGACTACACAAACAAAACACGGGGCTAAAATGAATACGAGAGTACGAGAATACGACTGAACGATACTCAGTGTGTGTGTGTGTGTGTGTGTGTGTGTGTGTGTGCTAGTTTCAGTTTCAGTTTCAGTTGCTCAAGGAGGCGTCACTGCGTTCGGACAAACCATATACGCTACACCACATCTGCCAAGCAGATGCCTGACCAGCAGCGTAACCCAACGCGCTTAGTCAGGCCTTGAGAAAAAAACAAAAACAAAAAAAAAAAACGGGGGAATAAATAATAGATAAGCTTACATAAATAAATAAATAAATGAATAATAATTATAATATAGAGAAAGGTAGTAGTAATAATAATAGTAATACTAATAAAATAATTTTAAAAAATAATAATAATAAAAAAATAAATAAAAAATAAATAAATAAATAAATAAGACAACAATGGTGATAAATAAGCGAATAAATGTAAAACATGAAGACACACATTCACACACACACCCACACATGCACACGTGTGTTGTTGTGTGCTAGTATGTTTGCATACTTCCCCCACTGCTGCAAGCGCAGAGTAAGCAATGCGAAAGGGAATACTTGTCAACATCACTCCAGTAGAAGACGTTGTTGATACAAACTAGTTATCTTTCCCTCCATTCCCCATCACCATCCACCCACCCGCCATCAACTCCACCTTGACCTACCCCAACCCTAACCCCAACCGCAACCCCAGCTCCCGGTATGCTCCTCCTCCACCCCATCCCCTCACCTCAACTCCATACCAGTTACTTTCAAAACATATTTTGCGAGTGTCACAGTGGGAGTGGAAGTCGGTTTTGGAGAGGGTTAGGTAAGAAAACGGGTGTAATGTAATGTAATATAATGGAAGCGGAAGGACGTGTGTTGTTGCTGCATGTCCCACCCCACCCCACCCCACCCCTAACCACCCACACCCCCACCACCCCAACCTCCACCCTCTCCCCCCCCCACCCCCCAACCCCCTTCCCAGGTATTCATTGTTGTGGGTTTCTGACTGGCAGCAGTACCAACACCAACAGCAAGCCATCAGGTCCTTCACCTTTCTGTATCCTCCCCCCTTCATCTTTCTCGTCTCCAGGTAGGCGATGATGGTCTGGGAGGGGGGGGGGTTGGGTTGTTGTTTTTCTGGACGTGATGTGGTGGTGACAGAATTTGATAAACTGTTGTTTTTTTTCTGGGTTACGGCTTTTCTGTTTCTTACGTGTGTGTGTGTGTGTGTGTGTGTGTGTGTGTGTGTGTGTGTGTGTGTGTGTGTGTGTGTGTGTGTGTGTGTGTGTGTGTGTGTGTTGAGAGAGAGAGAGATGTATGTGTTTATATCTATCTATCTACTTTTATCTATCTATCTATCTACTTTTATCTATCTATCTACTTTGTCTGTCTTTCTGCTACTCTTTCTCACTTACTAACTTAATATATTTGTCTGTCCGTATATCTCTCAGTCACACACACACATACACACACACACGCACGAACGCATGCACACACACACACAGACGCGCGCAACTGGGAGAATTTTCTGCCGAAGGGATCTGGGTAAGGATGCTCCCTTCGGGGATTTGATGGGTCTGTCGTGGGTGTTCTACGAGTTTAACTTCTTGCAGTGAAGATCCCTGGTACTGACAAAGGGAGTCTACACCTTCACCTGGTGGTACTGAGGGCAAGTGAAGGCCCATCCCTGTCACTGGAGTGCATAGCAGACAATGCACACAAATATAATAATAATAATAATGATAATCTGCAGGCTTATATAGCTCAGTACCCTCATCCCAGATGGGGTTCACCGCGCTTTACAATAAAATATACAAATATAAGATTAAGTGTCGAAAAATATTTACAAATTCATCACAGTTTCACATGACACTGGCTCAAATATACATATGTAAGACAAAGTGACATGAAAATATATGGCGTCATCACAGTCTCAAATTACACAGGTGCAAATCACAGCAAAACAAAGCACATCACATTCACCATTGTCAAAACAAAACCAAAAAAAAACTATACTTGCGTCACTGACATGTACGAATTCATTCTCAAGACAAATACCCCGATCACTTAATTCAAAGACATTTACAGACGGCTGTGTTGCAAAATCAGTAATGGAGCCAGTGCTGCATTCGTTATTTCAGACCTTTAGTCTCAAGTCATCATCAGTTCTATCTGGGAGGGAATAAGTCTGTCTTCACTGCTGAACTCGCAGCAATACTAATGGCATTATAAGTCTGGTGATAAACAATACAAATGGCGTTTAACTTAAACTATTTTTTTACCCGAAAATCGCTTTTCAGATTCTATTTTGTGTTGATTCTAAATCAGTTATTCACGACATTAGATTTATACCCAAAAAAATTGTCCCGTCCGAACTCTTTAAAATCAGCGATTTGATTCATGGCCGCATCTTATTAAGAGACTCACGTATCACTTTTTGTTAGATTCCTTCTCACTGCGGATTTTTTCTATAATAAAAGGTTGACATTTTGGAGAGGAAAAATGGAATAAGGAAAGAAAATGAACTAAAGGTACCATGAAGGTGTTAGATTAAAACATTCCGTTTTCACTACATGAATATTACACTTTGATAGAAAACGTTCAAAGGCCAAAATTTTAACTTGAAAAAAAAAAACCAGAAGAAAGGATCTAGCTACAAATGTTTCATTTATTATCTTATTAAATCCATAATTGTGTGCTTCGGATTTTATATGTATGACGCACAAAAATATTTTCTGAAGAATTCGTTCTTTTTAAAAAACTATAAACAAGATAAATCAAATACAATACAATACAATACAATACAATACAATACTATACAATACAATACTACACAATACAATACTATACAATACAATGCAATACTATACAATACAATACTATACAATACTATACAATGCAATACTATACAATACAATACTATACAATGCAATACTATACTATACAATACTATACAATGCAATACTATACAATACAATACTATACAATGCAATACTATACAATACAATACTATACAATACAATGCAATACTATACAATACTATACAATGCAATACTATACAATGCAATACTATACAATGCAATACTATACAATGCAATACTATACAATGCAATGCAATACTATACAATACTATACAATGCAATACTATACAATGCAATACTATACAATGCAATACTATACAATACTATACAATGCAATACAATACAATACAATGCAATACTATACAATACAATACTATACAATACAATGCAATACTATACAATACAATACTATACAATACTATACAATGCAATACTATACAATACAATACTATACAATGCAATACTATACTATACAATACTATACAATGCAATACTATACAATACAATACTATACAATGCAATACTATACAATACAATACTATACAATACAATGCAATACTATACAATACTATACAATGCAATACTATACAATGCAATACTATACAATACAATACTATACAATGCAATACTATACAATGCAATACTATACAATGCAATACTATACAATACTATACAATGCAATACTATACAATGCAATACTATACAATGCAATACTATACAATGCAATACAATACAATACAATGCAATACTATACAATACAATACTATACAATACAATACTATACAATGCAATACTATACAATACAATACAATACAATACTATACAATACAATACAATGCAATGGAAAAGTGGGAATGAAAAAGCTGAAAGAAAGAAAATAAATCAAACAAGCCAACAAGATACAAAGAAAGGACAGAAAAGAACAGACAGGACAGGACTTAAACAGATCAAAACAGACCAGCCCAGCAGACACTCGCACGTGTGAACCATAAACAGAGCAAATCGCACAAACAGTTCAGCTGAATGGTGTCCATAATGAGTTGGTACAGGTACACATTACCCAGGTATTTTATCTTGCCCCTTCAGTTCCTCAATGCAGTTTCTTCCACATCTCTTAATACTGGCCACAGCTAGGCTACGTTCACACAAAGCCCAGCCAGTTGCTGACAGGAGCTGGCCCAGAACTGTGCACACGGCATTTTGCGCTTTCCTGCCATGTGTGCCTGGCGGTAAGTGTTCACCCTGGCCACCAGCCGTCTCCAGCCACCAGCTTTTTGATTCGTGACGTGCATACACAGATGAAACCGGTGGATGGTCAAAGGTACGTCTAGGATGCCTGGTCCAAGGGACGAAAATCTTTAATGATACTGGCAGCGTGAATCCAAATAATAATCATTTCTTTCACCTGGAGAGCGCCATAGCTGCCAGCGACAGGCTGTGTCTGACTGAAGTGTGTTGCTATATCAGGTTGACGGAAACTGGCAGGCAGCAACTGGCTGCGTTAATGTGAACGTGTCCTAAGGCAGGGGGAAAAGACTGAAAAGCAAACAGCAGACCACCAGAAAATCACAAACACACACACACACACAACAACAACAACAACAACAACAACAAAAAACCACCACATTCACATGTCTATGTTATTGCCCTCATCCGGTACACTGGTTTTCCAAGACAACTCAATTTGTTTACCGCCATCACGTGTTCCTGTGTCTCGGTGGTCCCATTACTTCGATCAAGGTGTGCGTGCGCCGACATTGTTTCGTGGAGCTTGCCATTTCACAGAGATATCTGGCGTCATTCACGAAGCACACACACACACACACACACA
Source organism: Babylonia areolata (assembly GCF_041734735.1). NCBI lineage: Eukaryota > Metazoa > Mollusca > Gastropoda > Neogastropoda > Buccinidae > Babylonia > Babylonia areolata. Next base: position 43,602,695 of record NC_134898.1, on the reverse strand, counting down.
CACACACACACAGAGCTATGACGCAGGCGCCAACAGATTATGCCAAGTTGCTTGGGCGAACGGTCTTTCATTCATGGTACTGTCAAATCCCTGGAGATATTTGCATTCTTTTGCCCACCCCATACCCCTCACTCTTCCACCTCTGCCCCACCCGGCTCTGAATGATAGCACTGGCGCTGTGTGCTGGAAGATATTCAATGCGGAATGGAGGGAGCTGCTGTGAACTTTCACTCAGGTCGTGTACGCTGTACGTTTCAGTGCTGAACCCACAGTGGAGCGATGGCCTGGAGGTAACGCGTCCACCTAGTAAGCGACAGAATCTGAGCGCACTGGTTCGAATCCCGGCACAGTCGCCAGTATTATCTCCACTTCCACTAGACCTCAAGTGGTGGTCTGGACGCTAGTCATTCGGATGAGACGATAAACCAAGGTCCCGTGTGCAGCATGCACTTAGAGCACGTAAAAGAAACCACGGCAACAAAAGGTTAGTCCCTGGCAAAATTCTGTAGAAAAATCCACTTCGATAAGAAAACAAAGAAGCTGCAGGCAGGAAAAAATGCAAAAAAAAAAAAAAAGAAAGTGGGTGGCGCTATCAATGTAGCGACGCGCTCTCCCTGGGGAGAGCAGCCCGAATTTCACACAGACAGAAAAGAGTATATATATATATATATATATATATATATATATATATATATATATACGTGTGTGTGTGTGTGTGTGTGTCGAGAGAGAGAGAGCCAGCAACACGCTAAGTTGTCCCTCAGCTTATATCACAAACTGACATGAGTTTACAGTTGGGCCAACAGTAAAGTGAGAGCTGTATGATCAATGGTTTCTCCACTGCATTGGGAAAACATTTACAGCTTAGTCTTTTGTGAAAGACTGTGACTCTCAAACTAGGAGGCAAAATTGCGCTGGCTCTTAGTGCCGCAACCTTGGGGGCTAATTGGCCTTTGGGAACTATCCCAACGCCAATTGTCCTAAAACCCTCTCAGCCGAGAGAGTGGGGATGTAACTTGGGCAAGACACTCTCCTCTGTAGCCCAGATAGATAACAATTAAAACTGCACGCAGGAAAAACAGCAACAAAAAAATGGATGGCGCTTTCAGAGTAGCGACGCGTTCTCCCTGGGGATAGCAGCCCGAATTTCACACAGAGAAATCTGTTGTGATAAAAAGAGAAATACAAATATATATATGAGTGAGGACACCCTTCGGACCGCCAGCCATAACTTTTTTCCCCGACGCGCCGACGGCCAGGACACAGCGAGGACCCCCTCCCAACGCCCTCCGACCGCCAGCCAGGACTACACCCCCTCAGGACAACAGGACCAACGCCCCAACCACCACACCACTCTTCCCGGAGAAAGACCACAGCCACGAACAACTTGACCTCAAGGGCAGATCGTCAAGTGGTCAAACTCACCACTGCCCAGCATGTGGAACAAACAGTGATGGCCTAGAGGTAACGCGTCCGCCTAGGAAGCGAGAGAATCTGAGCGCGCTGGTTCGAATCCCGGCTCAGCCGCCGATATTTTCTCCCCCTCCACTAGACCTCGAGTGGTGGTCTGGACGCTAGTCATTCGGATGAGACAATAAACCGAGGTTCCGTGTGCAGCATGCACTTAGCGCACGTAAAAGAACCCACGGCAACAAAAGGGTTGTTCCTGGCAAAATTCTGTAGAAAAAAAAAATCCACTTCGATAGGAAAAACAAATAAAACTGCACGCAGGACAGCAGCCCGAATTTCACACAGAGAAATCTGTTGTGATAAAAAGAAATACAAAACAAAACAAAACAAAACAAAACCAAAAAAACAGTCGTCTATAGTGGATACAGCGTCCTATCGCACGGAGATGAATACATGGAAGTAGTGCAGGTCCGAGGTTGGAGTTACTGAGATGGAAGTCATGGCTGGTTTCTGGCAGGGTCAGGACTTTTTTTTTTCTTCTTTTTTTTCATAACCTTTTTTTTTTCAGTTTGGTTACACATGGAAGTTTAACGTAAATACATACATGGGAAACAACATGGACGAAACACGGAAAAAGAAAGAAAAAACTTGAAACACACAAACATAGTATTCTTATGAAACACATAATTTGGGAAGGGGATGGGGAACGCTATGGACGAAACACGACCAAAACAAAAACAATACAAAACAACAACAAACAAACAAACCACAATTTTTTTTTAAACAAACAAAAAACAAAAACAAAAACGCCATGCGTAAATCATTGAAAATATTCATCAGTTAGAGAGAAATATCCATTTCACCCAAAATGTATCATTTGGATATATTTCAAGGATCAGCTGGAGCCAGTTGCATTGCTTGGTTCTAACTTTTTGACAGTTACACGTGACTAAATGCCTACGTTGACCGAACTACGCCATTGGTCAGTTCCATACGACACACAGTTGCCGTAGCGGGTTACGACCATACTAGGCTTTTCCGTCCGAGCAAAGCAACTGCCTCCACAGGACTTCGTTTTCCTTCCCCTCTATCATCGACTTCGAGCTGCGGAACGGGCTCCACTCCGCGTCCCAGTGAGGGAGAGGAGACGATAATATACGTGTGGCCCGTGCAGCAAAAGAAAAAAGAAAGTACTCGTCCGTGCGGGAACCATTCTAGAAGAGAATCCGCGCTGACTAGTCAGTAAAAATACACGTAGACAGGAAAACACACACACACACACACACACACACACACACACACACACACACACAATGTGTACTGTTTTTCTTCACTGTCACGCTCTGCCCGGTAGAGCCGCTCAAATTTCACAGAGAATTACTGAGAAGGATAAAATAAAAGAAACAAAAAATTCAGAATTAATAATCAATAAAAGAGTGAAAATAAAACAGGCAGGAAGAAGAGAACGTGACAAGACAGACTACAACAGAACAGAATAGGACAGAAGAAAACAGACCATAATATAAGAGAATAACAGACTAGAATAGAACAGAACACGCTGACTACAATAGAACAGAATAGAACACAACGAAACAGACTAGAATAGAACAGAATAAAATAGACCAGATTAGAACAGAACAGTACGAAATAAAATAGAATAGAACAGACTAGAATAGAATAGAACAAAACAGACTGAAATAGAACAGACTGAAATAGAACAGAACAAAACAGACTGAAACAGAACAGAACAAAACAGACTAAAATAGAACAGGACAGAACAAAACAGACTGAAATAGAACAGAACAAAACAGACTATAATCGAACAGAACAAAGCAGACCGGAATAGAACAGAACAAAACAGACTATGATAGAACAGAACAGACTACAGTAGAACAGAACAAACTGTAACAAAACAGACGAGAATAGAATAGATTAGAACTACTAGAGTAGAACAGAACGGGACAGATAAGAACGGAAGAGAACGGAAAGGCCAGACGTATACATGTCTAAACGCCCGCAAACAGTACAGGTAAATGGCATCTATCTTGACGGAAACACAGATTAATACTCAGTTATATTTAGCTCCACTCCCATCCTACCGCCCCCCAACCACAGCTTTCTATTGCTAGGACGATAGAAAAAAGGAGAGAAGGAAAAAAGAAACAAAACAAAAAAACACTCACACAGACAGACAGGGAGAGAGAGGGGGGAAAAAAGACATCCCGACAGTCTGCAAGGTTTCCCAAGACTACTTGTTTATCGCGATCACGTGCTCCTGTGTCTCGGCAGTCCCATTACTTTGATTACTGGTGTGCGTGCGCCGCCATTCCTGTGTGGCAACTTCCGTTTTGCAGACATATTCCCCCCTGGCACTTCCCAACCCCCGCCGCCATCGCTCAAACAACCGCAGAAGGAGAAGAAGGAGAAAGAAAGAAAGAAAGAAGGAAAGAGAAAGAAAGAAAGAAAGCGTGCTGTCTGACGCAGAACCCAGCAGGGTACGCCGTGTGGTCTGACGAATGCTTGAAGTGTAGAACAGCTGCCTGTTTCCCGTGAGTGTCCGTCAGTTGCCGTGGACGTACATTTCTTCCACACCGCATATCACACACAGTGCCAAACACGTCAAACCGAAGACTACATTTTATTCTGACAAACTCTCGCTCAGTGGCAGCACAAGGTAAAACAAGCCGTGAGTGGCACTGACCTCATCACAACAGCTTTTCGTAGCTGATACCTTCTTCCATCAGCGTGGATGCTGGAACAATACTGAACCATGTTTCTTCGTAAACGTGGACGAAAACAGATTATTATTATTATTGTTGTCAGTAGTAGACATGGTTTCGCCAAAGACTACATCATCATACTTCACCTCCGGACCACCCCAGAAAGCAGTCAGTGGTTCCATGGCCAACGACTGTACATCATACTTACCCCTCCACCCCTCCCCCAGGACCACCCTCCCCCCTCCGCCCCCCTCCCCCCCTCTCACATT
>NC_134898.1:43585796-43593296 GCF_041734735.1 Babylonia areolata | reverse complement strand
TCGAGCCTTGGAGGATTACAAAAAGGTACACGAAAAAAAAAAACCAACCCAGAAAGGAAACGACAAGTTGATAAAGACAGACGGACAGAGACAGAAACAGAGAGGGACAGACAGACAGACAGGCAGACTCTCAAACTGAGACAGGCAGGCAGAGACACAAACAGAGACAGTGACAGACAAGCATAGACAGACAAAGGAGTCAGGCTATATAATTGTCGGCTGGTTAGGGAGTGGTTTTTGAAGCTGGTGTCCTGAGCTTTTTCGTATTGTACAGTTGGATTTTTCGGTTGTTGTGTCTGTGTGTGTGTGTGTCTTTGTGTTTGTGTTTATGTGTCTGTGTCTGTCTGTATCTGTCTGTGTCTGTGTGTCTATGTCTGTGCGTTTGTGTGTCTGTGTTTGCCTCTGTGTGTGTGTGTCTGTTTGTAGTGTTGGTCAGTGGTGGTGGTGGTGGTGGTGGTGTGTTTTGAACTTGACGATATTCTCTCCCCACTTCCTACTGTTCTTCCACCCCTCTCTCTCTCTCTCTCTCTCTCTCTCTCTCTCTCTCTCTCTCTCTCTCTGCCCTACTCACTCTCCCTCTCTCTCTTCTTCTCTAATTATCCTCTGCTACCCTTCATGACAATGTCTATCTGAATTTTTTTTCTTTTTTTCTTTTAACCTCATGTGTTTCTTCAATAAAACATCATCATCATCATCTCTTCCTCTCTATCTGAATTTACCTTTAGCTTTTTATTTAGTTTTGTTATATCATCAGTTTATTCTTTCTAACATTTTTGTTCATCCAACTCAAGGTTCGGTTTTCATGTGTGTGTGTGTGTGTGTGTGTGTGTGTGTGTGTGTGTGTGTGTGTGTGTGTGTACAACACGTGCATCCATGTGTATACAGGTCGGTGGTCTTACATTAAAACAGTTCTGAGTTCTCTTCCACTCTCTCTCTCTCTCTCTCTCTCTCTCCCTCCCTCCCTCCCTCCTTCTCTGAGAATAGAACTGTAATGGGGTGGGTGGGGGGGGGGGGAGTGTTCAATCTTTGTAAGCTCCAAGGGCTTGCGTGATGGGGGGAAGACTAAAGAATTAGCAACAGCCGGCGCTCATTTTCAGGCAACGTGTTCGTGAACTTGGTCTTTCTTTCTTGCAGTTGTGATGGTGGAGAGGGGGAGATGGATGGAGTCTTCGGGGAAGTAACAGGGTGGCAGGTAGGAGGAAGGAGGTGGGGTTGAGAAGAGTTGAAGATGGAAGAAGTAGGGATGTGGGTGGACTGCCGGGTGGTGAGAAGTTGGGGAGGGGAGGAGGGTGTGTGTGTGTGTGTGTGTGTGTGTGTGTGTGTGTGTGTGTGTGTGTGTGTGTGAGGGGGAGGAGTGGAAGCCTAGATAAGGCATAAACTTTAGGACAAGCAACTTGCGTTCGAACCGCTCAGTCTGCCCACCCATCTAGCTCTGTCTCTGTCTCTCTGTCTCTGTCTCTGTCTGTCTGTCTGTCTACCTGTCTGCTTGTCTCTCCCTCTCTATCTCTCTCTCTCTCACTCACTCACTCACTCACTCACTCCCCACCGAAATGAACCTTATAGTAATGGAACGTCATCATCATCATCATCATCTGTCTCTCTTCTTCTTCTTCTTCCTTTCTTTCTTTCTTTTTCTGTTCAAAGTATCATTTATGCATGTACTAAAATAAATGTTGTTCATCCTTTTGGACATAATTTGATGTTTATGTAATGTCATGCTTTTGTATTGTGTGCTTATGTTACTGATGTTTTTTCCTTTCCTTGAGGGCAGCATGAAAACAAGCCAGCTGTGCTTGTTCCTTTATCCCTCAATAGATAAAGGTTCATCTCTGTCTCTATCTCTCTGTCTCTTTCTCTGTCTCTGTCTGTCTGCCTCTCTCTCTCTCTCTCTCTCTCTCTCTCTCTCTCTCTCTCTCTCTCTCTCTTTCTGTTTTGACAAACAACAACAACAGCACACACACACACACACACACACACGCACGCACGCATGCACGCACACACGGACATACACACACGCGCGTGCGTGTGGGCGCTGATAGATAAATATGTACATTTTTAAAAATAGAACCAAACAGTTCATCTAAATTAGAATTTTACACACAAAAAACCTGTGACAAATTATAAAATTGAACCTTTCTTTTTTTTTTCTTTTTTTTCTTTAAAAAAAAAAAGAATATAGCAAATATACAACACAGAAAAGCACTATGTTACGAATCAGCGCCAATGACTTTACACTTACAGATCGAACAGGGAAGATACAGAAATACACCGAAAGTGCGAAGACTGTGTGAAACCTGTAAGAGTTTAGAAGACGAGATGGGCCAACTTTCAGAAAATTGTGTAAAACACAGTATTTACAGAAACAGATTCTTAACCGATATATCTCATCCAAATGCCAAGCCTAGCGAATTGATCCTACTAAAAGAACTACAGCCAAGGCTGGCGAAATTTGTACACGAATGTTTCCTGTCATAATATGCTCGTTTTTATGTTTTATTGTGTCTTATAAACCTTAAGGTTTTAGGACAATAAAGTATTCCATATCATTTCATTCTATTCTATTCTGTTCTCTCTCTCTCTCTCTCTCACACACACACACACACACACACACACACACACACACACACACACTGTATACTAACAGACAGAAAGACAGGCAGAGAGGGTGAGAGAAATAGAACTCAGGCGATAATGACGAAACAGACCGAGGAACCAGTTACACAACGGACTCAAGGGATCATGTCGTGACGTCATTGATGACGTCTGCTGACCGGCACACGCTTCATCAGTGCTGTCAGGTACCCGGTCATCTTTCACTCTGTCAGGTACCCGGTCATCTTTCACTCTGTCAGGTACCCGGTCATCTTTCACTCTGTCAGGTACCCGGTCATCTTTCACTCTGTCAGGTACCCGGTCATCTTTCACTCTGTCAGGTACCCGTACACATGTCTGTCGGGTAACCCCCCCGTACATTCACCTGTCAGCTACCCGTTTTTCTATCAACCTGTCAGATACCCGTATATCTATCAAACTTTCAGGTACCCAGTAATCTATCACTATGTTAGGTACCCGTACATCTACCAATATGTCAGGTACCCGTATATCTATCAAACTTTCAGATACCCCATAATCTATCACTATTTCAGGTACCCGTACATCTATCCACCTGTCAGGTACCCGTATATCTATCAACCTGTCAGGTATCCAATCATCTATCACTATGTTAGGTACCCGTATATCTATCAGCATGTCAGGTACCCGTGCATCTGTCAAACCTGCCAGGTACCCGTACATTATTTTTTTCAGGTACACGTGCATCTATCGATATTAACTTGTGATATACCCGTACATCTGTCAGCTTGTCAAGTACCCGAACATATGGACTGACAGTCGACATTTCCTTTATGCAGGATTCGCAGTTATATAAACACGATGCAGATACGCCATTACCTGAGGGCCCTGAACCGTTCAGGAGTGGGGATCTTTAACGTGCGTATTTGATCTTCTGCTTGCGTATACACACGAAGGGAGTTCAAGGGACTAGGATGTCTGCACATATGTTGACGTGGGAGATCGGAAAAATCTCCACCCTTTACCCACCAGGCGCCGTTACCGAGATTCGAACCCAGGTCCCTCAGATTGAAAGTCCAGCGCTTTAACCGCTCGGCTATTGCGCCTGTCGTTCAAAGTTAACGACATGTGTTTAAATAATCTTTAATCGTTCAACAGTACCCATGATTACAACGCAAGCACAGGAGCAACAAGCATTAAAGCTTATACTGTCCTCACACGTTGCACTTCATCGGTTGTAACGCGACGGCTAATGGACCACGTTATCATTTATATCAAAGTAAGTTAATGACTTTGACTTGTTTTAAGGGTGAGGGACGTGGAGGGTTGTGTGTGTGTGGGGGGGGGGCGGGAGTGGGGGAGACCCGCACTCTTCCTCAAAGTAACACAATCACCATAGTCACCAGCACTGTAAGTGTAGCGTTCCATACTTCAAGCTCCAGTGTTCAGTGTCAAACAAAAGCCTGAAAGCTGGTTTGTACGTTTGTCACGTGCATTCTGTTGGGTCTAAGGCGTTGTTGTTGTTATTGTTGTTGCTGTTGTTGACGGTCACTAAGTAACTGGTAACCAGTGTACAGATTGTCAAACTGTGTTTGGAGATCAACAATCGTTTCAGACAACAGAAACCGTATCATCTGCTAATATCAAAATAAATAGATTCAACGAAATTAGGAGTTCATGAACCACAGTGTGTACCTTCCTCCAATTATTCCGAGTGCCAATTCATTGATGAACAAAGAAAATAGAACAGGACTACACCTTTCTCTTCTTTCTTTCTTTTTTAATCACCACTTGTACATATGACACAGTCAATGAAATAAGCATAAAATCTTACTTAAGCTTTGACATGACTGCACATGTATTCATACCCTGATCTCAGAGACAACAGCCTTTTCAAACTCACGAATTAAATGCTACTTGCAGTTAATGATTCGGAAAAAAAAGTGTTTTAGTATGTGGCTAAAAGTATGAACAATGGGTCTGTAGTGGAATTGCAAGAGAGAGACAGACAGACAGACAGATATACAGACAGACAGACAGACAGATAGAGAGAAACAGAGAGAGAGAGAGAGAGACAGAAAGAGAAATAGACACAGAAACACAGAGAGAAATAAGCAGGCAGGCGAACACTGAAATGGAATTTGAAGAAAAAAAATTACACAGATTATTATGTGACAAATAACAAAGATACAGACAGACAGGGATACAGACAGGCAGACAGACAGACAAAACCAGGCAGGCGAATAGACTTAAATGGAATTTGAAATATCTTCTTTTTTTTTTTACACAGATGATTATGTGACAAATAGCAACGATAAAAACCAGGCAGGCGAATAGACTTAAATGGAATTTGAAATATCTTCTTTTTTTTTTACACAGATGATTATGTGACAAATAGCAACGATACAAACAGACAGACACAGATACAAACAGGCATGCATGCAGGCAGACAGACAGACAGACAAAATCAGGCAGGCGGACAAACTGAAATAGAACTTGAATGTGTGTTTTGTACACAGATGATTATGTGACAAGCAACAATGATACAGACAGACAGACAGGGATACAAACAGACATGCAGACAGACAGACAAAATCAGGCAGTCGGACAAACTGAAATAGAATTTGAATGTGTGTTATTTACACAGATGATTACGTGACAAATAACTAAGATACAGGCAGACAGACAGACAGACAGGGATACAAACAGACATGCAGACAGACAGACAGACAAAATCAGGCAGTCGGACAAACTGAAATAGAATTTGAATGTGTGTTATTTACACAGATGACAAATTACGTGACAAATAACTAAGATACAGACAGACAGACAGACAGACAGGGATACAATCAGACGTGCAGGCAGGCAGCCAGGCAGAAGACAGACAGACAGACAATCGGACAGACAAAATTGATGTTGAACAGTGCAAAGAAGACAATGAAGAAGTGAAGACAGTGCCTCTTGTCTGCCAAACAATTTGTCGGGTCGTTAACAACTGTGATCTGTGGCTCGCCCACAATCGGCAGTTTCAGAGTTTTCTTTAAATTAAAGTGCCTCGGGCGTTTAGACTGGCTTTTTGGCAACTTTCTTTCTCTGTGTGTCTGTTTGTCTGTCTCTCTGTTTGTCTGCCTGTCTATCTGTGTGTATGTATCTCTTATTTTATTCTCTCTATCTCTATCTCTTCCTATTTCGGCCTCTATGTCACTGTTTATTGTCTCTGGCTCTGTGTGTGTGTGTGTGTGTGTGTGTGTGTGTCTTTCTCTGTCTCTCTGTGTGTCTCTCTCTGTCTCTGTCTCTTTCTCTAACTGTGTGTGTGTGTGTGTGTGTGTGTGTGTGTGCGTGCGTGCGTGTGTGTGTGTGTGTGTGTGTGTGTGTGTGTGTGTCTTTATTTGTCTCTCTGTGTCTCTCTCTGTCTCTGTCTGTCTGTCTGTCTGTCTGTCTGTCTCTCTCTCTCTCTCTCTCTCTCTCTCTCTCTCTCTCTTACCTAGCTCTGTGTGCAGTAACACCTCATCTTATTTTGTTTTTAATTGCCTTCTTCTTCTTTTTTTTCTTCTTTTTTTTTTTTTTTTTTTTTTTTTTTTTTTGTTTCTTTTTGTTTTTGTTTGTTTGTTTTGTTTTGTTATTTATTTCTTTTTTTTTCAAGGCCTGACTAAGCGCGTTGGGTTAAGCTGCTGGTCAGGCATCTGCTTGGCAGATGTGGTGTTGGGTATATGGATTTCTCCGAACGCAGTACACCTCCTTGAGCTACTAATACTGAGATACTCTTCTTCTTCTTCTTTCTTTCTTTCTTTCTTTCTCCCACCTTTTTTTTCTTTTCCTTTTTTTTCAAAACTCCTTTCCTTTCCCCATCTCTATTTTTTTTTCTCCACGCCTACCTCTCTTACTCTGTTCTCTTTCTCCTCGACATCTCCTATTTTCTGTTCTCATTCTCCTCGACATCTTCTCCTATCCTGTTCTTTCTCTCCTCGACCTCCTATTTCACCCTGTCTGTCTCCTCGACCTTCTCTCTTACCCTGTTCTCCTTCTCCTCGACATCTTCTCCTATTCTGTTCAATTTCTCCTCGACATCTCCTATTCTGTTCTCTTTCTCCTCGACCTCTTCTCATATTCTGTTCTCTTTCTCCTCGAAATCTTCTCCTATTCTGTTCTCCTTCTCCTTGACCTTCTGTCTAACCCTGTTATCTTTCTCCTCGAGAACTTCCCCTATACTGTTCTCCTCTTCCTCGACATCTTCTATTCTGTTCTCATTCTCCTTGATATCTTCACTTATTCTGTTCTCTTTCTCCTCGACCTCTTCTCCTATTCTGTTCTCTTTCTCCTCGACCTCTTCTCATATTCTGTTCTCTTTCTCCTCGAAATCTTCTCCTATTCTGTTATCTTTCTCCTCGACCTCTTCTCATATTCTGTTCTCTTTCTCCTCGAAATCTTCTCATATTCTGTTCTCCTTCTCCTTGACCTTCTCTCTTTCCCTGTTCTCCTTCTCCTCGACAACTTCCCCTATTCTGTTCTCCTCTTCCTCGACATCTTCTGTTCTTTTCTCCTTCTCATCGATCTCTTCTATTCAGTTCTCCTTCTCGACATCTTCTATTCTGTTCTCATTCTCCTTGATATCTTCACTTATTCTGTTCTCATTCTCCTCGACATCTTCTCATCTTCTGTTCTCTTTCTCCTCGACATCTTCTCATATTCTGTTCTCTTTCTCCTCGACATCTTCTCATATTCTGTTCTCTTTCTCCTCGACCTCTTCTCCTATTCTGTTCTCTTTCTCCTCGGCCTTTCTTCTACCCCCCCCCCCCCCCCCCCCGCACCCCCCTCTTTTTTCAGCTGTTACAGGCTGCTGAAGTCTTGCTTCATGTATCACAGCCACACAGCTGTTTCTTAGTTAGGTGGTGTTATTCGTTGTCGCCTCCAGATACACATGGTGTTGTT
>NC_134898.1:43525796-43573296 GCF_041734735.1 Babylonia areolata | reverse complement strand
AGAATGAGAACAGAATAGGAGAAGATGTCGAGGAAAAGGAGAACAGGGTAAGAGAAAAGATCGAGGAGAATGAGAACAGAATAGGAGAAGATGTCGAGGAAAAGGAGAACAGAGTATAAGAGGAGGTCGAGGAGAAGGAGAACAGGGAATTCACCGTGGTGGTAGGAACGTTCTTTATGATAAGCAAACTTACCGCAGCTAAGTTCGCTCATGCAAGCCGCCCCATGATCACAAGGTGAAATGGAATGCCGCCTGAAATGGAAAATGTCGTCACGACTTGAACGTTTATATGCTCACATTCCTGACATAATTATCTTTTGGAAGTGAAAACACGAAGAGAGTGTTCGTAGAGTCTGACCCTTAGCGATATGTTTACTGAATCCTTGCCAGTCCATCATTACCACCACCATCACCACTGTCTTTTCCGGGTGGGTGGTTGGTGGGGTGGGGTGGGGGGGGGGAGGGTAATGACAGGTTGGTTTGGGAGGAGAAGTGGTAATAAGACACGAATAAGGTCCTTCCAACGCTGTAAACCAACAAGCAGAAAGCAAGCTAAGGCCTGTACTTTTTACGACATCCTTCGCCAGCTCTCAGCGACCACTGCGTGATTCTGAAGGCCTCGTCTGTTTGACATCTGGTGTGTGGAAGTTTATTGGCTATGTAGGGCACAGAGAGAGAGAGGCCCGAGCCACAGAGATACACAGTAGTCCGCGTATCAAAGCCAAGGACCGCGGGTTCAAACGTTGGCCAAGATATAAAACGGCTTCACTGGCCAGTGTAGTCTGGCAGAAAGCCACTGGAAGCTCTCAAAAAAGGTCTCATAATCGTTTTCAGCGGATTTAGGTTCTTTGATACGTATATATCAAATATCCGACTGATGCCACCTTGTCATCATTGAGCATTTAAAAAGAACTAATTAAAGAAAAATCGAAATAAGCATTTTTTTTCCCCTTTTAGTCCACACGGTACACCATACCCGCGAAGACCATCTTCAGATGTTAGGAGCCGCGCTGCTCACTGATTGACTGCTGATGACCCTGCCTGGCGTGGTGTGACTCTCAAACAGCAGGCTTGTGTAGATGTTTATGTGCATACCTGGCAACACTTTGTCCTCAGAAAGAAAGAACGGGGGAAGTACAGGTGTTTTGTGTGCGTTCTGACCTGGCAACACTTTGTCCTCAGAAAGAAAGAACGGGGGAAGTACAGGTGTTTGTGTGCGTCTGACCTTGCAACACTTTGTCCTCAGAAAGAAAGAACGGGGGAAGTACAGGTGTTTTGTGTGCGTTCTGACCTGGCAACACTTTGTCCTCAGAAAGAAAGAACGGGGGAAGTACAGGTGTTTTGTGTGCGTTCTGACCTGGCAACACTTTGTCCTCAGAAAGAAAGAACGGGGGAAGTACAGGTGTTTTGTGTGCGTTCTGACCTGACAACACTTTGTCCTCAGAAAGAAAGAACGGGGGAAGTACAGGTGTTTTGTGTGCGTACTGATCTGGCAACACTTTGTCCTCAGAAAGAACGGGGGAAGTACAGGTGTTTTGTGTGCGTACTGATCTGGCAACACTTTGTCCTCAGAAAGAACGGGGGAAGTACAGGTGTTTTGTGTGCGTTCTGACCTGCCAACACTTTGTCCTCAGAAAGAAAGAACGGGGGAAGTACAGGTGTTTTGTGTGCGTTCTGACCGGGCAACACTTTGCCCTCAGAAAGAAAGAACGGGGGAAGTACAGGTGTTTTGTGTGCGTTCTGACCTGGCAACACTTTGTCTTCAGAAAGAAAGAACGGGGGAAATACAGGTGTTTATGTGCATACCTGGCAACACTTTGTCCTCAGAAAGAAAGAACGGGGGAAGTACAGGTGTTTTGTGTGCGTTCTGACCTGGCAACACTTTGTCCTCAGAAAGAACGGGGGAAGTACAGGTGTTTTGTGTGCGTTCTGACCTGGCAACACTTTGTCCTCAGAAAGAAAGAACGGGGGAAGTACAGGTGTTTTGTGTGCGTTCTGACCTGCCAACACTTTGTCCTCAGAAAGAAAGAACGGGGGAAGTACAGGTGTTTTGTGTGCGTACTGATCTGGCAACACTTTGTCCTCAGAAAGAACGGGGGAAGTACAGGTGTTTTGTGTGCGTACTGATCTGGCAACACTTTGTCCTCAGAAAGAACGGGGGAAGTACAGGTGTTTTGTGTGCGTTCTGACCTGCCAACACTTTGTCCTCAGAAAGAAAGAACGGGGGAAGTACAGGTGTTTTGTGTGCGTTCTGACCGGGCAACACTTTGCCCTCAGAAAGAAAGAACGGGGGAAGTACAGGTGTTTTGTGTGCGTTCTGACCTGGCAACACTTTGTCTTCAGAAAGAAAGAACGGGGGAAATACAGGTGTTTATGTGCATACCTGGCAACACTTTGTCCTCAGAAAGAAAGAACGGGGGAAGTACAGGTGTTTTGTGTGCGTACCTGGCAACACTTTGTCCTCAGAAAGAACGGGGGAAGTACAGGTGTTTTGTGTGCGTTCTGACCTGGCAACACTTTGTCCTCAGAAAGAAAGAACGGGGGAAGTACAGGTGTTTTGTGTGCGTACTGATCTGGCAACACTTTGTCCTCAGAAAGAAAGAACGGGGGAAATACAGGTGTTTATGTGCATACCTGGCAACACTTTGTCCTCAGAAAGAAAGAACGGGGGAAGTACAGGTGTTTTGTGTGCGTACCTGGCAACACTTTGTCCTCAGAAAGAACGGGGGAAGTACAGGTGTTTTGTGTGCGTTCTGACCTGGCAACACTTTGTCCTCAGAAAGAAAGAACGGGGGAAGTACAGGTGTTTTGTGTGCGTTCTGACCTGGCAACACTTTGTCCTCAGAAAGAAAGAACGGGGGAAGTACAGGTGTTTTGTGTGCGTACTGACCTGGCAACACTTTGTCCTCAGAAAGAAAGAAAGGAGGAAGTACAGGTGTTTTGTGTGCGTTCTGACCTGGCAACACTTTGTCCTCAGAAAGAAAGAAAGGAGGAAGTACAGGTGTTTTGTGTGCGTTCTGACCTGGCAACACTTTGTCCTCAGAAAGAAAGAACGGAGGAAGTACAGGTGTTTTGTGTGCGTTCTGACCTGGCAACACTTTGTCCTCAGAAAGAAAGAACGGGGGAAGTACAGGTGTTTTGTGTGCGTTCTGACCTGGCAACACTTTGTCCTCAGAAAGAAAGAAGGAAGTACACGTCTTTCTGTGCATGCATTGCAACAAGTTGAGATCATCACTGAAAAAGAAAGAATGGGGAAGTAGAGGTGTTTGTTTGCACACCTTCCGACACGTTGTCCTCAGAAAGTAAGAACGGGGAAGTCACAGGTGTTTGTGTGCGTACCTTGCAACAGTTTGTGATCAGAAAGAAAGAACGGGGAAGCACAGGTGTTTGTGTGCATACCTGGCAACACTTTGTCCTCAGAAAGAACGGGGGAAGTACAGGTGTTTTGTGTGCGTTCTGACCTGGCAACACTTTGTCCTCAGAAAGAAAGAACGGGGAAATGCAGGTGTTTGTGTGCGTACCTTGCAACAGTTTGTGATCAGAAAGAAAGAACGGGGAAATGCAGGTGTTTGTGTGCGTACCTTGCAACAGTTTGTGATCAGAAAGAAAGAACGGGGAAGAACGGGGAAGAACGGGGAAGTACAGGTGTTTGTGTGCGTACCTTGCAACAGTTTGTGATCAGAAAGAAAGAACGGGAAAGAACGGGGAAGTACAGGTGTTTGTGTGCGTACCTTGCAACAGTTTGTGATCAGAAAGAAAGAACGGGGAAATGCAGGTGTTTATGTTCATACTTTCGAACACTTTGTCATCAGAAAGAAATAGCGGAGATGTTCAGGTGTTTTTGTGTATTCCTTGCAACGATTTACCCTCAGGAAGAAAGAACGGGGAAATGCAGGAATCTATGTACATACCTTCAAACATTTTGTCCCCAGAAATAAATAACGGCGAAGTACATGTGTTTATGTGCATACCTTCCAGCACTGTGTCCTTAGAAAGGAAGAACTGAGAAGTACATGTAGATGTGCATACCTTGCAACACTTTGTCCTCGGAAAGAAAGAACGAGAAACTGTTTATTTCTATGTACATACCTTGCAACAATTTGTCCTCGGAAAGAAAGAACGAGAAACTGTTTATTTCTATGTACATACCTTGCAACACTTTGTCCTCGGAAAGAAAGAACGAGAAACTGTTTATTTCTATGTACATACCTTGCAACACTTTGTCCTCGGAAAGAAAGAACGAGGAACTGTTTATTTCTATGTACATACCTTGCAACAATTTGTCCTTGGAAAGAAAGAACGAGAAACTGTTTATTTCTATGTACATACCTTGCAACACTTTGTCCTCGGAAAGAAAGAACGAGGAACTGTTTATTTCTATGTACATACCTTGCAACACTTTGTCCTCGGAAAGAAAGAACGAGGAACTGTTTATTTCTATGTACATACCTTGCAACAATTTGTCCTCGGAAAGAAAGAACGAGAAACTGTTTATTTCTATGTACATACCTTGCAACACTTTGTCCTCGGAAAGAAAGAACGAGAAACTGTTTATTTCTATGTACATACCTTGCAACAATTTGTCTTCAGAAAAAAAAGGAAGAAAATTGACCTGTAGGTATAAATTAATATGCATGCCTTCCAACAGCCTGTCCTCAGAAAAAAAAGAAAAGAATGAGGAAGTGTTGGTGTTTACAGAGTCACGCCTATGATTCCACAGCTGCCTGTTACCTATGGCTCTCTAATTTCATACACTGCTGCCAGCACCTCCACAACAATGTTAACAACGTGATGATGATGGGGAAGACACAGTTCTGGGAACCATCTGCTGTGTGGTTATTGAGGAGTCTGGGAACACAGAGCTAACATTGCTCTGTCAGTGGGTCATGTAGACCAAATTCTGCTGTACGAATATATAGTGTATAGTGTGCGTACGTGCGTGCGTGCGTGCGTGTGTGTGTGTGTGTGTGTGTGTGTGTGTGTGTGTGTGTGTGTGTGTGTGTGTGTGTGTGTCTGTCTGTCTGTGTGTGTGTGTGTTTTGTGTGTGTCTGTGTCTGTGTCTCCGCGTTCGAGAGAACGAGCAATGCTGTCAAAGTGGCACGATCAGTGTTATCGTGTAAGGACGCGTATAACGACGAAGGAGCTTGTGCTCTTCTGGCCCATTTAGTTAAAATATTGTACAAAGGGTCGGTTTGATACGTTGTTCCCAAGTCAAGTCATTGTAAAAAGGGTCGGTTTTATACGTTGTTCCCAAGTCAAGTCATTGTAAAAAGGGTCGGTTTTATACGTTGTTCCCAAGTCAAGTCATTGTAAAAAGGGTCGGTTTTATACGTTGTTCCCAAGTCAAGTCATTGTACAAAGGGTCGGTTTTATACGTTGTTCCCAAGTCAATGTGCAAAGGGTCGGTTTTATACGTTGTTCCTAAGTCAAGTCATTGTACAAAGGGTCGGTTTCATACGTTGTTCCTAAGTCAATGTACAAAGGGTCGGTTTTATACGTTGTTCCTGAGTCAATGTGCAAAGGGTCGGTTTCATACGTTGTTCAAAAGTCATTGTACAATGGGTCGGTTTCATACGTTGTTCCTAAGTCAAGTCATTGTACAAAGGGTCGGTTTTATACGTTGTTCCTAAGTCAAGTCATTGTACAAAGGGTCGGTTTTATACGTTGTTCCTAAGTCAAGTCATTGTACAAAGGGTCGGTTTTATACGTTGTTCTAAAGTCAATGTGCAAAGGGTCGGTTTCATACGTTGTTCCTAAGTCAAGTCATTGTACAAAGGGTCGGTTTTATACGTTGTTCCCAAGTCAAGTCATTGTACAAAGGGTCGGTTTTATACGTTGTTCCGAAGTCAAGTCATTGTAAAAAGGGTCGGTTTCATACGTTGTTCAAAAGTCATTGTACAATGGGTCGGTTTTATACGTTGTTCCCAAGTCAAGTCATTGTACAAAGGATCGGTTTTATACGTTGTTCCCAAGTCAAGTCATTGTACAAAGGATCGGTTTTATACGTTGTTCCCAAGTCAAGTCATTGTACAAAGGATCGGTTTTATACGTTGTTCCCAAGTCAATGTGCAAAGGGTCGGTTTCATACGTTGTTCAAAAGTCATTGTACAATGGGTCGGTTTTATATGTTGTTCCCAAGTCAAGTCATTATAAAAAGGGTCGGTTTTATACGTTGCTCCAAAGTAAATGTACAAAGGGTCGGTTTTATACGTTGTTCCAAAGTAAATGTACAAAGGGTCGGTTTTATACGTTGTTCCCAAGTCAAGTTATTGTACAAAGGGTCGGTTTTATACGTTGTTCCCAAATCAAGTTATTGTACAAAAGATCGGTTTTATACGTTGTTCCCAAATCAAGTTATTGCACAAAAGATCGGTTATATACGTTGTTCCTAAGTCAAGTCATTGTACAAAGGGTCTGTTTTATACGTTGTTCCTAAGTCAAGTCATTGTACAAAGGGTCGGTTTTATACGTTGTTCCCAAGTCAAGTCATTGTACAAAGGGTCGGTTTTACACGTTGTTCAAAAGTCAAGTCATTGTACAAAGGGTCGGTTTGATACGTTGTTCCAAAGTCAGGTCATTGAACAAGGGGTTGGTGTGTGTTAAAATATTACAGGAAATGCGTATAGATTTCAGACTGTGATTGACCGAGCAGTTTGTGCTGTCAAGTTATTATACAAGGAGTCAGTATGATACACTGTTACAGAAAGTGTGTGTGTATAAATTCCTGACGGTGATTTGAGTCAGGAAATTGTGCCATGGTCATACCTTGTTGCAAAAGTGTGTATGAATACGAGATAGTGATTTTGGCCAAGTCGTTGGATAATGGTGACGCGTTGTTGCATACGAGGATGGTGGCAGAATGGTTAAGACACTCGGCTGCCAATACAGTGTCACACAAGGGTGTGGGTTCGAATCCCGCTCTCGCCCTTTCTCCAAAGTTTGACTGGAAAATCAAACTGAGCGTCTAGTTATTCGAATGAGATGATAAACCGAGGTTCCGTGTGCAGCACCCACTTGGTACACTGAAAAAGAACCCATGGCAACGAGAGTGTTCTCCTCTGACAAAATTCTGTAGAAGAAAAATCCACTGATAGGTACGAACATATATATAAGCATGCACACAAGGCTTGACTAAGCGCGATGGGTTATGCTGCTGGTCAGGTATCTGCCTAACAGATGTGCTGTAGCGTATATGGATTTGTCCGATCCGAACGCAGTGACGCCTCCAAGAGAGACTGAAACTGAAACTGTTGCTGAACGTGTGTATAAATAGCAGACCGGTGATTTCATTTCAGATTATTGTATCATGGTGATGATTATAGTTTTGCAGAAAGCAAGTATAGATACCAGACCGTGATTTAGGTCCGGTTATTTGTTTGATCAAAGATAATACATTGTTTCAGAAAGTGTGTATAAATACCAGACAGTGATTGACGATGATGACGTCAGGTTGGAGATTCTGGACACCGCTGGTCAGGTGAGTGACCTTTCCCATCATGTATGGCTAACCAATACTGTCAAAAAGAAAGAAAGAAAAAATAGATGAATCAATAAATCAACAAATGATAGAAATAATGAATGAAAATACAAACTGTAACATTTGACGACATCGATCGCGATGTGCAATCTTCCGTTATAGTGAATTCCCTTGGTGAAAAAGGGAGTGAGTACTTTCCCTTGGTTTGTGGACAATCAATGGTCGTTGGAAGGATCAAGTCGCCAGCAAGCTGCCGAAGACGTCAGATAAAAAAAAAAAAAAAACACATGCACTTATCTAGCTCACAAACACATACACATTTTAGATAGACGAGAAGAACACGATAAAGAAAGGAAAAGAAATGGAAAACAAATTTCCAGTCCCTTTTTGTTTCCATCCCAGTGATAAAGTCATTCTGGACGTCAAGAGTCCCCCCCTGTCCTGTCTCTTCCTGTCCCACAGTTTGCCCAGCTTTCTATCAATCAACGTGTATTTATCAGTGTTGTCTTTCGTCAATGTGATTGAGCGGTGTTATCCATGCGTGTGAATGACTTGTGTGTAAGCGTTTTGATTTATCTCTGCACAAGATTCGGCGCTTGCATTTGAATACTAATCATCATCATCATTATTATTATTATTGTTTTTGTTATCATTATTACTAGTAGTAGTAGTATTGTTCTTGTTATTATCATTAGTCGTAGTAGTAGTAGTATTCTTGTTATTATCAATAGTAGTAGTATTGTTCTTGTTATTATCATTAGTAGTAGTAGCCTATTTTGTACCATGTTGTTCTGCCCAATCGTCCGTTCATGAGAACGTATGCTCAAGAATGATTGTGTGATTTATTAATAGGTCACATTCAGTCGCGTTCTTACTCATTTGTCAGTGTGCGTGTATTAGCGTGTATGTGTGTGCGTGTGTGTGCTTGTATGTGCGTGTGTGTGTGTGTGTGCGCGCGCGCGCGTTTGTGTGTGTGTGTGTGTGTGAATAAAGCGCATGAAATTGTTTCAATTATATTGCAGTCACACAATGAATACACAAGGAAAATATACATTCGTACCATAGGTACGGAAACACAATGTGTAGGAATACTGTTCTTTAAAATCGTGTACCCATGTCGATGGCTAGATAGGAGTTTCAGTTTCAGTTTCAGTTTCCCGAGGAGGCGTCACTGCGTTCGGAAAAATCCATATACGCTACACCCCATCAGCAGACCAGCAGCATAACCCAACGCGCTTAGGCACTGAGCAAATGCACATATGTTTGTTTACCTATCAGAGGGGATTCCTTCCACATAATTTTGCTAGAGGTTAAGTTTTGTTGCCGTGGGTTCTTTTTCAATGCGCCAAATGCTTGCTGCACACGGGACTGCGGTTTATCGTCTCATTCGAATGACAACACGCTGAGTTTGATTTTTTTTTTTTTCAGTCAAACTTGGGAGAAAGGGTAAGAGCGGGAATGGAACCCACACCTCATGGACACAGTAATGGCGGATGAGCGTCTTGACCACTCTGCCGCCTTCCTCCCTAGATGGGAACGATGCAAGGCAAAGCAAGGAGTTTATTTCGTGTGCCCCCTGGGGGCACTGAAACATTACACACGTTCACCATCTACACACATCCAATGAATACAAAAAGAGTGATGTCAAAAACAAGAAGTAGGCTCATTCATTCAATCACTTAATATACACATTGACAAGTACTATTTCACTCACAATACAAACAAACATACAAAAAACAGCAAAAAATCAACTGAAAAAAATCGTATCAATAGAAAAAACGTTGATAAAGAAAGCTGCGAATAGCAGAAACCAAGGATTTAAGTTATAACAGTATTCTTTTGCTTTTTTCAGAAAATAATTTGTGGAATTTAATGGTGTTTGGGAGGATACTATAATACCTAGACAAACATTTTTGTCTGGTGCTTTCGAAAAATGAGCACACGAACAAATAGTGAAACTCATTAGCAATGTCGTTTGTGGAACATTTATCACAGATTCTTCCATTTCTGGGTAAATTGTCAAAACGCAGTCTATTAACAGGCAAAGGATTATTAGTTGTTCTAAACTTAACTATCTGCACGAATGGCAAAGAGAATGTTTCCACCGTGTTGCTGTGTTCACGTCACTGGATAAGTACCCGTGAAAAGACGGGTAAGCATAACAGAAAGTTTGGTCTCAGCCTGTGTTGCGGGAAAAATACCCGCGATACATGATGGATGTACTTCTTCTTCGTTCGTGGGCTGCAACTCCCACGTTCACTCGTATGTACACGAGTGGGCTTTTACGTGTATGACCGTTTTACGATGGATGTACAGACATGCAATCTGTTCAATGCAGCATGCTACCTGCTTTACAGGTTGGATATCCGTGACACGGCTACGGCACTGTAGAGTCTGTTCTCTGCTGATTTTGATTCATGTTACTGGGTAGATACCCGTGGAAAGTGTATTTTATACATAATTACACACACACACACACACACACACACACACACACACACACACACACACACACACATACACACACACACACACACACACACACACACATATATATATATATATATATGGATTTGTCCGAAGACAGTGACGCCTCCTTGAGAAAAACTGAAACTGAAAACTTTAAAAACAGGGATCGCTCAGAAAGCGAGTCTTTTCCAAACTGATGTTCAGCCCATGTCATGACATGTCATGTCATGTTACGTGTGAGACACGGGCGGCGGTTCAACCGCACAAGCCTCCTCTCCTCCACCTTCACTGACTGACGATGTGGACATGCCTGACTACAGGGTAGGTACCCGTGGAAGGACGGGTACGCGCTGTGGGGCGACTGTTTCCTGTTCGTCTACTCCATCACGGACCGGGACAGCTTCCAGCAGCTGGTGCGGATGAAGCGACACGTGGAACGTGTCCGCGCCGCCTCCACCTCCAACGTCATCGGCATTCTGGTGGCCAACAAAAACGACCTGCTCCACGACAGACAGGTAACAGACAGGTAGACAGACAGATATCAGACAGGTGACAGACAGGTAACAGACAGGTAACAGACAGGTGACAGACAGACAGATATGTGACAGACAGACAGGTAACAGGTGACAGACAGACAGGTAACAGACAGACAGACAGGTAACAGACAGGTGACAGACCTACAGGTAACAGACAGACTGACAGGTAACAGACAGGTGACAGACAGACAGACAGACAGGTGACAGACCTACAGGTAACAGACAGACTGACAGGTAACAGACAGACTGACAGGTAACCGACAAGTAACAGACAGGTGACAGACAGGTAACAGACAGACAGACAGGTGACAGACAGACAGACAGGTAACAGACAGACGGGTAACAGACAGACTGACAGGTAACCGACAAGTAACAGACAGGTGACAGACAGGTAACAGACAGACTGACAGGTAACCGACAAGTAACAGACAGGTGACAAAACAGGTAACAGACAGACAGACAAGTAACAGACAGACAGACAGGTAACAGACAGACAGGTAACAGACAGACAGACAAGTAACAGACAGACAGACAGGTAACAGACAGACTGACAGGTAACCGACAAGTAACAGACAGGTGGCATACAGGTGACAGACAGACAGACAGGTAACAGACAGACAGACAGGTAACAGACAGGTGACAGACAGACAGGTAACAGACATACAGGTAACAGACAGACTGACAGGTAACTGACAAGTAATAGACAGGTGACAGACAGGTAACAGACAGACAGGTGACAGACAGACATGTAACAGACAGACAGGTAACAGACATACAGACAGGTACCAGGCAGGTAGCAGATAGGTGACAGACAGACAGACAGACAGGTAACAGACAGGTAACTGACAGACAGACAGGTAACAGACAAGTAACAGACAGGTGACAGACAGTTTATAGGTGACAGACAGGTGACAATTTGTAGGTGACCGGTGATAAACAGACAGGCAACAGACAGGAAAAACACCGAGGCATCAATGTCGGTTCGTTCGTTATGAAGACATAATGTCAATTTTATCTTATCTACTGTATACCTACACTGTAACAGCTGTGCATTGCTACCATGTTACGTCTTTCATACCATCAGGTCCATGTTCTTGTCCATAGTGTGTTCATTGCGTTGTCTTTTCTGCTTCAAAACCCATAATGTAGAGAATCATCATGTTGTGAAAAATCTGATGAAAATCGTTGTTGTTTGTGGAAGATCAGGGTAGGGAGGGAGGGGGAAGGGGGGGGGGGTAAGTAGTTGTGGATGTAAGAGGGTTTGTGGGGGAGAGAGAGAGGTGAGCGGAAACACGGACATTGTTTTATTGCCATTGACAGTTTGTTTTTTGTGAGCGGGTAGAGAGAGAGAGAGATAGAGAGAGAGAGAGAGTCACTTTATTTTCTAGTTCGGTTAATTAGGTATTACGATTTAACTCACTCAGTACGGCCAGTCCTCTCTTCTCCTCTACACAGACCCCTCGGATGTCCAGTGGGTGTCTGAATGACCCAACCTTTAGCTTCCGTCGTCAGAATTGTGGTATTCTTTGTCAACATTCACCTCTTCAGTATAAGAGCCTTCCGCTTGCAATATTTTGATGATGGTAATTGGGGTGAAACGCTGTTAGCGTCGTCTCTTTCGCCGTTCGTATGGAGAGAGTTAAGAAAAAACATGTATCTGACAGAATGTGTGAAATATACTAAAGCTGTCCAGTCCGGTTTCTGTTGATATCATGACTTGCATACTGTTTTTGGAGCGGTTGAACCCTTCCTTCCTTCCTTCCTTCCTTCCTTCCTTCCTTCTTTCCTTCCTTCCTTCCTTCCTTCCTTCCTTCCTTCCTTCCTTCTTTCCTTCCTTCCTTCCTTCTTTCCTTCCTTCCTTCCTTCCTTCTTTCCTTCCTTCTTTCCTTCCTTCTTTCCTTCCTTCCTTCCTTCTTTCCTTCCTTCCTTCCTTCCTTCTTTCCTTCCTTCTTTCCTTCCTTCTTTCATTCCTCCCTTCATTCATTAATCCATTTCTTTCTCCCATCCTTTCCTCCTTCCTTCATTCCTTCCACCATTCCTTCTTTTCTTCCTTCTATCCTTCCTGTCTGTTCTGCTTTAAAACCCATAAGGTGAAGCATCATTAAAATCTGGTGACAAGTCTGGTGAAAATCGTTGACTTTTTTGTGGGAGATGAGGGTGGGGAGGGGAGGGGGTAAGTACCACCCTTTCATCCTTCCTTTCTTCCTTTTCTTCCTTAAATCAATTCTTCCTTCCTTCCATCCTTCCTTTCTTCCTTTTCTTTCTTAAATCAATTCTTCCTTCCTTCCATCCTTCCTTTCTTCCTTTTCTTCCTTAAATCAATTCTTCCTTCCTTCCATCCTTCCTTTCTTCCTTTCTTCCTTAAATCAATTCTTCCTTCCTTCCATCCTTCCTTTCTTCCTTTCTTCCTTAAATCAATTCTTCCTTCCTTCCATCCTTCCTTTCTTCCTTTTCTTCCTTTCTTCCTTAAATCAATTCTTCCTTCCTTTCATCCTTCCTTTCTTCCTTAAATCAATTCTTCCTTCCTTTCATCCTTCCATCCTTTGTCCTTTCTTTTCATGCCTCCTTCCTTTCATTTCTTCCTTCTTCCCCCACTCTTTTTCTCCCTGTTTCTCTCTACTCTCCGCCTAGCCCTCCCCACTTCAACACATTCTACGGTTCTCATGACAGATGAATGATTCTGATTCTGATTCTGGCTCATTTCCCTTTCGCCACGAATGTGTGACCATTGGCTATAACTGCACAACACGGACCTTGTCATCCAGGTGACAGAGGAGGAGGGGGACGAACTGGCGGACGAGCTGGGCTGCCGGTTCTACGAGGTGTCGGCCTCAGACGGCGCCCAACTGGACTCCATCGCCGCCATGTTCCAGGACCTGTACCGAGACTTCCGGCGAAGTCGGCAGCAGCGTGAGACCCGGCAGAGAAAGGCCAGCTCCTCCGCCAAGTTCCGGCAGGCCATCCAGAAGGTCATCTCCGGGAAGACCCCCAGCAGACGTTCCGCTTCCTCCTCCTCTTCTTCTTCCTGATGATGACGTGGTGATGGATGGTGATGGTGGTGGTGGTGTGTCCGTCATGGGTCTTCGGGGTGATGGCGGTGGATGAAGGTGCTGTGTCCGTCATGCTTTCTCTGGATGGTGATGGAGGAGGAGGGGGGTGCGTCTGTCATACCTCCACTGGATGATGACGATAATACAACCGTGGTACATGTGTTGGATGATGATGATGTCCGTGATGCTCCGTTGGATGACGCTTCCGGGTTTTTTTGTTTTTTGTTGTTGTTTTTTCTGAATGATTACGCCTTCGTGCTACGTTTGTTGGACGGTGCATCCGTACTGCGTTCAGGCTACCTCCCCTATTCCTCTTCTTTATCCTTCTCCTCTTCCTCCTCTTTCTGTCCATCCTCTTCCTCCTCCTCCTCTTTTTCCCCCTCGTCCTCCTCTTCCTCCTCCTCTTCTTTATCCTTCTCTTCCTCATCGCCATCTTCTTCCTCTTCTTTCTCCTTTACCCCCCCTACCCCCACCTCCTCTTCTTCCTTCTCCTCTTCCTGCTTCTCCCCTTCATCTTCTTCCTCCTCCTTTTCCTCCCCCTCCTTCTCTGCCTCCCCTCCTCCTCTTTCTTCTCCTCCTCTTCCTTCTCCTCATCTTCCTCCTACTCCTCTTCTTCCTCCTTACTCTTCCTACTGATGACACACATTAACGGAACAGAGGAAAAGAAATGTTGGGGCTGTATGTGTCTTTCCTGATGATTTTTTTCCCCCATCACCTTCACTTGTCGATTCTTCCTCATGACAAAGCAAAGACAAAACACAACTGATTTCAATTCCGAGACGAGGTTTACCGTGTGAGCTTGTGTTCCCATTTGATTTGCCTATTCTCTATTTTTTGACGAGGCTCATTTTGGAATGCGGAGAACATTCTGAAGACTTACTGGATGATGATATCACTGTTTTCATCCCCCCCCATCCACCACTCCCACGCGACAAAACGCATTGCCATAGTGATGGCATTGAGAATCCAGACTGAAGTCGCAGACTTCATCACGAAGAATACTTTTCAGTTTTTGACACTCTGCGTGTGTGTGCCTTGGGATGCTGTTGCAATGACAAATACTGCATTTAGAAGAAGAAGAAAAATCCGTCATGCTCTTGAGCGTCTGCTACCGCACCAGGAATAAGAAGTACTCGTAGGAAAGGCCGACTCTTATGGCAAGTCGGAAAGTGAGACTTCTTGTTCTTCTCTTCTTCTTCTTCTGCGTTCGTGGGCTGGAATTCCCACGTACACGTACGCATGTACAAGAGTGGGTTTTTACGTGCATGACCTGTTTTTACCCCGCCTTGTAGGCAGCCATACTCCGCTTTCGGGGGCGGGCGGGAGGGTGCATGCTGGATATGTTCTTGTTTCCATAACCCACCGAACGCTGACATGGATTACAGGATCTATAACGTAAGTATTTGATCTTCTGCTTACGTATACACACGAAGGGGGTTCTGGCACTGCACTGCAGGTCTGCTCTGCACATATGTTGACCTTGGAGATCGTTCCGATCTCCACCCTTTACCCACCAGACGCCGTTACCGAGATTCGAACCCGGGACCCTCAGATTGAAAGTCCAATGCTTTAACCACTCGGCTATTGCACCCGTCGGAAAGTGAGACAAGTTGAGAATAACCTGTGGCAGACATTCCAGTTCCATACCTTCTTCGCGGACACTGCTGGCGACATTCAAGGACCAAAGAACAGCTAAAAAAAAGGAACGGAATTTCTTGGTTTCAGTGATGTGCATGTATCCCTCCGTGTACTGCCGCTTCCTTGTGAGAAAATTAACCACACACATACACAGTTTGTTGATGTTCCTAGTTGTTATTGTCAGTTGTTGTTGTTGTTGTTTTCTCTGTGTGTTTAGACAGACAGTTTCAGTTTCAGTTTCAGTAGCTCAAGGAGGCGTCACTGCGTTCGGACAAATCCATATACGCTACACCACATCTGCCAAGCAGATGCCTGACCAGCAGCGTAACCCAACGCGCTTAGTCAGGCCTTGAGAAGAAAAAAAAAGAAGAAAGGTGAATAAATAATAGATAAGCTTACATAAATAAATAATAATTATAATACAAAAAAGATAATAATAATAATAATAATAATAATAATAATAATAATAATAATTAATTAATTAATTAATTAATTAATTAATTAAAAAAATAGACAAAGAAAATGAACTAAAGGCACCAAAGTATGGATCTGTGGAACCAAAACAAAAAAAAAACGACTACAAGTGCATTCATAAACGAACCTATTACCCCCTCCCACACAGAAAAAGGTGCCGCGATTGATAAAAAGTGAAAAAGTGTCAACAATGTTTGTTGCCTTCACAGGAAGGATTCTCATTATCAGCAAAGAATTTTCAGTCGTGTAAAAAAAAAAAAAATAAAAAAAAATAAAAATTACAAAATCATTCAATCATCCAATTTTAGAAAATTGTGAAATTTCATCCTGCATCTGATTGAAAATCTCAGAACCTTCCCCAAATCATTTCAAGATGATGATGGTGATGGTAATGATGATAATGATTTTTTTTCTTAATTAGTGCAGAAATGAAATCAGTTCGGCCTTGCTCCAGACGTGTGTGTGAATACAGTGACGGAGGTGTTGGGAGGTGCACTCAGTCGTGTGTGTGAATACAGTGACGGAGGTGTTGGGAGGTGCACTCAGTGGTGTGTGTGTGAATACAGTGACGGAGGTGTTGGGAGGTGCATCAGTCGTGTGTGTGAATACAGTGACGGAGGTGTTGGGAGGTGCACTCAGTGGTGTGTGTGTGAATACAGTGACGGAGGTGTTGGGAGGTGCATCAGACGTGTGTGTGAATACAGTGGCGGAGGTGTTGGGAGGTGCATCAGTCGTGTGTGTGAATACAGTGACGGAGGTGTTGGGAGGTGCACTCAGTCGTGTGTGTGAATACAGTGACGGAGGTGTTGGGAGGTGCACTCAGTCGTGTGTGTGAATACAGTGACGGAGGTGTTGGGAGGTGCACTCAATCGTGTGTGTGAATACAGTGACGGAGGTGTTGGGAGGTGCACTCAGTCGTGTGTGTGAATACAGTGACGGAGGTGTTGGGAGGTGCACTCAGTCGTGTGTGTGAATACAGTGACGGAGGTGTTGGGAGGTGCACTCAGACGTGTGTGTGAATACAGTGACGGAAGTGTTGGGAGGTGCACTCAGACGTGTGTGTGAATACAGTGACGGAGGTGTTGGGAGGTGCACTCAGTCGTGTGTGTGAATACAGTGACGGAGGTGTTGGGAGGTGCATCAGACGTGTGTGTGAATACAGTGACGGAGGTGTTGGGAGGTGCACTCAGACGTGTGTGTGAATACAGTGACGGAAGTGTTGGGAGGTGCACTCAGACGTGTGTGTGAATACAGTGACGGAGGTGTTGGGAGGTGCACTCAGACGTGTGTGTGAATACAGTGACGGAGGTGTTGGGAGGTGCACTCAGTCGTGTGTGTAAATACAGTGACGGAGGTGTTGGGAGGTGCACTCAGTCGTGTGTGTGAATACAGTGACGGAGGTGTTGGGAGGTGCACTCAGTGGTGTGTGTGAATACAGTGACGGAGGTGTTGGGAGGTGCACTCAGACGTGTGTGTGAATACAGTGACGGAGGTGTTGGGAGGTGCAATCAGTCGTGTGTGTGAATACAGTGACGGAGGTGTTGGGAGGTGCACTCAGACGTGTGTGTGAATACAGTGACGGAGGTGTTGGGAGGTGCACTCAGTGGTGTGTGTGAATACAGTGACGGAGGTGTTGGGAGGTGCACTCAGACGTGTGTGTGAATACAGTGACGGAGGTGTTGGGAGGTGCAATCAGTCGTGTGTGTGAATACAGTGACGGAGGTGTTGGGAGGTGCACTCAATCGTGTGTGTGAATACAGTGACGGAGGTGTTGGGAGGTGCAATCAGTCGTGTGTGTGAATACAGTGACGGAGGTGTTGGGAGGTGCACTCAGTCGTGTGTGTGTGAATACAGTGACGGAGGCGTTGGGAGGTGCACTCAGACGTGTGTGTGAATACAGTGACGGAGGTGTTGGGAGGTGCACTCAGTCGTGTGTGTGAATACAGTGACGGAGGTGTTGGGAGGTGCACTCAGTCGTGTGTGTGAATACAGTGACGGAGGTGTTGGGAGGTGCACTCAGACGTGTGTGTGAATACAGTGACGGAGGTGTTGGGAGGTGCACTCAGTCGTGTGTGTGAATACAGTGACGGAGGTGTTGGGAGGTGCCTCAGTTGTGTGTGTGAATACAGTGATGGAGGTGTTGGGAGGTGCACTCAGACGTGTGTGTGAATACAGTGACGGAGGTGTTGGGAGGTGCACTCAGACGTGTGTGTGAATACAGTGACGGAGGTGTTGGGAGGTGCACTCAGTCGTGTGTGTGAATACAGTGACGGAGGTGTTGGGAGGTGCATCAGACGTGTGTGTGAATACAGTGACGGAGGTGTTGGGAGGTGCACTCAGACGTGTGTGTGAATACAGTGACGGAGGTGTTGGGAGGTGCACTCAGTCGTGTGTGTGAATACAGTGACGGAGGTGTTGGGAGGTGCATCAGACGTGTGTGTGAATACAGTGACGGAGGTGTTGGGAGGTGCACTCAGACGTGTGTGTGAATACAGTGACGGAAGTGTTGGGAGGTGCACTCAGACGTGTGTGTGAATACAGTGACGGAGGTGTTGGGAGGTGCACTCAGACGTGTGTGTGAATACAGTGACGGAGGTGTTGGGAGGTGCACTCAGTCGTGTGTGTGAATACAGTGACGGAGGTGTTGGGAGGTGCACTCAGTCGTGTGTGTGAATACAGTGACGGAGGTGTTGGGAGGTGCACTCAGTGGTGTGTGTGAATACAGTGACGGAGGTGTTGGGAGGTGCACTCAGACGTGTGTGTGAATACAGTGACGGAGGTGTTGGGAGGTGCAATCAGTCGTGTGTGTGAATACAGTGACGGAGGTGTTGGGAGGTGCAATCAGTCGTGTGTGTGAATACAGTGACGGAGGTGTTGGGAGGTGCACTCAGACGTGTGTGTGAATACAGTGACGGAGGTGTTGGGAGGTGCAATCAGTCGTGTGTGTGAATACAGTGACGGAGGTGTTGGGAGGTGCACTCAATCGTGTGTGTGAATACAGTGACGGAGGTGTTGGGAGGTGCAATCAGTCGTGTGTGTGAATACAGTGACGGAGGTGTTGGGAGGTGCACTCAGTCGTGTGTGTGTGAATACAGTGACGGAGGCGTTGGGAGGTGCACTCAGACGTGTGTGTGAATACAGTGACGGAGGTGTTGGGAGGTGCACTCAGTTGTGTGTGTGAATACAGTGACGGAGGTGTTGGGAGGTGCATCAGTCGTGTGTGTGAATACAGTGACGGAGGTGTTGGGAGGTGCACTCAGACGTGTGTGTGAATACAGTGACGGAGGTGTTGGGAGGTGCACTCAGTCGTGTGTGTGAATACAGTGATGGAGGTGTTGGGAGGTGCACTCAGTGGTGTGTGTGAATACAGTGACGGAGGTGTTGGGAGGTGCACTCAGACGTGTGTGTGAATACAGTGATGGAGGTGTTGGGAGGTGCACTCAGTGGTGTGTGTGAATACAGTGACGGAGGTGTTGGGAGGTGCACTCAGACGTGTGTGTGAATACAGTGACGGAGGTGTTGGGAGGTGCATCAGTTGTGTGTGTGAATACAGTGACGGAGGTGTTGGGAGGTGCACTCAATGTGTGTGTGAATACAGTGACGGAGGTGTTGGGAGGGGCACTCATTCGTGTGGACATGGGCGTGCTTGCGTGTATGTAGCTGTCTGTACATCAGTGTGCGTGTGTCAGTGTACACACATGCTTGTTTGTAATGACAAGGAAATGTTTGGCGTGTCATTTGCATTGTTGGTCCAAGACCGTTCGTGCGAGATGGAAAATGTGCGTGCGTGCGTGTGCGTGTGTGTGTGTGTGTGTCTGTGTGTCTGTGTGTGTGTGTGTGTGTGTCTTTGTGCTCCGATATTTGCGTATCTGTATGCAATATTGTGTTTGCATGAGACCACATACCTGTAGTGTATAACTGTCATACCTGTGTATGAACACACACCTTTGAATACTAAACAGTTTGTCACATAACGATCACCACTGCACATATGTGTAACAGTTACCGAAAGGGCCACAAGAACCCGTTGTGTGCAATACATGACAATGTCAACTTTTCACAACATAAAAAAAAATGATAAAGTCAAGGGTCGGTCATTGGCACTTCTCAAACATGATACGTTGAGTTATAGCTCGTAGCAGTAACACTAACAGTAACAATGTAGTGCACACGACCCTTACAGTTACAGTCTGTTCACGAAAATGTCTCCAGTGTTACACACATTTTTTTTTTTTTCTTTTTTTTTTTTTTTTTTTTTTTTTTTTTTTTTTTTTATTATCCCCAAAAAACGCATTGCTGCACACATCCACTATTATACGTGGGATGCTCCTAAAGATAGATAAATGAATAAATGAATAAGCAAACAAATAAATAAATGAGTAAATAAATAGATAAATTAATAGGTAAATGAATAGATGAATAAATAAATAAAATAATGTGCCACAAGACGACATGGACCGCCAAAGTCTGGTATGCCTTGTTCTTCTTGTGCCAATATTCTTCACATGACCAACGTAGGCAATCTGCAACACTGGAACAATGTTGAAACCTACATTGTATACTGCTGTGGCATAAATCAGTACAATATGATTTCTTTTCTTTTCGTCTTTTCTTTTTGTTTCTTCTTTTTCTTTTCTTTTTATTTCTTTTTTGTTGTTCTTCTTGTTGTTGCTGTTCTCTTCTTCTTTAATATTTCTGTCTTAACTCTCTCCATACGAACGGCGAAAGAGACGACGTTAACAGCGTTTCACCCCAATTACCATCATCAAAATATTGCAAGCGGAAGGCTCTTACACTGAAGACGTGCATGTTGACAAAGAATACCACAATTCTGACGACGGAAGCTAAAGGTTGGGTCATTCAGACACCCACTGGACATCCGAGGGGTCTATGTAGAGGAGAAGAGAGGACTGGCCGTACTGAGTGAGTTAATGTCATTCGTGTAAAACTATTGTGTCATATTTAAAATAAATTAGAAGTTGCATATTTTATGCCATTCATCAAAACTTTTCTTGTCAAAGCTGTTGTTGTTGTTTGTTTCGTTATTGTTGTTGTTGTTTTTTTCTGACAGAGATACATAACCGTTACAAGAGAGATGATTTCAAACTGATGAATCTAACTATGTGCTGACCAGAAATGCCTTGCATTTTCCTCTCTGCGTGCGAATACAGGAAGGGGTGTGTGTATGTGTGTGTGCGTGTGTGCGTGTGCATGTGTGTGTGTGTTTGTGTGTGTGTTGTGTGCGTGCGTGCGTGTGCGCGCGCGTGTGTGTGTGTGTGTGCGTGTGCGTGTGCATGTGTGTGTGTGTATGTGTGTGTGCGTGTGCATGTGTGTGTGTGCGCGTGTTTGTGCGTGCGCATGTGTGTGTATGTTTATGTGTGCGTGCGTGTGCGTGTGCATGTGTGTGTTTGTTTGTGTGTGCGTGCGTTTGTGTGTGTGTCTGTGTGTTTGTGTGTGTCCTTGTGTATGCACACACACAGTTTTGAAGTAAACAATTTAAGGAGTGGGAGTTAAGGACGAAAAACCATCGTACAGAATGAATCAAATATAATTGACATTCACTTCAAAGAAATACATGTTCAGCCAGATACCTTCTTTCAAGATCATCATAATCGTAAACCTGGAAGATATTCAGATTTTTTACAAAATGTCATTCTGTAAATGGATAGTGTACAATAATTGACGGTCTGCTGTCTGTATTGGTCGGTTCAGCAACGAGGTATAGTTTCAGGTTCAGTTTCAGTTTCTCAAGGAGGCGTCACTGCGTTCGGACAAATCCATATACGCGACCCCACATCTGACACCTGACAGCAGATTAACCCAACGCGCTTGTCAGACCTTGAGTTCATGCTTATATATTTGTGTACCTACTATCAGAGTGGATTTCTTTTTTTTTACATAATTTTGCCAGAGGACAACACTCTCATCACCATAGGTTCTTTTTCAGTGCGCCAAGTGCGTGCTGCCCACGGGACCTCGGTTTATCGTCTCATCCGAAAGACTAGACTCTCAATTTGATTTTCCAGTCAAACTTGGGAGAAAGGGCCAGAGCGGTATTCTTCTTCTTCTGCGTTCGTGGGCTTCAACTCCCACGTTCACTCGTATATACGCGAGTGGGCTTTTTACGTGTATGACCGTTTTTACCCCCGCCATGTAGGCAGCCATACTCCGCTTTCGGGGGTGTGCATGCTGGGTATGTTCTTGTTTCCATAACCCTCCGAACGCTGACATGGATTACAGGATCTTTAACGTGCGTATTTGATCTTATGCTTGCGTATACACACGAAGGGGGTTCAGGCACTGGCAGGTCTGCACATATGTTGACCTGGGAGATCGTAAAAATCTCCACCCTTTACCCACCAGGCGCCGTCACCGTGATTCGAACCCGGGACCCTCAGATCGAAAGTCCAACGCTTTAACCATTCGGCTATGGCGCCCGTCCAGAGCGGTATTCGAACCGACACCCTCGCGGACCCTGTATTGGCAGCTGAGCATCTTGACCAATTTGCCTCCTGTCTCCAATTATCGACCAAAGAAAAGTCTTGTTTTTAAAAAAAAAACTTTCATTTTGAAAAAAAAAAGCACACACACACACACAAACAAAAAAAAATTGGTCGGTATATGTATGCTGTCATTTGTGAATGTGAGTGCTATCTGAGTTTGCTGAGAAGTGGTCTGTTTTATTTGCGTCTTGGGTTCGTTCACTTCAAGGCGTTGTTTTATTCTAGAGAAGACAGTTGTTGTTCTTTTTTTTTCTTTCTTTCTTTTTTCTTCTTTTTTTTAATACTGAAAACAGACTTCGTCCACATTGTACTGTTCATTAAATACAGTTAATTTGTGCTTTGTTGTTTCTTTGTTACCTTGATTGCTTGCTGTCTGTCCTTTTCCATCATCGATTGAAACATTGCTTTCCACTTACTTTTCACTTTCTTTCTTTCTTTCTTTCTTTGTTTCGTAATGTTGACACTCCTAAAACAGAGTATGGCTGCCTACATGGCGGGGTAAAACTGTCATACACGTAAAAGCCCACTCGTATACATACGAGTGAACGGGGGAGTTGCAGCCCACGAATGAAGAAGAAGAAGTAATGTTGATGCTAGCGGGTTTTGTTTTGTTTTTTTGTTTGTTGTTATTGTTCTTCCTCCTCTTCGTCCTCCTTCTCTTCCTCCTCCTCTTCCTCTTCCTCCTCCTCTTCCTCTTCTTCCTTCTCTTCCTCCTGGGTGGGGGAGGGTGAAATTTGAAACAAATATCTAAATACAGTTACAGAAAATTACTTAATGGACTTCATAAGAGAGAAGTCGCTAATCTAACAAGCGAATTAATAACTGATAATTACTGCAGAAAAGTTGGTTTTTTTAATAAAAAAAAAAAAAAGATCAGTGTTCTCGGTCACTTGCGACTAGGAATGCGTTTATATGTATACTTTTTTTTCTTTTTCCTTTTTTTTTTCTTTTTTAGTTTTGAATATATATATATATATATATATATATATATATATATATCATGTCTGAAAATAGCAACCAGCTATCGCACAGTGTACCCACCTCATGGCCTATTGTCAATGGTGCACTTTGGCAGCTGGGAATAATGACTCCCCTCTCCACTGAGCAAGACACACGGAAAGAACGGACTGCACACCGCTCTTCGAAATGCCAACAGGGGCAGCAGACAGGGCAGCCTGTAACATCCATTGACAATGCAGACCCCCGAGCAATGTTCCGCCAAAACAAGTGCAATGAATGGGAGAGAGAGACAGAGAGAGAGAGACAGACAGAGAGACGGGTGGAGTAGGGGCTGGGTGGGAGGGGGGGATTCGGGGGGTCGGGGGGGGGCGTGGGGGGGAGGCAGGTGGAGTGGGGGAGTAGATTCATAAACCCTTTACTTTATTTAGTTCGCACCGTGAACGGGACTGCAGAATCCCGATGTTTATAACCTGATTAGTTTCAAACCAAACAAAGTCAACTTTTTTTTTAAAGTCGACACTAAAAAAATAAAATAAAATATAAAAAAAAGTATGGCTTTCCCTGAATGAATCCATACTCAGTCCATACTTCTTCACCTGTCCGGGTTAAAAACCTATACTTTCTGGAAGAGGTCCATATCATCTTAAACATTTAAACCTATCTTAATCCGTACTTTAAATGTTGGGCCTACTACATCTATATGTGCATTAGTATCACACACGCACGCACACGCACTCACAGACATAAAAACACACACAGACACAGACACATGCACACGTACGCACACGCACTCACAGACCTACAAATTCACACACACACGCGCGCAAAAAAAAAAAAATTAATTAATTAATTAACAACAACAACAACAATAATGATAATAATATGATGAAATAATAATAAATAAATAAATAAATTAAAAAAAATAAAAAATAAAAACATTCTAGGTTGACGAAGTAACTAAACGCATCCATACAAAACTCTCTGTCTCTGTCTCTGTCTCTCTCTGTCTCTCTCTCTCTCTCTGTCCCTCCTAAGTACCAACATCAGTATTTTATGGGGAAACAGCAGATATAGAGATAGAGATCAAGAGAGACCACAGAGAGAGAGATACACACACACACACACAGAGACCCCCCTTCCAGGTGATAAAACCTGTGATCATGTTCACACAGTTCATCACCAACACGACAGGAATCCACGCGTTTCCCCAACACCGTATCTTCCAGCAGGAAGGAAGTCATGACACCTTCAAACGCCCACTCCTTGAATCCCATTGGTTGTCAGAATGTGTTCAGACGTTACGTCGCCCTCAGAAGTCGTCTTTTACTGTCATCGAATTAACTCAAGAACAGTTCTGTGATCTTCACTTCAGTGTGAGGGTGGGGGTGGGGGTGAGTGACTTGGTGTGTGTGTGGAGGGGGAGGCGTATGGGGCGGGGGTGGGGGGATAGGTGGGGAAAGGGGGTCGGGTGGGTGAGGGGGTGAAGAACGGTGTAGGAGGTAAAATGGTAACTGCTAGTTGTTGGGTTGTTTGTTTTTTTTGTTTGTTTTTTTTTGTGTTGTTGTTTTTCTTTCTTTTTAACTGAATTCTTGTTTAAGTCGCTGTCTGCAGTAAGTGTGTATTTGTTCCTCAGTGTGAATGTTCTTTTTTAACAGCTTGTACTTTTCTGCCTCTGCTAGCAATTCTCTCTCTCCCTCTCTCTCTCTCTCTCTCTCTCTCTCTCTCTCTCTCTCTCTCTCTCTCTATCTCCCTCCCTCTCTCTCTATCTATCTCTTCTCCCTCTCTCTCTCTATCTTTCTCTCTCCCCCTCTCTCTCTATCTATCTGTCTCCCCTCTCTCTCTCTCTATCTCCCCCTCTCTCTCTTCCCCTCTCTCTCTCTCTCTGTCCCTCTCTCCCTCTCTATCTCCCCCGCTCTCTCTCTCTCCCCCTCTCTCTCTCTATCTCCCTCTCTCTCTATCAATCTATCTCTCTCCCTCTCTCTCTCTCTCTATCTCCCTCCCTCTTTCTCTCTCTTGTTTCTCCCCCTCTCTCTGTCTCTGTGTGTATCTCTTTCCCTTTCTCTCCCTGTCTCCTGTTTTTCTGTCTCTCTGTCTCTTTCTCTGTCTCTCTCTCTTTGTCTCTCTCTCTCTCTCTCTGTCTGCCTCTGTCTCTGTCTCTCATTCCGCCAGTCTCTCCCTATCTTCTCCCCCCCCCCCCACCCCTCCTCTCCCTCTCTCGTCACATCTCTCTCTTCTTCGTCTTTCATTCATTCGTTTTCTATTTCTTTTATTCTTCCTTTCTTTCGACTTTTTGTCCTTATTATTATTGCTATTAGTATCATCATTATCATTATGATAACTACTACTATTATTATTATTATCATCATTATTGTTATTATTAATCATTTTCTTGTCATATTCCTCTTTCTCTCCGGCGTCTTCTTCACCTCCTTATCTTTCTTTATATTTTTTTCTTTTTTTTCTATCTCTAAAGAACTGTTTCTTTTTTGTTTCTTTTTTTTTTTTTTTTTTTATAACAGAAACACACATCTTTCTTCACAAGTCACATAATGCATACATTGGGTGGCTGTGTCAATTACACGGATGATGTTTAATACGTTTCACTTTTTCCAATAGGCTTTATCTATTGCTGTGCTGTGCTTTTTTGTGTGCGCTTGTGTGTGTGTGTGTGTGGGGGGGGGGGGGTAGTGTCAGTGTGTGTGTGAGAGAGAGAGAGAGGGGTTGTTGTTTTTTGTGTGTGTGTGTGTTCACGCGCGCGCGCGTGCGCTGTGGCATCTGTGTCAATGTGCCCTCGCTATTGTTTAAATAGGAGGCTGGGCAAACTTCTGTCTTGTTTGTTTGGTTTGCTTTTTTGTTTGGTTCGACAGATAATTTCTCATCACGTTATTACTGATTTATCGATTTAGTATTGAATTATTGAGAGGGTTCAAACCTTGTATACCACCAGGCCAAACCTCCCCCAGCGAGCTGAGCGAGCCGGGGAACATCACATGAGGAACTGTAGTTGTCAAGTAAGTACGACCTTCTACGTAATAATACCTAAATACACCCCTACCCCCTCTAAGAGGAGACAACCTGACTAAAATCCCCAATCCCACGGCTTTCATTACAGTATCAATGGGATGAATAATGTCTGTTGGGTTAACCAGTCACTCACTGTATACAGCCTGGCCTTAGGGCGACACCAGACTGACGGACTCCACAAAGGTGGACATCCATTGCCCTTCCTTGCAAAGAGGCTCTGTCAGAGTGACTGAATATTCTCCCTCACCACATAGAACATCCTTCTATGGCAACTAACAAAGCTGTCTCGCGTGCACCTCGGGGATCAGCTGCATTGCACGAGACATAAATGCAGATCCTCCAAACCCCAAAACAGGCGTGGCAAAAGAAGTGGAACAAGATCATACTCAGGTGGCAGAATGACAAAAGCAGGGCAGCTGTCAAAGAAATTCTTTAGAATCGATACTTGGAATTGATCAAACGCGAAAATGAAAATCTCAACAATTGAGAAATTAGCATATGATTTTGATATTTCATGTCTCCAAGAGACCAGGGCTAGTTTAGACAGACCAATAGATTCTGACAATTTCATAGTCTTTCAAAGGCATGAAGGAAGAGGGGTAGCAACCATACTAAACAATAATCTGAAAACAAAGTTTCTACCATAAATCTATAGAAACGGTGCAGGAACTTTTGTGAACTAGTAGGTATGCGTCATGTAAAACCTGGCGGAATTCACAAAAGCATTGTGCTCATCAATGGCTATGCTCACCCAGGAAGCTGCACAACAAAATCGGATTGGGTCTTTTCAGAGGAAATAGAAAATCAATTTGGAGACTCCATCATTATTTGTGGACACCTTGATGCGAGATCGAAGTTATGGGAAGAGGAACACCAACCCACATGGACTTGCCCTTGAAGGAATAATAGGGGAAATCCTTTTTATCCCATTAACAACCACAACCCCAACTCGAATGCACGCGCGCGCACGCACGCACACACACACACACACACACACACACACACACACACACACACACACACACACACACACACACACACACACACACATACATACATACATACACGCACACCTCCCACATAAAATGATTATGAAACACAATATCAAGACCACCACAGATCCGAGAGCTAGCGCACTCACCTCTGTTTATCTAATAGCCTACTCACAGAGAGAGAAAAGCAACATTAAAATATCGATAATAAGAACTAATGAAAGGCCATAACTTTGGGATGAGAATGGGGCGGGGGGTCGGTGGGGGGGGGGGGCGGGGGGTTCGGACATTAGGCCAAAATTACTCCCCTCCTCTTCTCTGAGTTAAGTATTGAGGAGACCAGGGAGGGGGTGTATACGGGCATCGGACCAGAATTACTGCTGCCCTCAGTCCTCTACTGTGAGCTCAGTATACATTGGGGTGGGCGTACTATTAACACACACACACACACACACACACACACACACACACACAAATGCACACACACACACACACACACACACACACACACACACACACACATACACACGCACGCACGCACACAAGTGTGCACATCCCTTCCGTTTCCAAACTTACCACAAATTCACCTGGACAGAAACGAATGTATGCTGCCAAAGTAACCAAACAAAACTGAACTTTGGTCTGCACACACACACACACACACACACACACACACACACACACACACACACACACACACACACACACACACACACACAGAGTGAGCGGTGGTCAAGGTATCCACACACACAGCACGGATCAGTGCTAAAAAAAAGAATACACACAGGCAGCACATCGCGGCGCTCAAGTTACCCACAAACGCAGCATGTAGCAGTGTCAGTGATACCCATATGTGCAGCATACAGCTGCGTTCAATATGCCACATACTCGCATCATAAAACGGTGCTCAAGATACCCACACTCGCAGCATGTAGCGGCGCTCAAGATACCCACACACGCAGCATATAGCGGTGTGAGTGATACCCACAACCGCAGCATATAGCGGTGCTCAAACTCACTCTCTCCCCTCTCCCCCCACCCCCACCCCATTCTCCATTCGAACACACATAACTCAGCCAGGACAGTAAGTGACTTTGGCTGATGTCTGTTTT
Organism: Babylonia areolata; assembly: GCF_041734735.1. Lineage (NCBI taxonomy): Eukaryota > Metazoa > Mollusca > Gastropoda > Neogastropoda > Buccinidae > Babylonia > Babylonia areolata. The sequence continues at coordinate 43,545,061 of NC_134898.1, read as the reverse complement.
TTTCTTCGACATTACATTTCAGTTCTTTAACTATTTGCTTACTTTTTTTTTCTTTTTCATTTCATTTCCAGATTTATTTACCTGTTTATTCTAATTTATCTATTCTTTTTTTTTTCTCCTTTAGGTCTGACTAAGCGCGTTGGGTTACGGTGCTGGTCAGGCATCTGCTTTAACAGATGCGGTGTAGCGTATATGGATATGTCCAAACGCTGTGACGCCTCCTTGAGTAACTGAGCTGAACTGAACTGGTTTTGGTTTTTTGCTCCGTGTTTTGGGGTTGTTGTTTTTTATCTCTCTCTCTCGAAAGATTACAGCGGACAGTGGCCTTCACGTCAGACTGAAGAGAAGTGCCGGCTCACAATGTTTGCCTTTTTGCCAGATGTTTTCTGTTCCTCAGTTATAAACACTGCCAGCTCAGTACAACCATGGGCAAAAATGTGATGATGTCATCCGTACAAAAAGTCACACTTCGTGTGTGTGTGTGTGTGTGTGTGTGAGTACTATTCGTTAGTGAATTATGGAATTCCTGCTCATTTTTGGCAAGGGGAAGTGGGGCTGCAAACATGGACGAGTAAGTGGGATGTTGTTCACGGTTGGTGGTGGATGATGGTTGTGGTGGTCGTGGCGGTTAGTGGTGGTTGTGGTGAGAAGTGATGGAAGTGGGTGTTAAGGCGGACTACTAACCTCAACACACACACACACACACACACACACACACACACACACACACACACACACACACACACACACACACACACACAGGGGTGAGTGTTAAGTCGGACTGCTAACCTCAACACACACACACACACACACACACACACACACACACACACACACACACACAGGGATGGGTGTTAAGTCGGACTGCTAACCTCAACACACACACACACACACACACACACACACACACACTAACCTCAACATCTCACTGACTTAACCCCCTGTCCGCTGAACCATGGCGAAATGAGGTCAATTTGGAATGAGTTTCGAAGTCCAGTCACCGCTGCTTGTGGTGTTCTCGTCATTGGTCCGGAGCAATTATCACTACCGCTAACAACTTTCCAAGCGCAAAACAAGTTGGATTCTTTCATACTACTGCAACGTCGCCGGTTGTTTTGTGTGTGTGTGTGTGTGTGTGTGTGTGTGTGTGTGGGAATGGAAACTTGATGTGAATACAGACAAAACAAAGGTGTTGATGCTTAACTCTCTCCATACGAACGGCGAAAGAGACGACGTTAACAGCGTTTCACCCCAATAACCACCATCAAAATATTACAAGCGGAAGGCTCTTACACTGAAGAGGTGAATGTTGACAAAGAATACTGACCACAATTCTGACGACGGAAGCTAAAGGTTGGGTCATTGAGACACCCACTGGACATCCGAGGGATCTGTGTAGAAGAGAAGAGAGGACTGGCCGTACTGAGTGAGTTAATACAAATAAAACTGTCAAAATCTATTAGTGTCAAAACATATTAGTGTCGTGGATTCGTTTAGATATTCAGGGATAACCATCAACCAATACGGAAAGTCGTTTTTTCAGTGTAAGAAAGCAGTGTATGAACAAGCACTGGGCAATATTTTCTTTATTGCAAATATATCTAGAAATCAAAATTTGCCCTTGGATGTATGTCTTGATTTGTATCAATCGATGGTTGTCCCAGTTTCATTATACGGTTGTGAAATATGAAAATGCTAATATTTTTGAGAAATTGCAGTTCAAATTCTTAAAACATTTGTTTCGACTTAAGAGAAATATAATGACTAACCTAATAAATGATGAAACTGGGATATACCCACTTTTAGTCCTAACTGAATGGAGACAGATTAGATTTTGAACGTCTCTCATGTCTAGTGATTCAGAAAAAAAATCTTTTAAAATGTACAGCATATGATATGATTTGTACACAAAAGGGGTGTATAGATCAGAATGGATTAGTAACATACATCAAATTTTAGTTGAAACGAGATTTGATTGTGTTTGGGAATCGCAAACATTTTCAAATAAAGATTATTTATGTCGCAATGTCATTACTCCTTTGAAGGATAATTTTGAAAAGAAAGGGACTGTATCATTACAACAAAGTACAAAATGTATGTTTTATAAGCACTATAGAAAGGAATTTTAGAGAGAGAGAAATATATTAGTCAATTGCCTACTACAAACATAATTTCGTTAATCAAATCTAAATGGAGGCCCATTAGCTCAGTTGGTTAGAGCGCCGTGCTGATAACGCGGAGGTCGTGGGTTCGACACCCCATGTGGGCCACACGACTTTTAAGCGCGTTGGGTTACGCTGCTGGTCAGGCATCTGCTTGGCAGATGTGGTGTAGCGTATATGGATTTGTCCGAACGCAGTGACGCCTCCTTGAGCTACTGAAACTGCAACTAAATGCAATAATCATTGTTTGCCTGTTAAAACAGGGCGGTTAAATTGAATTGCAAGAGAATGTCGTATTTGTACAAATCTTTTAAAAGTTACCTGAATGCTGTTGGTGATGAAATTCATTTCTTTTGGAGTGTCCAAACTTTTCTGATACTCGTAAAAATATTTTTTTAAAGTTACCCGATAAATATGTATCTCCAAAGCCTCTATTTTCATTTTATCAGTTATATTTTGCAAGTAAACGGGTTCTTCTTAGATTTGGTAAATTCACTAAGGATTGTAATGTTGCATAGGATATGATTGTGCAGAAGAAGGAATGTTGACCCCCATTTTACCTTAATTGGTTCAAACGCTATGATAATCATAGTTGTGTTCCTGATTGTGCGATTTTCTGAAACCCTCCATTCCCCAATAGGTTAACTGAATCTTGAAAAAAATAAGATTATGTGTGTGTGTGTGTGTGTGTGTGTGTCTGTGTGTCTGTGTGTCTGTGTGTGATTTGTTTTGTTTTAATTCTGTTATAAGCTTCGAGATCCAGGAGCCACCTTTGGCGAGGGCTCAATCAACGTTGAGCTATAAATCTACCCTCCAACTCCCCCTTCACCCACCCCTTCGACACACTCCCCCCCCCCCCCCCCCCCCCCCCCCCCCCCCCCCCCCCCCACACACACACACACATACACACACACACACACACACACACACACACACACACACACCGCCCTTCTCTCTCTCTCTCTCTCTCTCTCTCTCTCCTTACACTGGATGCACGTGCAACATTTCTTTGTGTCTTGCATTGTCTGCCTGTCCTGTCTGACCTACTGACATTTCTAAGGGCCGTGTGCAGAGCGCTGGCTCTTGTGACCCAGTGCTAATCGGCCCACAGTGCCGTGTGCAGCATGGCGGGCCGTCAGGTTAACCCTTTTGAGGCCAGGGTTGCATTTCATCACGAACAAGGTAGACAGCCGATGTGGCTGAAATGCGACCAGATTAGGGTCACTTATCTGTGAAACGAGCTCTTAACTCACTCAGTACGGCCGGTCCTCTCTTCTCCTCTACACAGACCCCTCGGATGTCCAGTGGGTGTCTCAATGACCCAAACTTTAGCTTTCGTCGTCAGAAATTGTGGTATTCTTTGTCAACATTCACCTCTTCAGTGTAAGAGCCTTCCGCTTGCAATATTTTGATGGTGGTAATTGGGGTGAAACGCTGTTAACGTCGTCTCTTTCGCCGTTCGTAGGACAGGCCACATTTCATACATATCACAGGGGGGTCCCCAGCCATTCTTCAGTGCCATCTGTGTTTCTGGCGTCAGGGAGTGCTGCACTCTGAACTAACTGGCGGTGAAAGGGTTAATCAAGAGACCGTCAGATAATTGAGGATTGTTTTTAGACACTGAATCTGAACACACCCTGTCTGACCCTCTGTCTGTCTGTCTGTCTGTCTCGGTAGGAGTGGTGCTGCCTTGTGCAAGGTGTAAGCCTGGTAGTGTTATCAGACAAACAAACAAATAAAAAATAAATAAATAAATAAATAAACAAAAAATAAACCCGCCATGTCGCGTGATGGGACGCTGTGCAGGGCAGTACCATGGAGGCAGTTTTAAGCTGCGTTTTCTCATGAAGGCGTCACTGCGTTCGGACAAGTCCATGTGCGCTGTGCAAACTGCTAGGTAGATGCCTGACAGCAGAATCACCCAATCCTTGAGTGCAAGCACACACACACACACACACACACACACACACACAGAGAGAGAGAGAGAGAGAGAGAGAGAGAGAGATGTATATATATATATATATATATATATATATATATATATATATATATATATATATACAGATAGTTCACACTCTCTTCGTGTCCTGGGCTCCGCTCCTTGCAGAAAGCACTGAGGTAAATACCAAGACCGGTAAAATAATGTAAAAAAAAATATCAACAACAGTAGGCTCTTCATGTCTTTAAAACTTGTATTCTAAAAAAAAAAAAATTTTTAACCAGCATTTTCCCGGAGAGCTGGTCTGAAGGTATTGTACTTCCTTTGCATAAAAAAGGGGATGTTAATAATCCCAACAATTACAGAGGCATTACGTTATGTGATATTAGTAGTAAGGTATACAGTGCAGTTATTAATCGTCGTTTACAAGAGTGGGTTGAAGAAAATGATATAACCGGGGAACATGAAGCTGGATTTAAAAGAAACTATTCTACAATTGATCATATGTTTTCAAACAGTTTTCTTTGGATAGAAAATTATATGTTGCATTTATAGATTTTGAGAAAGCATTCGACTCTATAAATAGACGAATTCTCTGGTCTATCCTTTTAAAAAACGAAATAAATGGTAAGTTATACACTGTATAAAGAGCATGTATAAAAATGTTATAGTTAAGATAAGAAGTGGAGCCAGATTAACTGACTCTATCAGGTTTACGTGTTGCATGAAACAAGGTGATGTATGAAGTCCTATCTTATTTTCACTTTTCATAAATGAACTAGCTATTGAATTTATTCAAAATGGAAAACATGGCGCTCTGTTTACAATCGATTACTTTGAGCTTTTTATTTTGTTACTAGCTGATGATGTAGCGCTCTTATCTGAAACAGTCGTTGGACTGCAAACACAGTTAAATAGTTTACAGCGGGCAGCTTTTTCTCTTGATTTGAAGGTTAATTTAAACAAAAGTAATATAGTTGTCTTTAGAAAGGGTGGGTTTTTATCTGCAAGAGAAAAATGGACTTACAACAATGCAGAAATGCCAGTGGTAAATGCATATAAATATTTAGGTATTTTGTTTTCCACCAAACTTAGTTTTACCTCAGCATGTGTTGACCTGACAGGAAAAGCAAAGAATGCTGCGTTATGCATAATGCGAAAACTACGTACTTTGAGTAATAATAGTTTGTCTGTATTTCTGAAATTGTTTGATTCTCAGGTCCAGCCTATTGCACAGTATGGGACTGAACTTTGGGGCCTTGATGATGCTGCACGTCACTGTGAGAAGGTTCATTTGTTTGCATTGAAGAAAATGTTAGGGGTTGATTTAAAAACACCAAATGACTTTGTTTACGGAGAAACTAATAGATACCCGATTTATATTAACTCTGTATTGATTTGTATTCGTTACTGGATTAAATTAATAAGAATGAATTGTAACAGGTTACCACGGAAAGCTTATACAATGTTAATTGATTTGGATGCAAAAGTTAAAAGAAATTGGGTTTCAAAAGTTCGTTGTAAGTTGTATCAGTTTGGTTTCGGTTTTGTATGGGAAAACCAAGGTGTGCAAGATGTCAAAATATTTTTGTGTGACCTTAAAGATAGACTGATAGCGTGCAGATGGCAAGAGTGGAATTTTCATGTGAGTAATAGTGATAGGTTTTGCGTATATAGGACATTTTGTACTGGTCATGATGTTAAGATTTACCTGCATATGAACTTAGACAGACATTTGAAATTTATTATGACAAGATTTCGTTTTGGTATTTCAGAAATTTCTCAGCATTATTATCGTTACAGGAAACATTCTGCACTTGATTCAATGTGTCCGTTGTGCAAAAGTGGAAATGAAAATGAGCTGCATTTTGTTTTATGTTGTCCTGCTTTAACCAGTTTGAGAGTACGATATATCCCACCTGCTTTTTATAGATATTCCAATCAATTTCGTTTATGTCTACTTTTAGCATCTGAAAAAGAAAGTCATAAGGAATGTGTCAATATACTTGTACAAAGCATTGCATTTCAGATCTGTTGCAACTTCATGATTTTCTTCAGTGACTGTGCTTGTTTATGTATTGTACCCCTTCATGAGGGGCAATGGCCTTTATATGAATAAAACATCCGCATCCGTATCTCTCACTCTCTCTCTCCTCTTTCCCTCCCTCTCTCTCACACACACACTCTCTCTCTCTCGCTCTCCTCTCTGTCTGTCTCTCTCTCTCTGACTATTGTATGTCATTAGTAGTACAGCTTAGGGTGTATTCGTGTGTTTCGTTTGTGCTACTCGTATTTACAATAGTATTGCGACTACTATCCATTCACGATTGTGTAATACCACCTTCAGAAAGGGGCTATGGCCTCATCTGAAAAAAAAATATATTCGCATTCGCATTCGCATTAGCATTCGCATTCTCTCTCTCTCTCTCTCTCTCTCTCTCTCTCTCTCTCTCTGGTTCTAGTTTTTAACCCTGGGTGACAGTCCGCGAGCTCTGGTGACTGTCATTCACCCGTTAACGACACAAGAATGTGTTTCTTAACTGTTGTGACAATTAAAAGCTCACCTGCTGAGGTCATTGACGTCACCAGAAGAGCTCCCTTGTCAATCGATTAATTCCATTTTGACCATATTCTTTTCAAAATGTGTGTGTCAGTGTGTGTGTGTGTGTGTGTGTGTGTGTGTGTGTGTGTGTGTGTGTGTGTGTGTGTGTGTAAGTGACATATCGGGTGTACATTCTCCTTTTGAATAGATAGCAAGAGCAACACACATCCTAATCTTTCATGAATAAAGCCACCCATCACCCCACCCACCCACACACAAAAAAACCACACACACACACGCGCGCGCGTGCGCACGCTCGCATTTGTGTGTACTATGTTTATGTGCGTAAGTGTGTACGCGAGTTTGCACGAATGTGTGTAATGGGTTGGTATGCGTATAACAGAGAGAGAAAGAGAGTGTGTGTGTGTGTGCACGCACGTGTGTGCCTCTGTTTGTGAGTGTGTCAGTGCGCGGGCGCACGCGCATACTTGTGCGATTATTTGAACTCTGCATCGCTAACAGAACATTTAATTCATTCGGCACATCTCAGAAACTATCTTAGACATACTGTCGAGGGATTAAAGGCACGGAGAGGGCGGGGGCGCGGGTGGGGGGGAGGGGGGTAATGTGTAGGGGGAGGGTGGTGAGGAGGGGGAATAGAAGAAATAAAAGAGAACAAACTGACACGTTCTGAAAACCCCACTATCCCTCCCTCTGTCATGAAAATCACACTATCCCATCCCTCTGTCATGAAAATCCCACTCTCCCTCCCTCTGTCATGAAAATCCCACTATCCCTCCCTCTGTCATGAAAACCCCACTATCCCTCCCTCCGTCATGAAAACCCCACTATCCCTCCCTCCGTCATGAAAACCCCACTATCCCTCCCTCTGTCATGAAAACCCCACTATCCCTCCCTCCGTCATGAAAACCCCACTATCCCTCCCTCAGTCATGAAGTGGAGTGATGGCCCAGAGGTAACGCGTCCGCATAGGAAACGAGAGAATCTGAGCGCGCTGGTTCGAATCACTACTCAGCCGTCGATATTTTCTCCCCCTCCACTAGACCTTGAGTGGTGGTCTGGATGCTAGTCATTCGGATGAGACGATAAACCGAGGTCCCGTGTGCAGCATGCACTTAGCGCACGTAAAAGAACCCACGGCATCAAAAGGGTTGTTCCTGGCAAAATTTTGTAGAAAAATCTACTTCAATAGGAAAAACAAATAAAACTGCACGCAGGAAAAAATACACACAAAAAAAGGGTGGCGCTGTAGTGTAGCGACGCGCTCTCCCTGGGGAGAGCAGCCCAAATTTCATACAGAGAAATCTGTGATAAAAAGAATTACAAAATACAAATACAAAATACAAAAAATGAAAACTCCACTATCCCTCCCTCAGTCATGAAAACCCCACTATCCCTCCCTCAGTCATGAAAATCCCACTATCCCTCCCTCTGTCATGAAAATCCCACTGTCCCTCCCTCTGTCATGAAAATCCCACTATCCCTCCCTCAGTCATGAAAATCCTACTGTCCCTCCCTCTGTCATGAAAATCTCACTATCCCCTCCCTCTGTCATGAAAATCCCACTGTCCCTCCCTCAGTCATGAAAACCCCACTATCCCTCCCTCTGTCATGAAAATCCCACTATCCCTCCCTCAGTCATGAAAATCCCACTGTCCCTCCCTCTGTCATGAAAATCCCACTGTCCCTCCCTCTGTCATGAAAATCCCACTGTCCCTCCCTCAGTCATGAAAATCACACTGTCCCTCCCTCAGTCATGAAAACCCCACTATCCCTCCCTCAGTCATGAAAACCCCACTATCCCTCCCTCCGTCATGAAAATCACACTATCCCCTCTCTCTGTCATGAAACTCCCACTATCCCTCCCTCTTTCATGAAAATCCCACTGTCCCTCCCTCTGTCATGAAAACCCCACTATCCCTCCCTCTGTCATGAAAATCCCACTGTCCCTCCCTCCGTCATGAAAATCCCACTATCCCCTCCCTCTGTCATGAAAATCCCACTATCCCCTCCCTCTGTCATGAAAATCCCACTGTCCCTCCCTCTGTCATGAAAATCCCACTATCCCCTCCCTCTGTCATGAAAATCCCACTGTCCCTCCCTCTGTCATGAAAATCCCACTATCCCCTCCCTCTGTCATGAAAATCACACTGTCCCTCCCTCTGTCATGAAAATCACACTATCCCTCCCTCTGTCATGAAAACCCCACTGTCCCCTCCCTCTGTCATGAAAACCCCACTATCCCTCCCTCTGTCATGAAAACCCCACTATCCCTCCCTCTGTCATGAAAATCCCACTGTCCCCTCCCTCTGTAAGTCTCTCAGACCAGGAGCTCCTCTTCGTCTGTGACATGAGTGACTGTCTGACACTTTTTTTTGGCAAGGACCGGGTCACACACACACACACACACACACACACACTGTTGTCACAGCTATATACATGGGACCTTCACTTTCCTTTTCCCCTCACCCTTCCACCCCCACACCCCCAACTCCCACCCCTGCCCCTCAAGTACCTTCCTGACAGGTTGGTGTGTGTACCGTGGCCCCGACACTCAACTCAACGTGGTGACACACCTGAAGAAACGATAAGATTATAACCACCCGGTGGGTGGGAGGGTGTGGTGGGAGGGGGGGGGGGCGGGGAGAAGGGAGAGGGTCATTTGTTTGCGCGTTAAAGCAAGCAACTCACGGATCAGAACTGTACGGCGGTGTATTTGGGAGAGATTGACAGAAAGTGACGTGTGGTGTGTTTTTTTTCGTGCGTGTGTGTTGGTGCGTCAAAAGATATATTATTATTGTATTGCCATTTCGTTCAAGGAAAACTGGGTGCAGGTTCGTTTAAAGACGTCAGACGGATACAAAATCCAGTTTCGGTTTGTATGTTTGTTTGTTTGTTTGTGTTGAGTTATTTTTCCGTTGCTTTTTTTTGTTTCCCATCAGTGACAGCTTCTTATGGTTTGGGCTTTCAGGCTGCTTTGTTTTATTCTCTTGGATTGAACGAACGGCTTGTCACAGCCCTGACTGACTCGGTGTCAGTTCCTAATCAGTTGCGATCAATGAAAAGCGTGTCAACAAACTGTTCCATTTTCCGCTCGGTTCGTCTCGACCCTGCCCTTTGTTAGTCACTGAAACTGACAGCCCCTGACTATTCTGGTGTTTTGAAAAAAAAAAGATAATTAAGCTGTGAGTTTCTTTTTTTTTTTCTTTTATATATATTTATATATATGAAACTGACCTAAAGGAAGAGTTGATAACCAAGCTGTCAGCTATGTGTGTTGTGGAGTTGCATCGATTAATAGTGTGAATGTGGTGACACATAGCGAGATACACATCGAACGGATGCAGTTTGCGCCTGTTAGTTGACTGACTGGCAGACTACCGGAGTGATTGATTAACTGATTGATCGACTCAGTGACTGATTAAATCAGGAAACTGTACAAGTGTTTTAATATAATGCACTAGCTTCGCCGCGCGAAGGATACACAAGTTTCCAAAGTTCACGTTTGCGAAGTTGTGTTTGCCGTGTGCCTGAGTTGAAGACAAAAGCGTCAACATACTTCTCTCTGGTCGCTAAAGAAGGTTGGGGGTGGGAAGGCTGTTGTCAAAAGAGGTCTATGAAATTCGGCCAGGAGGGAATCGGCCAAGAGGTTGTGAGATTCGGCCTGAAGGGAATCGGCCAAGAGGTTATGAAATTCGGCCAGGAGGGAATCTGACAAGAGGTTGTGGGATTCGGCCTGAAGGGAATCTGACAAGAGGTTGTGAGATTCGGCCTGAAGGGAATCTGACAAGAGGTTGTGAGATTCGGCCTGAAGGACAGAAGAAGAGAATCTGACAAGAGGCGTAAGTGTGTCGGAACAGAGACACCATGAAGGAGATCAAAGACACCGTCGTGGTTAGTACGTCCTCTGTCCCTCTGTCTGTCTGTCTGTCTGTCTTTTTCTGCCTTTCTCTGTCTCTGTCTGTATGCATGCCTGACTGACTGACTCTCTCTCTCTCTCTCTCTCTTTCTCTCTCTCTCTCTCTCTCTCTGTCTCTCTCACTCTCCCTCTCTATCTGTCCGTCTATCTCTCTCTTTCTCTCTCTCTCTTTCTCTCTCCCTCTCTCTCTCTCTGTCTTTCTCTCCCTCTCTATCTCTGTCTGTCTGTCTCTGTCTGTATGTCTCTCTATCTCTCCCTCTCTCTCTCTCCCTCTCTATCTCTCTCTCTGTCTCTGTCTGTCTGTCTGTCTGTCTCTCTCTCTCTCTGTCGATCTCTTTCAGCAATTCTCTCTTTCCGCCTAACACAATTTCCACCTGACACTATTTGTGCGTGTGTACACATGGACTGGTAATGACGAAACACGCTGTATAAGCCGATTAGGTATTGTGATATCCCTATGGCAGAGCTAACACTTTATGTCAACCATAATAATGAGTAAGCTTGAACTGACAACGCTGAGAGAGAGAGAGAGAGAGAGAGAGAGAGAGAGATGGGGGGTGGGGGTTGAGAGTAGAGGGCTTAGAAAGAGCAAGCGAGAGAGACAGACAGACAGACAGAGAGACAGAGGGAGACAGAGAAAGATATAGAGTGGGGCGAGCATGGGTGGGAGTAGGAGCTGGCTTAAAGGATGAATGTTTTTAAGGCATTACTTCGTCTTCCATCTGTCCCTGTGACAATAACAATATCAAAAACAACAATAATAATGATATAACAACAACAACAACAACATTGATGGAGTCTCCCGTCGGACCGACGGATGAGTAGGCAGGCAGGCTTATCTGTCGGTGTGTGTCCTCAACAACGCTACTACTGCTACTACTATCACTACGTAGCGTTATCATAATTGGAATAAAGTAATAAAGGAGACAGAAACAGACAGACAGACAGACAGACAAAGAGATGATGATGATGGATACTTATATGGACATGGATACTTATATAGCGCCTATCCTCAGTCGGAGACCAAGCTCTAAGGGCTTTACAAACACAGAGTCATTTACACAACAGGCTGCCTACCTGGGTAGAGCCGACTGACGGCTGCCATTGGGCGCTCATCATTCGGTTCCTGTGTCATTCGATCAGATTTTAGGCACGCACTGCCACACACACACACTGACAGACATTAACATTTGTACGTGTCACTCCGGTTATGTATTTATGCAGCAGCATGCGGGAACTCAACAACCGTTTACTCGGGGGTATATGCTAGTAGGTTCTTAATTCGAAAAACCCAACCGAAGGGTTCAGCACAGCAGACGCGTAAAATAATGCGACTGGGATGATCGGAACTTCCACGACATTTTAATCCCATCAGGTCGAGTTACCAAACAAGCCTTTACAACACAGGCAATTAATCCAACGCTTTCCACCTGAAGCATTGCGCGCATGAGAGGAGATCGTTCAGGGAGATGATAACTTAATGTTGGATGGAAGGCCACACCACACTAACAAACATGCTAACGAAGAAGACATTAACTTTATTATACCTTTTATTTTAGAGGCAATGCTAGGACCATGTCGTTTTTTCGGGGTGGCCCTCAGCAAAGAATTTAATTCCGAACCAAACAATTCAAATACAATATTAATGCGTAATTGATCCGACGAAAAACGAAGTAGTTAAGCACTAGCAGACGTAAATAAACATGGGAAGGAAACATCACGCTTCACCATCAGTGATACCTTACAATACAAATCTTACCTGTACAAAGTTTGTATAGTTTATACAACTCGCTTTAACAAAAAAAAAAAAAAAGAAAGAGAAATTAACAGATCGAACGGTGAGGTGAAAAAATTTGGTGCTAGTCTATACACCTATACGTGGTCCTTAACGAGTAGAATTAATAACAATTATTAATACTTTTTTAGAAAGTGGAATAAAAACAGGTTTCTTTTTCTGCCTAGGAACGAATTAAACAAATATCTGAAGTAAATCAAAAGGCATATAATATAATAATCTTAAGAGGCAATAAAGAAAATAACTATTAAGGTAAAAAATCCCGCAAAATGAACAGAAATTAGACGTATATACTATAACTACTAGATAGAGACAATTATTAACACACAACCACACCCCGAATGTAGTCACACCACCATCACAATTTCTCTTTATGTACAACTCACTAAATACATTAACAAATGAAAACTGATATTTTGAGGAATAATAACTGTAAGCAAAATATATATACTTCTAATGATTAGGAAAAAAGGACTTCATTTTAAAGTCAAGACTGGGAAATTTTTTCCGTTACACGTGATTCATTCAAGGTAAACTCCATGTTTACAACTTTAACGTGAATTATCTGAATTGTGGAATTTTAAATAGCAATTTGAGGATAAGTTGGATATTCAGCAACCCTACTGAATCGAGTTGTAACGGAAAGTACCTGCCTACGTAATACATTCCTTTAGAAGCAATCATTCATACATGTTTACATCTTGTATTTTTCTTGAATTTAGTTTTGAAAAGGTTTCAACAACTTGAAAAGGTCCGTTGCGTTTCTGAAAAAAATGAGCACGCCTTTCGAGTTAAGAATCACTGTAGCAATTGATTTTGCCATGACTTCAGGCTCACCAACAGATCTGTAAATCCACTCGCTATTATTTTGTATTCTCCGAAAAACACCCACTTGGACCTGATACATAGTGGAAGCCTGATACAACTGAGTTAAACTCACGCTTTAGATTTGATTATTTTCAAAATGGTATGTTTCAGATGAGAAAGATTCAGTTTAAAGCAAATTAATTCCCCTAGCATTAATTACAGAGTAATTTCCCTTTTTTACTATCTGCACCAAAACGTTTGCAAAATAAATAAAACTTCCATGCTTAGCAAAAGAAGTTCCTGTTTGAACAAAAAATGATAATAATGACTGCTCTTGTTGTTGTGTCGAATATCAGATCAAAGTGCCAAGTTTAGATAATACAAAAAATATAAATATAACAGTAAATGTAGTTTGCATATAATTAGGCTTCTTTTTTTTTCTTTTTCTTTTTTTTTTGGTGCCCATCCCAGGGGTGCAATATTGTTTTAAACAAGATGACTGGAAAGAACTGAATTTTTCCTATTTTTATGCCTAATTTGGTGTCAACTGACAAAGTATTTGCAGAGAAAATGTCAGTGTTAAAGTTTACCACGGACACACACACACACACACACACACACACACACAGACAACCGAACACCGGGTTAAAACATAGACTCACTTTGTTTACACAAGTGAGTCAAAAATGAAAGAAGAGAGAGAAAGAGAACAGAATAATAACATAGTAAAAACTACTAAAAAGAGACAAATGCAAATACTAAAACACACACACACACACACACACACACACACACACGAAAACACTGGCATATGCATAAATATATAATCATCCCTTATGATTATATTGGAAAAAAATGGTGCTTGGTATTTCATTTTAACATTTCCCGTTTAAGAAGAAAATCATTGTCATTAAGGCTGATTTACATCTTTTAATCTTTTTTTTTTTTCTTTTTTTCAAACAAATGTTTTTGAAAGAGTTTCTGAAGTTACCACTGCTAGTTATCTGTTAAAAAAAACATAAAGCACATTATTCCAGTATGAACCACCACTGTATAAAAGGTTTGACTTAAAGAAATCAATTCTAGCAAGAGGTATTGTAAGTTTATGAAAGTGTCTGTTGCTGTTTATTGGAAAGCTATCTACAATACCAGGAGGAGCTGCTCCAGTAACAACTTTGTGCAACAACAGAACCTTGTTGATGTCTGGTCTTGGAGCGGAAGAATGTTCAATGATTTATAACCATCAGTGATTTGTTTAGGTGGTTTTTAATTAAATAACTAATTCAAGAGCACGTTTATACAATATGTTTAAAGGTTTGGGATTGTTTTCACTGCCTGAATCCTATACTGTTGAGACATAATATACAACTGATCGGATATGTGCTTGAAAATACGTTCTATGAGCGTGGATATTAGTGCAATGTTTAATTTTAGATAGTTGAAACACACACACACACACACACACACACACACACACACACACACACACACACACACCTTGTAAATATATTTCTGTATTCATGTTCTCAATCCAGTAACAACAGAACCTTGTTGTTGTCTGGTCTTGGAGCGGAAGAATGTTTAATGATTTATAACCATCAGTGATTTGTTTAGGTGGTTTTTAATTAAATAACTAATTCAAGAGCACGTTTATACAATCTGTTTAAAGGTTTGCGATTGTTTGCACTGCCTGAATCCTATACTGTTGAGGCATAATATACAACTTATTGGATATGTGCTTGAAAATACGTTCTATGAGCGTGGATATTAGTGCAATGTTTAATTTTAGATAGTTGAAACACACACACACACACACACACACACACACACACACACACACACACACACACTTGTAAATATATTTCTGTATTCATGTTCTCAGTCTTTTATTTTTGTTTTTCCCGTCTGATATCCCCGAAGGTGAAAAACAGCCAGCCGTTCAGCAAGTGACCAGCACCAAGTACACTTTAGCTGTAAACTCTGTCACCCTCGATGCAGATGATTATCGATTTGTTGCCAAAATATTGATCTGGTGATTGGTGTTGGGGAGGGTGTATGAGCAGAGAGACAGAACAACGCCGCGAGATAAAAGTCGGGTTCACGATATTGACACATCTGACAGGTAAGTGACAGGTGAAAGTGACATGGAGGTGGTGGGTTGACAACTAACTGCGCACAGTAGACCTTCGGAGGGTGGCGAAGAGGGGGCGGGGGTCGTGGGGGACAAGGGGGAACCCGGGGGGCAGGAGAATGGTTAAGACGCTCATCTGTCAACACAGTATCCGTCAGGGTCTGGGTTCGAATCCCGCTCTTCGCCCTTTCTCCTTCGAAAATCAAACTGAGCGTCTAGTCATTCAGATGAGACGATAAACCTAGGTCCCGTGTGCAGCACGCACTTGGCGCACTGAAAAAGAACCCATGGCAGCATAAGTGTTGTCCTCTGGCAAAATTCTGTAGAAGAAATCCACTCTGGTGGGTACACAAATATATCATGCATGCACTCAAGGCCAAGCTAGACGCGAAAGTTATGCTGCTGGTTGGGCATCTGCCTGGCAGTTGTCATGCAGCGCATATGGAGTTGTCCGAACGCAGTGACCCCAACCCGAGGAACGGAAACTGAAAAGTGAGTGCAGGGGTCAAGGCAGAGAGCAGTATGTTCATACTGTAATTGGTATGCAAAGTTATGCAGGCAGGCAGGCAGACAGACAAACAGGCAGGCAGGTAGGCAGACAGACAGACAGGCAGGCAGGCAGGTAGGCAGACAGACAAACAGGTAGGTAGACAGCCTGACAGACAGACAGACTGACTGACAGGTATACAGGCAGGCACACACACACACACACACACACACACACACACACACACACGCACGCACGCACGCACGCACGCACGCACGCACATACACACACACAGGCAGACAGACAGACAGGTAGGCAGACTCACACACAGACAGGCAGACAGACAGACAGACAAACAGGCAGACAGGTAGACAGACAAAAAGATAGGCAAGCAGACATATAAAAAAAAAATAGGCAGACAGACAGGCAGGTAGGCAGACAGATAGACAGACCGGCAGGCAGGCAGACAGACAAACAGGTAGGCAGACAGACAGGTAGGCAGACAGACAGACCAGCAAACAGACAGACAGACAGGCAAGCAGGTAGACAGACAGGTAGGCCGACAGACAAACAGGCAGACAGGCAAACAGGTAGGCAGACACAGACAGACAGACCGGTAGACAAACAGATAGGCACACAGACAGACAGGGAGGTAGGCAGACAGACAGACAAAGAAGTAGGCAGACACACCGACAGGCAGACAGGCAAACAGGTAGGCAGACAGACAGACAAACAGATAGGCACACAGACAGACAGGGAGGTAGGCAGACAGACAGACAAAGAAGTAGGCAGACACACCGACAGGCAGACAGACAAACAGGTAGGCAGACAGACAGACAGACAAGCAGACAGAATCAGAATGGAAACAGCCGTGGCGCCCAGTCTCCCCCGACCTTGTCCAAACGTAAACCCCACAGGTTGTGTGCATTGCCAATGTGCGTCACTGCCCTTACGGCTCTAGTGAGCGTTAGCTGTACACCTGTGTGGAGCGGAAGCGAAATATTAACACACACGCGCGCGCGCGCACACACACACACACACACACACACACACACACACACACACAGAAAGAGCACGCGCGTTGGTACTTTTTCCCGACTAGTTTCGCCATGACATGGAAAGAAGCAGGTGAATGGGTTGGGGGAAAGAAGAAGAAGAAGAGGAAGTTGAACAACAACACATTAATAACAAATGAGAGAGAGACAGAGGCACAGAGAGACAGATGGAGAGACAGACAGACAGGCAGGCAGATATCAGAACTCAGAACTCGTTTTTATTCAAAGATTAAGATTTCAAGCCTGGCCTGTTCCTCCATTGTGTCCTTGCTAGTCTACATCCCTGACCAGAACGAATGACACTTCTTTTTTTCTTCTTTTTTTTCTGCCCCATCATCTGCACCGTTTCAGTGGCATTACTTCCACGCCGCTCATTTAGATTCCCCCATACACGGCCACACCCGGGTTCGTCCGTCGCTGTTCCAGTCCACAGGGAACCATCGACGTTAGCTCGCCAGGAGGCCACACACCAGAGGAGACCCTGCACTGCTGCTGAGTCACTTCGGTGGTGTTCAGTGGTGCCTGTTCTGTTTTAACGTACTTAGGACACCACCTACTAAGCCCCCTACTAACGACAATAATGGCTTAGTCGCGGAGCCAGACTGAGTGAGCGTCCCTCCCAGAGTGGAGACCGCCACCACGTCCCTCAAACAACACTTTAATTGGTCACACACGGTGGTTCCACTCAGTGTGTACATGGGCCGATAACGATACATACATACACACAGACGGGTAGACTGGCATACCGATACACATAATATTTTCATCCACTAATGTTTACATGCAATATTCATCATGGTATGGATTGGTGGATGGTGGGTGAACGCAGGTAGGTAGGTAGGTAGATATGTAGGTAGGTAGGACGTGGGTAGGTATAAGAAGCTGAAATGATATAGCATATAGTTAGGATCTCAAATGATACGATATACAGTTAACACTATAAAATGATGTTCAAGTTGCTGTGCTCATGTTTGTCGTTTTTTCTTTCTATTTGATGTGGGGTGGGTTTTTTTTTGTTTTTGTTTTTGTTTTTGTTTGTTTGTTTGTTTTGTTTTGTTGTTGTTTTTTTGTTGTTGTTGTTTTTATGTTTGTTTGTTGTTGTTTTATGTTTGTTTGTTTCTTTGTTTGTTTGTTGTTTTTGTTTGTTTGTTTTGTTGTTTTTTTTTGTTTTTTTTAGAAAATGAAATAAAAAGGCTCATGCAAAAACCAAAACCAAAACTCAAATAACACTCCGTGGCGTCATTCTGGAGAATGGAGTCTCCCGTCGGACCGACGGATGAGTAGGCAGGCAGGCTTATCTGTCGGTATGTGTCCTCATATGGGAGAAGAGGCTGATTCTGGATGCGCAGCACTTCCCACAGGTGTTGCAAGGGAAAACGTCTCCAGAAGTTGAGCCCTGCTTCCCGGCTTCGCTCACGCTCCTCCTTAATGGCCAGCGTTCTCTTGTTTTGTGGAGAAGGACTGAAATAACTCCGGTGGCCAGGAGGTAGCCTGGGAAGACTCCTGGAAGACTAGCATTGAAATGACTGCACACCCACAAACTTAAAACTTCACCAACTTACTTAGAAAGCGCAAACTACAATATTACCAGTCTTCTTCTCCTTCTTCGTTCGTGGGCTGCAACTCCCACGTTCACTCGTATGTACACGAGTGGGCTTTTACGTGTATGACCATTTTTACCCCCGCCATGTAGGCAGCCATACTTCGATTTCGGGGGTGTGCATGGTGGGTATATTCTTGTTTCCATAACCCATCGAACGCTGACATGGATTACATGATCTTTAACGTGCTTATTTTATCTTCTGCTTGCGTATACACACGAAGGGGGTTCAGGCACAAGCAGTTCTGCACATATGTTGACCTGGGAGATTGGAAAAAGTCTCCACCGTTTACCCACCAAGCGCCGTTACCGAGATTCGAATCCGGGACCCTCAGATTGAAAGTCCAATGCTTTAACCACTCGGCTATTGCGCCCGTCATATTACCAGTAAAAGGGTAAAAATTAAACAAATAAATAAATAAATAAAGCAGGGGCTGCTGTAATTTTGGGGTTGCCACCAACACACTTTATTCCCAGTCCCAAAAGCGCTTCATGATGAGTCAGCGTGGGCTGGTATCTTTTCGACATCTCCGACAGTCATTGAGGATACAATGCCAGACTACTCAGTATCTCCACACGAACATGAGGTTTTTGTCGGAGTGTATCTAGGGTCAGCCCAAAATGATTCCATGGAGAAGCAAACTGGGGCACTATTGCTGGCCTCGAAATAACTCCCCGTTTGAGCCTCAGTTTTTAAGCGGAGTGCGCGCCCGCACACACATGTACACACACGCGCGCGCGCACAACTTGATCACACACTCACACACACACACACACACACACACACACACACACACACACACACAC
>NC_134898.1:43475796-43518296 GCF_041734735.1 Babylonia areolata | reverse complement strand
CTGTCTGTCTGTGTGGTATCCTGTCTGTCTTTCTGTCTGTGTGTCTTTCTGCCTGTCAGTCTGTCGGTCTGTGTGCCTGTCCGTATGTCTGCCTGTCTGTTTGTCTGTCTGCCTACCTGTAGGTGTGTCGTCCTATCTGCCTGTCTGTCTGTATGTATGTATGTATGTATGTCTGCCTGCCTGTCTGTCTGTCTGCCTGTCTGTCTGTGTGTCAGTCTGTCTGCCTACCTGTAGGCGTGTCGTCCTATCTGCCTGTCCGTCCGTCTGTTTGTCTGTCTGCCTACCTGTAGGTGTGTTTGTCCAATGTGCCTGTCTGTCTGTCTGTCTGTCCGTCTGTCTGTGTGTCTGTCTGTATTCTTGTCTGCCATCCTGTCTGTCGGCCTGTCTGGATTTCCATAGTAATGTGTACAGTCACCTTACGTATCTTCACCCATAATCACAAAATTGTAAGTAGTGGTAGTAGTAGTAGTAGTAGTAGTAGTAGTAGTAGCAAAAGTAGAAGTAGTAGCATAAGAAGAAGAAGAAATGCCAACGACGACCAGAATACTTACCACAGATGTGTAAGCTGAAAATGAGGAGACATGTATTTTGAGAAGAAAAAATAATAAATAAATAAATAAACGAACGATTTTTGTTTTAGTCATCCTATTTCCCAACACGAATCTTGGTCACTGGTGACAAACTGGCGACTAGAAGCTGTTTTAGACGCGACCCACATGCTCAACAAAGTATGGAGACCCCAGCCCACAACACCCACCCCCACCCCCGTCCCCACCCCATACAGCACCAACACCAGGCTGAAAAGATACTAGAGCTGTCCACTTTCCACAATGGTCGATAGCTCATTATGCTGGAAATCGACTGAGGGTGACCTGACGAAGTTGTCAGCCTTCCAAGCGAAAAACCTCCGAGGTATCCTGAGAACATTCTGGCCGAGTACCATCAACAGTCACTCATCCAGTGCAGTCAAAAGAACGTGGAAACCATTACCATAAGAAGGCGGTGGAAAAGGACTGGGTACGTCAGGCGAAGTGAGCAAGGTCACAACACGCGGACAGCCCTTCAATGGACACCAGAAGGTAAGGGCGCAAGAGAGGAAGGCCATAGAACACGTGGCGCAGAACAGTCGAAGAGGAGCTCAAAACCCTTGGGTACCATTCAGAGACAAAACCCTGGGTCACCATTCAGAGACAAAACCCTGGGGTACCATTCAGAGACAAAACCCTGGGATACTATTCAGAGACTAAGCCCTGGGGTACCATTCAGAGACAAAACCCTGGGGTACCATTCAGAGACAAAACCCTGGGGTACCATTCAGAGGCAAAACCCTGGGGTACCATTCAGAGACAAAACCCTGGGGTACCATTCAGAGACTAAGCCCTGGGGTACCATTCAGAGACTGTCTCCAAAGCATAGTCATGGTTGATCTTCGTTTCTGCCCTACATGCCAAAGGGTATTTTGAGCAGGAAGTTAAATAAGTAAACGAGTGAGGAAGTAAGGTAGGAAGTAAATAAGTACATGCTGGTGACGGTGACTGGTGGCTGTTTCAGGCACGATCTAAGTGTTTGTTACTGGTGACTGTTGTTTGACGGTGACTGGTGAGTCTTTCAGGCACGATCTAAGTGTTGGTTACTGGTGAATGTTTCAGACACGATGCACGTGCTGGTGACTGTTTTTAGCACGATCTACGTGCTTGTGACTGCTGACTGTTTCAGACAGATACACGTGCTGGTGAGTGCTGACTGTTTCAGGCACGATGCACGTGCTGATGACTGTTGACTGTTTCAGACACGATCTACGTGCTGGTGACTGTTGACTGTTTCAGACACGATCTACGTGCTAGTGACGGTGACTGCTGACTGTTTCAGGCATGATGCACGTGCTGGTGACTGGTGACTGTTTCAGGCACGATGCACGTGCTGGTGACTAGTGACTGTTTCAGACACGATCTACGTGCTGGTGACGGTGACTGTTTCAGGCATGATGCACGTGCTGGTGACTGGTGACTGTTTCAGACACAATCTACGTGCTGGTGACTGGTGACTGTTTCAATCACGAACTACGTGCTGATGACTGTTTCAGGCACGATCTACGTGCTGGTGACGGTGACGCAGGTGAAGGCCCTCTCCACGCTGTGCACGCGGCCCTGGGTGCCCCCCTACGTGCTGTGCCTGCTGGTGGCTGACTGGGTCTGCTTCATCGTCTTCGTCCGCCTCTTCTGCTCGCACCCTGCGGCCCCCTGCCACGCCGAGGGCGACTCCTCCTCCACCACGCAGTTCAAGCACCTCAAGAACCTGCCGCCCCTGTCCTGGAACCGCCACCGGGCCCTTCGCACCCACTGAGTGAGGCACGCGCCCACCCACCCCTACCCCAACCTCTCTCCCTTCCTCCTCTCCCAACCGTCCTCGGCCCCCGCCTCCCTGCCCCGTTCACCTGTTGAGGGACGCATGGTTATCTTGAGGTTCATCACCACCCTCTTCTCCCAACCCCTCGGATCCCTCCCCCCCCCCCTCTCCCCCGCCTCCCCCATTCACCAATTGAGGAATGTACGGTTATCTTGAGGTCGGAAGCAGATGCTTTACCTACCCATATACCCACCGCCGCACTGGTCAGACCTTAAAACTGTTTGAAACTCTTGTGTTCCTTCCCTGTGGTTGGCAGGCAAAAGTTTGGGTTTATGACTTTGTGCGGTGTGGCTCAGCCACAATGTTTGTTGTTGTTGTTTTTTTGCGAGTTGTGGAGTTTGGGGGGTAACTTGTGGAGGTTACATTTCATGATTATGTTGATAGTTCGTATCCGAGTCACTTACGACATTCCAGAAAAGGAATTGATACTGATTGTATGATGTCCAACCTAATTAAAGCATCATGTGCCTTCTTCTTCTTCTTCTTTGTTTTTAGGTTTCTTCTATATGCGTTCATTTTACTACTCTCAATTTCGCACATTATTTTTCGAAGTCTGTCTTTCAAGTTGTGAATGGTCTCTGTTCTCTGTATGCTGACCGAGACTGCTTTGCTTGTGTGTGGTTGCCAGTCGCTCGATCAATACATGGGATGGACCTACACTGTGTTGGTATTCCACGTCAAGTATCGTAATTAGTGTGATTATTCTAGATGACATGTTTCAGGAAACTACCATGACCTTGAAGATGAGGTGAATCCCGGAGTGTGTAGCTGAGGTAATAATGTTGATAACTACAGCACATTCCTCTGGAATACTTCGGAGATGTATCTCTGGCTAAATGGCTTGCATGTCATCGTTGGCTAAGGATGTTGTCTCTGTCAACTCTGCTGCTGGTCAGACTGTGTAGATATATATATGTCTGGTTCATGCTTTTATTCTGATCACAGTGTGTCTAACACCGCTATCAGTCAGAGATCACACAGCGATAACAATCATAACAACAACAACAAGAACAATAAGAAGAAGAACAACAACAACAACAACAATGATAAAAATGTACCTTTGTATTGCGCCCTTTCTTTCTAAAGCTAAGGGCGCTTCGGATGAAAAAAAAAAGTTACAAATAAATCACATAAACCAATATTATGACCGCTCTTTCTCTCTCACAATCAGTCCCCACCCCCACCCCTCTTCCCCCTTCCTCACTCATTCCTCACACATGCAAAGTGAGTTGGGAGGCATGAAAAGGTGTTGGAAAAGTAGGAAACCACGATTGCCCACAGACATATTCTGAAAAAGATGAATTTTTAGTGAAGAGGTAAAGGCAGTGGAGGAGATAGACGATGTGGAGGGATGTTCCAGATATGAGGAGCAGCAAAGAGCATAGATTCTTGTTTCGACAGGAGGAATGGTTCGAAAGGTAACAGCAAGAGGAAGAGCGAGAAGTAGTTCTTGAGGGAGTGTAAAAGCTAATGAGGTCAGAAAGAATTTTACTTGTCTGAACAAAAGAAAATTATCAGATATCGACAACTACTAAAATTAATTCGGTCTGAAAACAGATTAACTCAGTAATATGACTGTCTTCAGTGATGAAGATAGGGGTGCTTTGAATTTGTGACGCAGCACGCGAAAACCCGGCTGAAGTCGGAAGTTATCATTTTTGACATTTATGTGTTTTCATAAAGTTTTGAAATCACAGATTAATATGCAAAAAAAAAAAAAAAAAAAAACAGAATTGATCTATCTGTCATAGCTTTTTTTTTTCCATGATGTATTTTTCAAAGTTGGTATGCCCGAAAAGAAGAAACGGCTCATGATAAAAACATCGGGAAGTATCAATACCATTTTCCCTGATACCTTGACGTTGGCAACCGTCGGAGCCCTCACAAATCATATGATGAGCGAAAGAAGGTGAGGGTTTATAGGAGGACACACATGCTCCAAAACTTTGACGGTGGGAGATGAAATCGCGTGTTGGGTATTACAGTTAGAAACGGAACATTTTCAGTGTGACCCCGAAACAAAGCAAGTCCGCAGACTTCGTCTTCCCAGGTGAGAATCCACCCGAGAAAAAATTAAAGATCTACTGACTGGCCTTACCTGGGTAACTTCTGGAGTAACGACGGTAACTGGATGACCAAACGGTCATCATATTTGAGCGTTGATCTCCCAGACTTTTTTTTTTTTTATTAGCCAATTTAAAACTGTTGATATGCATGGAGCATGTTTTGACAAAGCAATGTGAAAATTGTTTGTCATCAAACGACTTTCCCCAGTAGAAGTCATAACGAAATCACGCTCTGAAAGGGCCAAGTTTCCTGCATGAGGGCCATCTCTGTTACTCTTCGTATTGCTTTCCTGGGCAGAACAGGTTTTCGGGAATGAAATGATATTTGGCATGAGAGCTTAGATGTAAATGTTCTATTGCATGACATAATTTGTGCACCTTTCGTTCCTGAAGTTCTGCTCTGTTCTGGTACATAATGAGCACCCCTCATTATACTTTGGATATATCTTTCTATCTACCTCTTTTTATCTATAGCTTCTACATACTGTCTGGACGTTTCATCACTGATTTGTTGTTGTTGTTGTTGTTTTACTGTTTTAAGCTCCCTCTCTCTCTCTCTCGTTACCTTTTTTTTTCTTTTTCTTTTTTGCATTGATAAATGGCAGTTTCCACACTGTACATAGTATCAATATTTTGTTCTTCCATCTTTGTGTTTAAACATTGCAGATATGTTTTGTAACGTAAGAGATTTGTTTGTTTTGTTGTTTTTGTTTTGGTGATGATCAATGTGGCATCTACATTTTCTTATGGAGGCTTCATATTTTGATGCAGATATTGTCACCACGTTGAAAATCTCATGTTTAGTTATCTGCATGAATTTTCTGGTCCACAACTGTGTTTTGAGATGGAATTTGGAAATTGATGGAAGTTTTCTGCTGATATCCATCATCTGAATTTTTCCAGTGATATCTGCCGTGTGTTTGTATTCTTCTCTTTTTTGTTGTTGTGTTGGTTTCAATATACATGCCTTCAACATTTGTTGTTGTTGTTGTCGCTGTTGTGTATATTTTAACTTCAACTCGTTTTAGAAGTTTTATCTTTACACTAGGAACCTAAAATGCATTTATTTCATAAAGATTTCAGGTTGTGTTTTTTCGGGAGGGGGCGGGTGGGGGGCGGAGGGGGGGGGCCTTGGGGGAGAAAGTAAGTGGTTGGGGAAAGGTTGTGTTTTGTTTTTTTTAATGTTTTTTTGTTGTTGGTTTTTGTTGTTGGTTTGGGGTTTTTTTGTCATTGTTATCTGTTGTTTTTTTTAATGGTGTCGTTACAACTTTAATCATGAAAGCTTTTGTAAAATATTACAGATCTAAGTTTTAGTCTAGGTTTCAGTATTATAAATATATGGAATCTTTGTTGTTTATTACTTTTTATGATCATACCTGTCAACTACATTTTGTTGCGAAGTGCGGTAACCAGAACTCTGTGGTATCCACATGTTCTGGAACTCTTGAAATACCCGATGTGTAAAGTGTGTTTTTTCAAAGTTCTGTGATAAAATTATGGCGTCTGATTTTTATTTTGGAAGCTTCTGAGAAACACATATTAAACGCTGGATTTTGATAATGTATTTTGTGGTATTTCGGAAGTCTGAGGTGGTAAGACTGTTCGGTTGAGCCATTCACAGCAAGACTGGCTGTAAACTGCCAGCCATAGTGAATGGAAAACTTTACTGATGCTGCATGTGGGCAGGCACTGATGTTCAGCACACACACACACACACATGTATGTTAATTGCGCTTGTTTTTCTTCACTATTATGTTGTACAAAACACACACACACACACACACACACACACACAGTGAAACAAATTAAATCCACTTTCGTTTTTTTTTTGTTTTTTTTTTTAATCCCAAATATGATTTCACATGAAACAATGTCATGAATCAGCGATGAAAAAAAATGACAATTGAGAATGTTTTTCTGAATTTTCACCCATCAGAGTTCCTCAACCCCTCCCAATACTTCATACCCTTCTTCCCCATTTCTTCCCCCCCCCCCCCTCTCTTTCTCTCCTCTCAAAAATCCCTCTCCTTCCATCTTTCAATGTTTCACTGACAGCTCTCCCTCTTTCACACACTAGCACAGTCATGCCAACAATGCATTCACTCTGACAGTAGACAGCCAGTCAATGCATACCATCAGACTGTCCACACACACACACACACACACACACACACTTTCTGTCATTTCTCACCCTCTCCTACTGCACTGTGAGGTGATGCCATGGGGAATTATGCACTACACACCTGTCCACACATGCTGCATTGCCAAGAAAAAGCTATCACTGAATCAGGTCATTCAGAAAGTGGCATTGTGAAGAGGTGAGCACCATACACATTCTCTCTCTCTCTCTCTGTCTCACTCTCTCTCTCTCTCTCTGTCTCACTCTCTCTCTCTCTCCCACCCTCACCTGCACATTCATGCATACACACACACACATACATAAAACACAAACTGTCTCTCTCAAGTCCTACATTTACATGCACATACACATGCATTTACACACACACACACTCTCTCTCTCTCTCTCTCTCTCGCATGCTACACACCCCACACACAAACACACACAACCCCACCCACCCACACAACCTCACACCCACCCCAACACACACCCCGCCTCCCCACAAACACCCACACCCCATCACAAGAGAGCGACACGGCAGGGCGTGTTTGTGACATGTTGCACGGCATGTTCTTTCAGCAGCAGGGTCAGGTCACGCCTGACATCCGGAACGTCCACCATCCTCTTCAGCTTGATATCACGCCAATTCCAGTCCAACACCACAGCGTGCACATGGTCCAGCTTCAAACTCCCTGATCAGTGCAGAGAATACAACACTTAATACAACAGAATGGACCAAAGACTCAAAACTGGTTCACTATTCACCCACTGGTACAAAAAGAAAAGTGGCAGAGTGGTTAAGACTTAATACAACAGAACAGAATGGACCCAAAGATTCAAGACTGGTTCACTGTTCACACATTGGTACCTAAAAAAAAGATGGCAAAACAGTTAAGACGCTCAGCTGCCAATATAGAGCCCAGCTCTCACCCTTTCTCCCAAGTTTGACTGGAAAATCAAACTGAGCGTCTATTAGTTCAGATGAGACAATAAACCTGTCATGAGTGCAGCACGCATTTGGCGCACTGAAAAAGAATCCATGGCAACAAAAGTGTTGTCCTCTGGCAAAATTCTGCAGAAAGAATCCCACTCTTGATAGGTACACAAGTATATAGCATGCACTCAAGGCCTGACTAAGCGTGTTGGGTTATGCTGCTGGTCAGATCTGCCTAGCAGATGTGGTGCGGCATACATGGATTTGTCCGAATGCAATGATGCCTCCTTGAGTAATGGAAACTGAAAACTGAAACTGGTGCACAAGTTTACTGTCTGACATGTGCAAACATTAAAATAAAGTATAAATGACAAAAAGCTACATTACGAATAACTTGACTCTTTCCATACGAACGGCGAAAAGAGACGACGTTAACAGCGTTTCACCCCAATTACCATCACCAAAATATTGCAAGCGGAAGGCTCTTATACTGAAGAGGTGAATGTTGACAAAGAATACCACCATTCTGATGACGGAAGCTAAAGTTTGGGTCATTCAGACACCCACTGGACATCCGAGGGGTCTATGTAGAGGAGAAGAGAGGACTGGCCGTACTGAGTGAGTTCAGAATAGAACAGACCAGAATAGAATAGAACAGACAGAAATTCTTTGTCTGACAAATGCCAACAATAAAATAAACAATAAATGAGATAAAGCTATGTTATGAGTAACTTAAGAACAGAAAAAAATTGAATAGGATAGAACATAATAAAATAGAATATGTCTTTATTACCATGTGTACTATGGTCACAAGGAATATTATGGCGAATTGTGCATAAAACAGTCATAAACTGGAAATCATATACAAACACAAAGACAGTAAGAATTTAGATAAATATATGCATACATATATACTTATAAGTGCTCATTCATATACGTTGCAGAATAATTTTATGAAAAAAAAATTGTTTTATAAATGATTTTATAAAAAATTGATACATATATACATTTGAAATTAGACACACACACACACTCTCTCTCTCTCTCTCTCTCTCTCTCTCTCTCTCACACATACAGAACTGGCATACACATCATTTATTTATTTCCCACCCAAGGATGAAAATTTTGATTTAGCATCCTAATGGCATTAGTGAATCTTCCACTGAAATAAAAAGCAAATAAATGAAATAACAACTATGTTTGTGTTATTGTTTTTCATGACATATAATGCTAACATGTTGCCCTCTCATACACACCTCCCCTTTCCATAAAACAATCATAG
Organism: Babylonia areolata; assembly: GCF_041734735.1. Lineage (NCBI taxonomy): Eukaryota > Metazoa > Mollusca > Gastropoda > Neogastropoda > Buccinidae > Babylonia > Babylonia areolata. The sequence continues at coordinate 43,509,489 of NC_134898.1, read as the reverse complement.
GTTATGGTGACAACTTCCCAATCAATATCAAACTCTCACTCTTCAACTACAGAGAAAAAATCAATACCACACTCTTCAAAGACCAGATACTATGTGTCATAAAACTAAAACCAACAATAATTTTAATCTGAAATCAAATTTAACACCTACCCAACTGCCCACCCACATGCACACACCCACCCACTCCCCCCCCTCTCCCTCGCCCCCGTCCCTCCACCCCTACCCCCTGACCCTCCCCCTCCCACCACACACAGAGCTGGAATTCAACTATTCAGGAAATAAAATTACTGAAGTGTTGGTTTGGGGTTGAAAGTTTCTCCAGTTTTTTCAACATTTCATCTTGACGTCAATGTGCTGCTATATTATCATGCTGTTCCAAGTGTGCTACTGATTTTGTTGACCTAAAACTCTTTGTATTACTGCAAACCAGATCCCTTTCCCTTTTACAAGAGCAAGATATTATATCTTAAATTATTCTAACAATCTAAGTCCAATATTTTTTTTTTAATTCTTAACTTGTCACAACACAGTACAAACAACAAGTAGGAGGTGTCAAACAAATAAAAAATATACTCATATTGCTGTCATCATCCTAATAATAATCATAATTCATTTTCATGTAGTGCTGTATTCCTCACCTGACTCCAACAAAGCTTGTACTCGATTTGGTGTCCCAATACTGGCATGGCAAACTTTCTTCTCCAGGAATGTTTTCTGCTCTTCCAACTGCGCACACGTACACAACAGAATTAGCGGATGTCACAGAGATTAAAAGTGAAGCTTCAAGGTCCCATCACCTATTACAGCCATCAGAACAGTGAATTTATGTCTACTTTGTCTATGGCTTGGTACAGGAAGGCAGGGCCCTTCCAATATTTTAATCTTCCCCAACTGAAATCAGGTACCCATTCAAACCTGGGCAGAGTGAGAAAAATCAAAGTAAAGTGTCCTTCCCAAGGACACAGCGCCATGCCGAAACAGGGCCATGAACCCCGGTTACTGGTGAACCCTGGATCAAAAGTCCAATGCCTAATTCCGCCATGGTGCCTGTGTCAGTCTGTGACATGGAGAACAGTGCCAGGTGTTCAACCCAATGATATGATCAGTGATTTACACCATCAACACGGACATTCAAATGGGTGAAGGTCTCGAACTGTCATGTCCAGTTTCTAAACCAGAAAAAGATCCACAAACTGCTCAACAGCTTCTGGAGATGGGACTGTTTTCATTCAGCATGCATCATTTCAGACTTCAGCTCCTTTTTTTTTTTTTTTTTTTTTTTTTTTACACTTCATATACACCACTGTTCTTTCACCATGATTAACCTCTTCAGTGCCACATGACACATATACATCAATGAAAATGCTTCGCTATTTGCCCCATGATGTTCATATACCTCAGTGTCATTTCATGATTTTTCACAGTTCTGTTTTAAAAATGATGTGTTCCAATAGCCACCAGTCAGAAAACTTGATATGCCTATAATGACTGCCACAATGATGTACTGTAGTATTGATAGGCTGACTGTACTTATATTTTCTGTCTTACCTTCATATGTCTTCCAAAACAATTTGAACTGTTCTGTGTTCTGTCTTATCTTCATGTGTTTACCAAAACAGTTTATACAGTTCTGAGGTGTTTTGCGTCTTACCTTCATGTGTTTAGCAGTTTGCACTGTTTTCATGTGTTCTGTATGTTACCGTCATGCGTTTAGCAAACAGTTTGTACTGTACAGATGTGTTTTGTGTCTTACCTTCATGTGTTTTGCAGTTTGTACTGTACAGATGTGTTATGTGTCTTACCTTCATGTGCTTAGCAAACAGTTTGGCTGTTTTGCAGTCTTTTCCTAAAAATGACTTGAGTTCCCTGGAACAGAGAACACAGGACATGTGCACACACACACACACACGCACACACACACACACACACACAGAGGTAAGTATCAGTATCAGTCGCTCAAAGAGGTGTCACTGTGTTCAGACAAATCCATATACACTACACCACATCTGCTAAGCAGATGCCTGACACAGATAAGTGGTGTTATATAGTATACACATTCAGTCACATACACACAACACATCAACACACCAAAAAGTAGTTTTGTGGTAAACAGCATTATCAAATCTGAAAAGAAAAATAAGTTCTGATCGATGTGCTGCATTGGGTAAAATGTTATGGGTAATAGTCTAATACTATCACAAAAACCTCAGTTTAAAAAAAAAAGCAGAAACAAACATCTTTAGAAGAAATGCCAAATCTTCATTGGCAAAAAATCAAACATACTGTTGCAGAAGAACTAAGAAACAAAGGAAATTTTCTTCCTAAAATTACGTTTAAGTACATATATTAATAATAATCATTCCTTCCCTCAAAAATTCATATACTATAGCATTCTCGATGATAAAATGTCAATACCATACTCAGTCATGCTTCATTCTCAATGACAAAATGTCAACAGAGTATACATGTATCATGTATCATAAATGTTATATCCCAGTCATAACCAGGTCAGGGTGTCAGTTGTAACACTAGACAATGTTCCATCTTCCACACTCATGTCTCCTTTTGTTTTCTCTTTTTTACCTTTTTTTAAAGAACTGATGGCTTAAGTTTTCATGGACCCATCTGGAATTCAGTTCTGCTCTCCTCCCCATTGCCCCCGCCCCCCACCCCACCCCTCCCCCATGTCTCCCCTTCCTTATCACCTTTCCCCCACACCTTCCTTTCACAACGACATATATAAAAAACGGATTCACTTTATCAACATTAATTTGGCACAAATCTTTTAACTTGAGACTTCAAACATACACACACATACACACCCTTTTCGTTCTTTTTGGTGTAACATCACCCTAAGTCAAAAAATGTACTGAAATTAATGAAAAACTCGATATCACACACACAACACGCACACACACACACAGACACTCACACACAAACACATGCGCACGCACACACACTCATACACACACACACACACACAGGAAAGAGGATGATCACCTGTTGAGCTGCACAGCACGGATCGCAGAGCTACACAGGACAAGCAACAGCGGTGACCCTGGTGACAGCTTGGCCTTTTCCACCGCCACCTGCCAGCCAGGTAACACCTCCTTCAGGTAGTCTGCTGCCGACTGATGCTGGTTGGCTGGGAAGAAATCTGACAACACAGAACAGACACAGTGACTTACCATATTGTTCACAATTATCCACAGAACTACACTGTATCGCTTCAGTTTCTCAAGGAGGCGTCACTGCATTCAGAAAAATACATATATACGCTACACCACATCTGCTTGGCATAATCCAATGTGCCTAACAGGCACTGAATGCATGCATATTGCATATAATATATATTTGTGTACCAATCAGGGTGGATTTCTTTTACAGAATTTTACCAACACTTTTGTTTCCATGGATCTTTTTCAGTGCTCCAAGAATGTGCTGCACATGGGACCTCAGTTTATTGTCTCATCAGAATGACTAGACGCTCAGTAAGTCAGTTGATTTTCCAATCAAACTTGGGAGCATGGGTGAGAGAGGGATTCGAACCCAGACCCTCATGGACACTGTATTGGAAGATAAGCATCTTAACCATTCTGCCACCTTGCTCCCAGGGAAAATGATAATCATTCAATAAACAATAATGCTCTGGATATTAATCATTATCAACTGTAGGACAAAGTGATGGTGGGGTCTAACGTTTTTTGTCATTTTTAAAAAAGAAATGCAGAAATGTTATTCTGATTTCCATTCAGGAGCATGCACATAATTATCAAATCTACCTCTGAATCTGAACCTCAGTTACATATTCCGACTTCAGTCACATCTAAGAGAATTATTCATACCAATTAACTCACTCGGGATGACAAGTTTTCTCCCTTGCTTTTCCCCACAGACGGCCATTTGTAAGGGTTTGGAAAAAAATTACAAAAAATACAAAATACAGAGTAAGAAAATGAAACTTTCAGGACTGGTTTATTACGTGTTGAGATATTACATATAAAAAAAAATCAAATTTCTCATCTTATTTTTACAGTTTTGCCATATGTAGAAAATACTGCCAATTTTTCACCTCGAATCACCATACCCATGCTCGCTTTCTGCATTAAATTCACTTTCTTCTTTGTCATCATCCACCTCTTCAATGTCCGACCCTTCAGTTTGTAGCATTTTAAGTACTTCAGCAACACTAAAACATTGCCGTCGCTGCCTTGTTCGCTCCACAACATTTTGAGATGAGCCCACTTTGCTAACAGGCTGGCACGCGAGCAGAAGACCGGTCAGTGACTTGGTCAGCGTGTGTGTGAGACGGGCCACACATGGCAGGCTGGCAAATTATACCATTCGGTTGTGGAGTGACCCAGAATAGCGCACTCTGCTTGGCTAATCACAAAATCACGTGTATAGCGCATGATGGATTTTTATTTCTTGAAAATGCTATTCCATTCTGTCGTCTGAAACCGAATACATTTTATGTAGGGATGCTCACGCATTCCTTCGTCCGGAAAGAGTTAAAGTCAGTCAGGCTTAAAAATATCTGAAAACATTTCAGAATCATATATTACAGTTCAAATCCATTTTATTCCATGGCTTTTAGTTGACAGTCTTTGAAATCTGAAAATGTTATTTCCAAATCAAAATCATAATCCAAAATATATATGAACTGCTGTAATTACAATATTGTGACCACCTTTTTACCTCTGTGTGTGTGCATGCATGTGTTTGTGTGATAAGTGTGTATGGGACAGTGTGTGTGTGCACATGTGTGCCTGCATGTGTGTCTATGTGTGGGTCCGTGTGTCTGTAACTCTGTGTGTCTGTGTATGTGTGTATATAACTGGCGTTTTAACAATATTGTGAATGTCTTTTTTCCTCTGTGCATGTGTGCATACATGTGTGTGTGCACGAGTGCGTGCAAACGTGCACATATATATATGTACGTATATATGTGTGTGTTTGTGTGTGTGTGTGTGTGTTTGGTGTGGTGTGGTGTGGTGTGGTGTGGTGTGGTGTGGTGTGTGTGTGTGTGTGTGTGTGTTTGTGTGTGTGTGTGTGTGTGTTCACGCGTTTACTTGTCTACTTGATATGTATAATAAAGATGACCAAAAGAACCACCATGATGATACATGCCATGGAATGGAGTCACTCACAGAAAGAAAACTTCTATCATCATAAGCAGCCTGCTAAAAAACAAGAACACTCACCTGTATCTACGGACAATGTGGCATCATCGTCATCAACATCATCTGATTCTGAATGAGAGCCATCACTTTTTGAAATGGTGATGACAGGTCTGATCAATGCCTGCACATCTGATGGCGTTCCAGCTTTTTTCAGGATATCTTCATCCACATCTGTGATTTTCTTCTGCAACAAAAAGTTTAAAAAGCACACTTTAGAATGGAAAAAAAAGACAAACTATGCCAGCCACTAAAGTAAATACTTCCTTTACACTAGAAGTTGCACAATCATCATTATCATTTGACTTAAAGTTCAACAGATTACTTGATGAACAGTGACACATAAAATAGATTACAGATGTCATCCTTCAAAACATGATAACGACAGTATGAAGTAAAAATTAAAGTATAACTCTTCCATGTATAAAATTATTTTCCAATTCATGTTCTGTTATAGTAGTAAAACGTAAAATTGACATATGCACATGAATATGCACACTTATTCTCTCTCTGATCTCTCTCCCTTACTCACATACTGACAGACATATGAACAGACCATACCATCTTCCCACTGCTTTTGAACTTTAGCCTGTAAGTGTAACCTAGTGAAAGTAAGCATATTCTTTTAAACACATATATATATGGTTCACAATTTATTAACATTGTAAAAAAAATTAATGATATCTACGAAATCAATAGGAGATAAGGCCAAAAGGATACGCTGAATAGCCGAAAAAAGCGTAAGACGAGACAGAGCGTAAACCTGACAAGATGGCGTGGAGAGCCTTGGCCAAAGGAATGATTAAGCGCTTATAGTTTTTAGAGGCGTTTGATTGGCTGAGAGCGGGTGGGCCCGTCTTTTCACCGTTAGCCGCGCGAAATTTGGCCAAGCAGAGCAAACCAATAGGCCTAGTTTGCATCAGTTTGACATGGTACAGTATATGACACCAAACTTAACATTTAAATCTTATCAATGATATCTATTAAATCAAACTTAAAGTCTATCAAACCTTATCCGAGGCATCTACTATCTAGGCAACTGTATATGCTGGCATATTCACTGCTTTAAAATTTAAAGAAACGAACATTCATGGCAAATATGAACACCTGATGGCTGATAATAAAATAATACACAATGTATGTAATTAAAAGATCTAAAACATTTTTTTTTAAACCAAACCCAGTTTATCAAAACCAGTTTCAGTTATTCCTATCCTATCCACAGTTTCTACTATTCTAGTCTATTCGTTCATTCAAGTTATAACATTCACACACACACACACACACACACACACACACACACACCCACACACACACACACACAGAGAGAGAGAGAGAGAGAGAATAGAATAAATTGGAAAGTTCCGTACCCTTGTAAATGTTTTCTGAGACTTTTTCTTCTTCTTCTTCTTGCCAGCATTCTCTTTTGTTGCAGCTGGTTTGCTTTTCTTCTTCTCAGCCAATGCTGTCTTGCTTTTCTTTGTGGGAGTTTTCTGGGGAGGTTCATCCGACAAATCATCCTCATCATCACTATCTGCCGGACGTTTTATACCTCTCTTTAGTGACCTGTCATCTCCACTGTCTTCTTCTGCCAAATTCTCGGCATTATCTGGAAACATCCATAATTTCATCCAAATGATTTCACCATGTCATCATCAACATCTATCATTGTATGAAAACAATTTTATCATAAATGTTTTAAATGATAACCAGGGCTTTCACGCACAATAATTATACAATACACTGCAACACACACACACACACACACACACACACACACACAGTTTTTTAGTTGAATCAACTATGATAGTTTGTTAGTGTTACGCATGGAACACACGCTACACAGACTTAGAACAATCTCAGAAACTGGGGCTTATTTAGTTAAGACTATGCCATACTGAGAAAAGAGAGGGTGTGGAGTGGGAGAGAGAAATAGACGGTGAGATTGAGAGAGGAACTGAGAGAGAATAAGAAGCTATCTTCATTATTGTTCCAAAACGTGGGAGTTAAAAGGGAACAAAACTGCTAAAAGTAAACTTTATCTTTAACCATTTAAAAGGAAACAAAATCTGCTTATATTTTATCTTTCACTTAGTTGTATTCTTCATCACCTAAATATCTAACAAGAAGTAATAAAGTTCTGACCAGTCACGAGTGACAGTGACAAAACAGCATGAAAAAGAAACACGTGGGTTCTGTAAACACGATGCTTTCACAGAGAAACAATGTCACGCGAACGATTCCGTGTAAAAGCCTGACATCAACTTTTATTTCAGTTTATAAAAGAAGGGTACATTCCTAAATAAGTCCCAAATGAGTCAAGCATACCATCACTCTCTTTCCACCACTCGTCTCCCAAATCGTCAGCCATGTTGTTCGGTACACTCCACAATTAAGATTAAGACGAAGGATACTTTGGTCGCTGTCCAGAAGTTCGAGATTTTCGCATCTCATTTTCAAAAACATTTCAATAAGCATGACTTATGGTAAAATGATATATTACGAAAATGGTTAAGTGCTCATTCATGAAAATGCTAAAAATAATAGGGGTTAGGACACCTGTGATCCAAAAACACAAATACACACACGCACACACCCACACCACGAACTTTCAAAAATCAGTGGACCAAACCAGTCCATAATTATTACTATTGTGATTATTATCATGAGCATCTACACCTAATCTTGAAAATAAGCCTTAGGCGTTTACAAATAGAAAACATATGTAAATATCAAAAAAGGAAAAACTGAACACAAGATACAAAACAGTTCAGAAATATTCATCCCTCCGCCTCCTGCCCCTCCTCCCCCTCACTGACACGCGCGCGCGCGCGCACACACACACACACGTCATAGCACACAAGTCATAAATAGTGCACACTCAAACATACAACCAACAAATTCTGAAACTATCAAAACTCACTCACTTGATCACTGATAGTCATTTTAGTTCAGTCATACTGGGAAGGGGTGAGCTGTTGAGAATTATTGAGGAGGGAGGGAGGTGGGTCTTCAGACTGGATTTGAAAGATTGCAGCGAAGATGACTGAGTTTCAGAGAGGCCGAGGAAGTTGATTCCTGAGAAAGGGGCGGGCTTGGTGAAAAACTGCGTTGGCCATACGTTTTGGTTCGAACAGGGGGGAGGGGGGGAGGGGGGTCCTAAGTAAACGGGTGTCAGAAGAAGAGTGGAGTTGGCGTGAGGGTATGTAAAGATCAGAAAGATATTGTGGACCAGAAGCCTCGGTGGACTTGAAACAAAGAGAGACGACATTGTAAATAATTCTTTCTTGTATTGGAAGCCAGTGTGAAGCGACATGAACCGAAGGAGAGGAGAGACGTGATAAAATTTAGAGGAACGAAAGACAAGACCAGCAGCATGATTCTGGACTTTCTGAAGCCTAGCAATGAGGTAGCTGGGTGAACCAACAAGCTACAAATCTTTGAAAAGAAATCTAATTGGATTTAATCGCAATCAAACTATAAATGTCACACACCCTGTATATTGATCATTATGAGGCATCTTCACCTCTTGAAATCGTGGGAAAACTGTCGCCGGTTCGAAACCTTAATTTCAAAGGTTAAAGCTTTTTAAAGCCACTGGGACAGTCAGTTCAAATTCACTGTGTCTACAGCTCGCCAAATGAAGGCAGAGCCCAGTCCTCTCCGTCAGCCGCTTTTAGTCTTCCCCAAACTAAGTCAGGTACCAGTTCACACCTGGGTAGAGTGAGGAAACTTGGAGTAGAGTGCCTTTCCCAAGGACATGCACAGCACCATGACTAAGTCGAAACGGGGCTTCGAACCGTATGATCACGGGTGATCAATGGATCAGAAGGTCATTCTCTAACCAGTTCTGCCACGGCGCTTCACCTTATCTATAACCACGGAACAAATCCTATTTCTTCTGCTCTTGTTGCTCTGCTGTACTATCAAGTGACTTTTTTTTAATGATGTGTTGTGTGGTGATAATCTTCAGTCCCAGGCTTAGCCCTTTGTTTGATGACTGATAGGTGGTAATTAATGTTTTGTGTATTTCTTCAGGTGTAGATGTGTGTGCAAAGTAGCCTTAAGAACATACTGGACAAGCATGTCTGATTGTTGTTGTTTTTTTAAAATATGCTTTAGAAAAAGAAAGTTAGCTGAAGTGCACGCATCTGTTGTGTTGCTATGACTTGCAAGGGAAAGAAATTATACTCTAGATTTATCAACGAACATGTTGGAATGACAAGAGTCAGTTTTGTGAACGGTGAATCTGCCGAAAGAAAAATGAAAGCATTTGTTGTTGATAAGTTATTAGTGTAGTATTACGTCGTACTTTCACACACTGTCTACCCCTCCTTTATTCCCCCTTGGGCTGTCTCCTTCTGTCTTTTGTTTCCCTGTCTTCGCCTAGTGTACCCTGCTTCTTTCTCCATCTTCCTTTCTCTGTATTAGTGTCCATCTCTTCCTCTGTGTGCCTTTTGTTCTTGTCTCCCATATCTCTATATTCGCTTTATCAGTTTGTCCCCTGTCTCTATGGGCCACATATCCGTGACCCCCTTCTCTGTCTCCTTGTCAGTATCTGCTGTTTATGTTTCTTGTCTTTCCCTTCTTTTCCCTTCTCCCCTGTCTAGCCTTTCCCCCGCCCCCCCACCCCCGTCTACTCTGTCTCTCCCCCGGCCAGTCTCCGTGTCTTGGGTCCGTTCTCGCTTTCTAATCTTCTACACAGGTCCCATCTGTCTGTTTCTCTCTCTTCCGAAGCAGTCTCCCTAGCTGTCTGCTCAGTTCCCCCTTGCTTCACCGTTAGTCTGTCTCCGAGGCAGTCTGCTACTGTCTCAGTGTCAGCCTTGTCTCCAAGTCAGTTCAGACCGCTGTACATGTCCGTCTCCAGACGTTCTCCCTGTCCGTGCTCACATCGTCTCTGTCTTACCCTGTAGCTGTCAGTGTAGGCCTTCATTGTCAGTCCCCAACAATAACCTTAACACAGCGGCCCGCGTTTATTTATTATTATTATTATTTTATTATTATTATTATTATTACTACTACTACCTTTTTCTATATTATAATTATTATTCATTTATTTATGTAAGCTTATCTATTATTTATTCACTTTTTTTCTCTTTTTTTTTCTTTTTTTTCTCAAGGCCTGACTAAGCGCATTGGGTTACGCTGCTGGTCAGGCATCTGCTTGGCAGATGTGGTGTAGCGTATATGGTTTTGTCCGAACGCAGTGACGCCTCCTTGAGCTACTGAAACTGAAACTGTCAGTCCCCGTTGCCCGGCATATCCCTCAGTCCACTGTCTACGAGGTTTCTGTCTCCCCTCTCTCACAGTGTCACTTCAGTCCCCGTCTCTGCTTTCCGCGTCTTTTTCTATCCCAGTCTTTGTCTATCTTTGTCATGGTCCTCCGTGTCTTTGTCTGCCACATTTTTTTCTCGCTTATGTTTTTTTCAGCTCGCGCGGCACGGGAGCACTGACATGGCGGCAGCTTGGCCTCAACTGAGCGGCCATTCGATCGGTCCATTTTACTTTTTAAATTGTGGCACCCACACATACTCACAAGCACGTAACATGAACACCAGGTCGTTATTTTAAAAGGGATTTTTTTTTTAAGAAAAGAAAAGACATAACAAATTCATCGTACATAGACAAACAGGATCAAATGTCCATGTTTACAAAACACTAGACGTTTACTGAAAATTTTGTAAAATGAGCAGACAACTCTCATCGACAGAAAAGGAAGTAACTCTGAAAGTGTTTTTCCATCGGGTTGGATGTGAGCGGTCAGTTGGGACAGCTGTTTTCAGTTTGGCTGTTCACCAATGCTGCTGCAACTTGTGCAAGTCACACCCGAAGTATGGATCGAAAGGTGAGCTTTCCGCTTGAGGGTCTTCAGTGTTATCGCCTTCTGTCTTTTTACTAGTGCAAAAGTGATAAACCTGTTGAGTAAATGTGTACTTATTTATCAACACGTTATTGGAAACCACAGGGAAGTTTCAAGAGGGATGCGAGCACTGTTACTCGTAATGAGGAAAACCACCAATGAACTGAGCAATATCCATTTCTTCCCGTGTATGATATGAAGAGGAAAAAATTGTAAGTTGGTTAGAAACATTGTAGTTTATATATACTCTACATGTCTTTCCCTCCACTCTTTTAATTGAACTTCTTTTCGGCATTCGAGAGGGGAAGAAATTTAGAGTATACAACTTTTTCCGTCTTCAAAACGGAACTGAATGGAAAGAGTACATGAAAAGAAACGTGCATATTGCCTTCTTTTCATCATTGCGTCTTCCTTGACATGGACTGGGTTCCTGACGAACCAGGTAGTCCAGCAATGAAGTCTGCTGAACTAACTTTTCTTCTACTTTTTCTTTCTTTCTTTTTTTTTTTTTTTTTTTCTAAGAAAGGATGGAAGACATATTCATGCACAGAAAGTCACACTTCCTCATCATTTGAGTGTGCAATGTATGTCTGTGGCTGTGTGTGTGTGTGTGTGTTATGAACTAACGAAGCAAAAGGATTCATTATCTGCATACATGGTGTTTCATGGAGCCAGCCTGTGTATGGAGACAGATGGTCAGAGAGTTCCCTAGAGCGTTCAGGGCGAATGGCACAGGAGGTCTATGGGAGAGCTCTGTCCCGGAGGGTCACCTGGTCACCACCTGTCAAGAGGAAATTTCACCCTCGAGAAGTAAGAATTCACTTGTGCATACATATTCCATGTGTATGTGAAACAGACAGAGATGGATGTACAATTCTCAGTTCTGTTTTGGTTTTTGCTGAGTGGGGCCCAGGTTCCCCTGGCTGAACTAGGGGGCTTAACGGTTGCACAGACATCAGTCTCCTATAGCACACTCCCCATTGTGGATTGTTACCCTGTACAGGGATTACCACAGGGATACAGACAAGACAAGATGTGTACAGATGGTGAGAGATAGAAGGGGAAGAAGGCAGAGGATTAGTATTTATGTGTATAAGTGTGTATTCTATTCCAATTTGTATTGTGTTGTGTTGTATTACTCTGTTGTCACAACAGATTTCTTAGTGAAACTCGGGCTGCTCTCCCCAGGGAGAGTGTGACGCTACAATGAGAGCGTCTCCTTTTGTTATTCTTTTGCCTGCAAGTGTATTTATTTTCCTACCAAAATGGATTTTTCTTGGGAATTTTACTAGAGAGAACCCTTTTGTTACTATGGGTTCTTTTATGTGTGCTAAGGGCATGCTACACATGGGACCTCAGTTTATCATCCCATCCTGATGACTAGCATTTAGACCACCACTCAAGGTCTAGTAGAGGGGGAGAAGATACTGGAGAGTCAGAGTGTGGGGATCAAACTGTTGCACTCAGGTTCTCTTGCTTCCTAGGCAGACGCATTGCCTCTAGACCTACATTCCACACCATGTGTGTGTACACGTGAATGTTCACGTGTGATATATATATTTTGAGAAATACATGCATTAGTTGTAGCTGAATATTTGACAGATTAATGTGTTTGTTTTTCTAATATGTCATTCTGTTTCACTGTCAACAACATTGTTTAGCAACAAGGTTTAAGTGACTGTTAGATTTTGACTACTGTTAAGCTCTGTGTGTGTGTTGGTATATATATAAATAACTATAATTCTAAGTTCTATTTCACTGTCAACAACATTGCTTAGCAACAAGGTTTTTAAGTGAATGTTAGATCCTGGCTACTGTTAAGCTCTGTGTGTGTGTGTGTGTGTTGGTATACTCTCAGGAGGACTGTGCTGATGTGCCCTTCAATGAAGCATTCATGTCCATGGTCAGCTGCCTGCACCAAGCCTCCAGAGCATGCCAGGTATTTGTTGACTTAAGCACTTGTTGGCTTGTGGCCATGCTTTTGAGAAATACATGCATTAGTTGTAGTTGTTCAGGGTAGTGAGTCAAAAATGGATCAATGTCAAGGCACCTTAAAAATGAGAAGTACATGTACATCAGCTATTCTGTTTTGTTTTATTCATATTTGGAGAGAAACCTAGTGAAACTTTTGAAAAAGAATAATTTTGCATTCAGTGAAAGCAGCACATCTGCTATTCCTTGTTGCCACTTTTTTCATATGTGAACATTGTTGTATCATGCTGTTGGTGTTGGTGTTTGCATGGAAGTATGCAAGCTCACACTTATACAATGGAGAGCATGTCAACACAGAGTGCGAGTGAAGTCATATGCAACTTACATAACCAGGTGGAAGCTCCATTTAATACAAAAGCGTGATAGGAGGTAGTGAGAATGAGGCTTTGAATCATCATTACTATGGACACAACAAGCACAAAGGTAAATAGGCAAAGAATATTCATAGTTTTCATCTTTTTTTTCATTTTTTTTTTTTTTTTTTTTTTTTCACCATCATCTGCACTGTCTCAGTGGCATTACTGCCACACTGCTCATTCCAAGTCCCTCATATACGGCCACACCCAAGTTTGTCTGCCACAGTCCCAGGGCCAGCAGTACACAGGGAACCATCGATGTTTGGTCACCAGGAGGCCACACACCAGAGGTGACCCTCGATTTCTGCTGAGCCACTTCAGTGGTGTTCAGTGGTACCTGTTCTATTTTAACATACTTTAGACACCACCTACTAAACCCCATACTGTCAACAAAATAACTTAATGACGGAGTCAGACTGAGTAAGGGTCTTACCCATAGTGGAGACCATCACCATGTCCCTTCAGCAACAGTCCCCAATGAATCTTTCAGCACTGAAGACCTTGACAAGACTCACCCCAAGTGTGGAAGTGGAGGGGTATCGAAAGTGAGGTCACCATGAGAACATGACATGAAAGGCCACATAATTTGGGACTTTATATATAATATATATATATATTGATGATGATGGAGGAAGAGGATGCTGTGGAGGTCCAGTCAGGTTTAGGACCACATGACAAGGCTGTACCCGACTCTACACTTCCTGTCTCAACGATACCCAGCATCAACCAGGCCCGAGAGATACAGACACCTGCAGTGTTGGTCAGGAAATTAGAGCAACACACCTAAAGACGAATCCGTGAAGTGGATGATATCATCTGTGTGGTCCCAGTCTCCCCATTTAAGCCCATTGTACACTCAACCAAGCCAGTTGCCGACCAAAAAACCCCACCTCTGCCCGGGAATCAAGCCTGTGTTCTACCAGCCATCAGTTTGCAATACAAACCACATCGCCACAGCGGCTTGTCTTAGTCTTCATCTTGTGCACATGTGGGCTGCATGTCCCATGTTCACTGGTGTAGATCAGTGAGCATGCTTTTACATGAATGGCTGTTCTACCTCACTCGGTAGGTGGTTAGACTCTGTGTGGCTTTTTTTTTTTTTTTTTTAAACAAGAGCAGGAAGAATTAGAAGCAAAAAACTCTTATAAAAGGGGGAGAGAAATAAGACAAAGAAATCATCTTTAATTGTTCAGCGTTTCGGTCACTCTGCTACTCTGGATTCAGAAAACGGGAACCTTGAGCTTATTATTCATTTTATCGTTTGAGAATTATTTTCTGTTCAGCTTTCCTTTCTTTCTTGATCACTTCTCCTTCAATTGCAAGTGTGACAGGCAACGAAAACTGACTGATCTGTGCCTAGCAGGTAAACATGATTTGATCCATGAAGGATTAGGAATATCTCAGTAGGATGGGGCAGTTCACACTGTTTCATTCCAGCTGTTGCCTCGTTTGTCAGTCATTGACCGAGGACAGTAGAACTTGAAGGGAAGCAATCCACCAACTTTGTGGACAGCATTCTGAACTGACTTGGGTTGTTTCCCATTGTCTAACCAGTCTTTGAAGAAAATTGAATATATGTCAAATGAATAATGTGCAAAATGCACACAATGGCTGAAGATTGCTAGCATATATTTTTACATCCAGTGACAGACAGGAGTTTTAAAATTTAGTGTGTGTGTTTTTGAGAGGATAGTGGGAGAGGGCATATTTTTGTTGTTGCTGTTTTGGGGGGGAGAGAGGAAGGGGGGGGGTCTGTGTTTTCTTGATGTGGATACTTATATAGTGCCTATCCTCGGGCGGAGACCAAGCTCTAAGCGCTTTACAAACACAAGGTCACTTGCACAAATCTTCTGGTTATTTTTTTATAATCTAAAAACGCACCTATTCTTGATAGTCGCTTCCTGACCTCATTTCACTGTGACTTTCAGAAGTACCACACCAACAAGGAACTGGTGAAAGGCTATGAAGATTCCGTGGAGCACTGCCAGAGGTTCCACAAAAGACCTCAAACAGATCGAGAATGTTACACAGGGAATCCGGTGATTATACTGCTATGATGTGACTCTGTGTGTGTGTGTGTGTGTGTGTGTGTGTGTGATGAGTCCTTGGGAGTCAGACTGCCTGTGTCTCTTCCTGAAGTTCTGGACTCTGCTAAAGATGTGGCTTTTGTTGCAAGGTACAATTTCTTGGGTGTGTTTGGGAGGAAGTTAGGTGGCTGAATGGTTAAGACACTTGTATACCAACAGTGTCCATGGGGGTCTGGTTTCAAATCCCTGTTTCACCATTTCTCCAAGATTGACTGGAAAATCAAATTGAGCATCTAGTCAGTAGGATGAGATGAAAACCAAGATCCTGTTTACAGCATGCACTTGATGCACTTGAAAAGAACCCATGGCAATGAAGGTGTTGTCCTCTGGCAAAATTCTGTACTGAAATGAAACCCACTGTGGTAGGTACACACAAGTATTTGCATGCATTCCAGGCCTGGCTAAGCACGTTGGGTTATGCTGCTGGTCAGGCATCTGCCTAGCAGATGTGTTGTAGCATATGTGAATTTGTCTGAATGCAGTGACACCACCTTGAGAAATGATGATTGTTAAGTTGAGGGGAGACCAAGCCTGTTTTTTTTTTTGTCAGTTTATGTACATGTGTTTCTTGTAGGGCCTGAGATCCATTTTGAATCGGAGCATTCGAAACTCACAGATAGAGAATATGGGTGGGTGGGGAGATTGTTTGTGTGTGTGTGTGTTTTACTGAAGGAGGATGTTTTGTGACAGCTGCAGGCAGAAGGAAGAGTTCACCTGACACTGCCGGAGGGAGCGTACGCCATCACAGCTCACAAGCCTGCCACTGGCGCCAGTAAAACCAACATAGTTCAACTCTCCAGCAACGGAAGCCTCTCCCTCAACTTCACCTTGTGATACTGGGCACTGTTTTGGGGATGGGGCGGGTTGGGGGGGTGTCTGGTATGTGTGTTACTCCTTAATATTTCATTCGTTTTGGAGCATGGATTGGAAGAAGAAGAAAATTGGTAGAGGAAAGTTTAATAGTTAGTACTTATATGGTGCAAACTCCCCATGAAATGGACTTTAAGTGGGCTTTAATCAAGAAATCAGGGAAAGTATGGGTAATTGTCTTTGTATTTTTTTTATCTATTTTTTTTATTTTAGTATTTGTTGTTTAAGTGCAGGACAGACCAGCATAATGTATTCCTTTTTAAAGGTATGTTTTATGATATTTGTTTTCTTTTTCATGGCTGTGCACTGACATGCACTTTTATTATCATTAATTTTGATCGGACGGTTGTGCCTCTGTATCAGTATTGAAGGCTGTAGCTTACTGTACAACCTATTGTATATTCTGTTTAGAATAATGCTCTTTATTACATTAGTATCTCATATTATTTTAGTAGATATTAAGACTAGTTTCTCCAATGTTCCAGTGGTGTTGGTAGATTATCTCATTACACTAGGTTCTCCAATTAGTGGATTATCTTTTTACACAGGTTTCTCCAATAATAATTTTAGTAGATTATTTTAGTACACCAGTTTCTCCAATTATTTTAGTACATCATCTTTTTTCAACCCTGTTGCATTGTTTTAACAGTGCATGTGTTCTATTCTTGATGCTGGGGTTTCTCATAATTAACTCTGCCTTTCTTTCTTCTTCTACTTCTTCAATCCATGCATCCAATCGGGAGGCGTGTGAATGCTAGTTGTGGTTTCACACCACGGAAACAAGAGTGCCTGGTGGTTGGGGTTAGCGCTGCGGTCGGTGTGGTGAGACATTTTTTAGATCTGACACTTGACGTTTGATGGAAGTTTGTTTCCACGTTGTTCATTTTGATGCTATTTTAATAATGCTGGTCATTTCCATGTCATTTTATTTGTGAAACGTTTATGTTTTGGTAGTTCACATTTTGATGATTCCTTTAGAACACAGGACTTTGAAGTATTTATCCTGTGGTTACGGTGTTTTGCCAATACATTGGCACTGTTGAAAGTGTTCCTTACATTTATGCTCCTTTTTGATAAAGCATTTACAAGGATAGGCAAATGAAAGTATTTGACTTTTCATATTCTTTTAGCTTTCTTCGTTTTTTTTCTCCAAAGTAGAGTGGATGATTTTGATCAATCTTTCTTTTTTTAACCACATATTTTTTTCTTTATTATCAATCATGATTTGGTTTGGGGTTTTTTTTTCTTGGTCAACGACTATAAGTAATAGGCCATAGACTTCATTGACAATAGCATCACAAATAGGGAAGAGTGAGTTAGTTTCACTTGTCTGTTTTAAGATCGCAGCGGCTTTGAACGGGTGCTGTCGTAGTGGGAGGTATTTTGTTCATGAATAAATCATTGCATAATTGCTGGATGTTATGAATATCGCTATAAACTCACAAAAATGGTATAATAGCAGTGATTTACCCAATTTACTGGAGTGGTACTGATTCATGTTCCTTGGATGTGTGTGATGAAAACAATGGTTGCTCTGTGCGGATCACTAAGGCAGAGTGGATACCTGTCAGTTGTGACCGGATGATTGTCGTGTTGAGAGTGAGGAGAGTCAGATTTAGTATTTCCTGTACTTTACACAGATTTACATACATGGTTTTCTGTTGCTTTTACTGAAATGGTGCTTCCAGCCTTTACAATATGTTGACCTGTGTATTTGCATAGTAATACCGGCAAGTGTTCAGTCTGTTCAGGCAGTTGTTCATGGCAAGTGTTCATAACATGTTAGATTTATTATTATGTGTGTTCACAATATATGTTTGTGAAACAGGTGTGCTTCCACTGTTCACAATTATGTTTGTTAAACAGGTGTGCTTCCACTGTTCACAGTACACATTTGTTAAACAGGTGTGCTTCCACTGTTTTCATGTTCCTTAGACATGTGCCTCCACTGTTCACAGTACATGTTTGTAAAACACGTGTGCTTCCACTGTTCACAGTACACGTTTGTTAAACAGGTGTGCTGCCACTGTTCACATTACACGTTTGTTAAATAGGTGTGCTTCCACTGTTCACAGTACACATTTGTTAAACAGGTGTGCTTCCACTGTTTTCATGTTCCTTAAACATGTGCCTCCACTGTTCACAGTACATGTTTGTTAAACACATGTGCTTCCACTGTTCACAATACATGTTACCAGCTTCTCATAATGTTCTCACCTAGTGTTAGTCCTGTAATAAGATTTTTTTTTCTTTGTCAGTAAAAAATATGCCTGGCTTCTTTAAAACCAGAGCTGTTGAGAGACAGCAAAGTTCACCAGGTTTCCTTCCTGCTTCATTTAGAAGCTGTTCCTGTCACCTGCAGATCAATATATGTTGTCCAGGACCGACTTTGACAGAGCCTCAGATGAACAGAATAAATATTTTGAGGGTGATGCCCCCAACCCACCCCCTTCCTGCACCTCCCTCAACCCCCAAAAAGAACAAAATGTGCAGGTGTTGTAGAGGATATGTAGTTAAAGTGGACATGTTTTTGTGTCTGCAGGTATATGTGTGTGTGTGTGTGTGTGTGTGTGAAGGAAATAAGATGGTGGCAAAACAGTCACAAACAACTGTATTCTAGTCATGTCTTTCTTGCAATGCTTGAACTTTGTCTTAACCTGCAACACTGTACTTGATTGTATGGGCAGATCTCCCATTGGGATGCTGAGGGCAGTTTCGCTGTTCAAGTTGTTTCTCTGTCGTATGGAAAACCTAGCCATGAGTTTTTTCTTAGTAGAAATGGGAAATCGGTCTAATCGGGAATCAATTCCCATGCACTGTTCGGGTGTATATATAACAATAGGGAAGGTTTGCAGGCCCGCTTACATGGTGGACATTTCGTCAATTGCAGAGTGAGAAGTAGGTCATATGACGTCACGGGCAGCCCACAACCGTAACCAGCTTAGTTTGCACTGCCTCTGTTCAAACAACTTTTTGGCAGAGTTTATAAACGGATCATTTAAAATATGTAATGGTAGAGATGTGACAAGAAACACGCTGAAAGTAAACACAGAACTAAGACTGAAGCAAATGGGTGTAATTATAAAACCAAATATATCTTGTAAACTTGCAAAAATAGTCACCGAAAATGTTCTAAGTCCTTTTGTCAGAACAGCAATTTCCATAATGAATTTTAGCCTTTCGGTGGCATGGAAAAAGCAGGAAATGGAGATGTGCATGCGCACACAGTTCTCGTTAAAAACACACGGGGAACATCCACGAAAATCAGACGAAAGTGGGTCTGCAAACCCACCCTGATGTGCTGTGGTGGCCAACCAGCACTTGATGTAGGATGGGATGATTTCAGCACAAATCACAACAGATTGTGCATAAGATTTGTTGAATTCGCTTGTTTGGTACAGTCACAAAACATCACTTTTTTTTTTCTTGAAGTAATGTTTTCTGACCATGCTAAACAGAAGTTGTTTTTTTCCCCAAATTCAACCATGTTTGGTGACAGTCATTTTTTTAAAAGCAGATTTACTAATAACATTGGTTTGGAAATAATGTCATGAATTAGAATAGTGATTAAGAAAAAGGATGTATATATTTTTTTCATATAGATCCCTTGTAAAAATTTTAAAATGTTTTGCAGAGACAGCTTTCATAGAATATTGGAGCACCTCATTGATTTTTTCCTTCTAGTTCTACTTTTTATATTATATATTTTTTTGTGAAATAAAGGTTTATGAAAATCATCTGGTTCTGGTATTCAATCAACACAAGCGAGGGCACTGCACACACACTTGCGCGCACACACACACACACATCAAACAAGAACAACATAAGCATGAATGATGTTTATTAAAACATTGTTTTTATTAAAGAAAAACAGATCTGAAAGAACACAGTAAAGTCGGTGGAATGAGTGTTTTACGAGCACCCTTCCAGTCATGTCATGGCTTGCACATTATTTGTCATGAGCCCAGCGACAGAAAGAACCGGTGTCACATCCTGCTGAAATTATTTACCCCACCTCCCGTCCAGGGTATTTCAAACAAAATAAATCATTAAATTAATCACCACCAAGCTCTACTAAAAGCTGGTATATAAAATAAACATCTTTTTTAAACTATCGTTTGATATGAAAATTTTCTGCTGGTTCCTTTTACATTCTTTCATTTTTTCTTTTATTTTTCAACGTTATAAATTAAAGCCAGATAGAAATGTGGCTAAACCATTCAACAACAGTAACAATTGTTCTGTCAGCTTTTTCATCCGTCAAGAAGATATGAATATGATTTTTGTCCCTAACATAACAGCTAGGATGTGACAAAGTTTCTTTCGGTGTGGAGATTTTATGCCCAGCTCCAAGCAACTCTTTTTGTTATGAACAGGTTTACAGACAAAAAAACATAACATGCAAAATGAAACTATAAGTAGTTGCAGAGATCTTTTACAGCCGATTTGATTACATGGTTTGAACAAAGCTCACTATGCGAATTGATCAACCTTTGGCAACAAAATGAAGGAATGAACCGGACATGTACAGGAAAAAAATAACTGCACTTGTAAATGACGCCAAAATAAGATGGTTTATAATTACACAGTGTACATTTGTGATATGTCAAATCTGAAAGTGTTTATGCATCCCATCTGTCCAACGTGGATCCTGAAATCATAGCATCTGAGTGGATGCTGGGGAATCAGCTACAACGTTTCAATGTCTGTGTCAAACTTTCTATCATTCATTTTCAATACATGTGTCTCAAACAAGTTATTTATTGAAGCTGAATCTGATCAATGCAGCATGCAAAGATAATGAGTTAGTACCCCATCCATTTAAACTCTTTTTGCCTCTCTAGAATATCACCTGCAACTATTACTACGTGCAGCAATTCATGATTTCCATCCCACCCTCTTTACCCTAAAACGAATGAAAACGCCAAAATAAATAAATATCCCCCCAAATAATTATATACAAACATATCAATATGCATACCACATCCAAATTTTCATTTTATGTTCATCACATAGTTCAAACAAAACAAAAAATATGATGCCAAAGCACACAAACTCTTTGTTCCAGAAAAAAAAAAAAGCATTCAGATCCAGGCAAACCAGTTCAGTTTACAGCACAAAGCTTAACACAAGACACCAGTTTCACACAACACTCCTAAAAGAAAAGAAACACAACCAGTACCCTTCAAGCCTGTTAATTATGAAAAGGCAAAGCAATCAAGCAAAAAGGCGAAACTTGCAAAGCCTGAAATGCATACACGTGGATCCACCCACCAAATCACAAACTCCCACCAAATCACAACGCAAAAAAATATAATAATAATAATAAATATTTAAAAATCAGCAACACAATTAAATGACGGTGCATCTTTTTCCCAACCAGTGAGCAAAACCGAAAAATGCTTGTGATATGCAATGCCGCTGGAAAAGATAAACTATCCTTGTGCATAAATGGAAGGGGAAAGGTGTACACCCCCAAAATAAAAAAAAAAACTATACAAAAAAGGACTGGCAGGGAGAAGGAGTGGGAGGAATAATCTAGATATACCTTGTTCATAAACCATTCACAAAAATGAAGGGGGAAAAAAAGCGTGCCTACTATGTACACAACAAATCACAACACACTGAACCTAGTAAAAGGACAAAACTGGTCCATTTATGGAAATGCTAAGGAATGTTCTGCTCCAATCAAAAACACTTCACCCTTCAGTTTCTATTTTTTTGTACAACACTTTCATGTAACACATTTTGGACTAATACAATACACTTACAATTGTTAAAACAAGGTTTGTCCACTGACAAGTTCTGCAAAGTATCTGATCAGAATATTTTCTTCGAACACTGAAGAACCTTGGCATTACTTTGAATGGACCACAGCAGCCAGAAACAAGACTTGAGTCCCAATGTACCCTTGTCGTACTTTGTGAACATTTTGACAGTTTTAAAATTCTTTTCTAATGTATCAGATCAGTGAACTTCTTCTTCTGTATACAGACATGTGTATATTATAACCAGTAGTATGACAAACTATCAAAGAGAAAAAGAAACATGATGCTTTGTTTTTCAAGAGCAACAAACCATAACTGACCAGCTTCATCAAACACAAGGAAAGAACAAACTTCTTTCCTTCAGTAAACATATGAAATGCTGATACTAAAAACCTGTTTTAGTGGCAGTTGAACGAAGCACAATAAACTCAAACCACGTTAACACAACAAATGAGCTTCAACAACCCAGTTGAACGCTTTGCTTACTACCTTGTCCACCCTTCACAATCTGTTAACAAGGCTTTCTTCTTTTTCTTCTTATACTTTCTCGGTTTAACTGCATATGCAAGCAATACATGAAGCAATCAAAAAAGAAAAAAAGCAATGTGATATTCATATTAACTTGCTTGAAAATACAAACAAAAATTGCAGCAACTACTCAACAGCTGTTACACTTTGAATTCAATGAAATGCATGCATGAATCATTAGGAACAATGAGCTTAGTGATATGTGAAAATCATAACATTGTCGTAAACACTTTTTATTTTCCTTTTATTGATACAACAACAACAAAATATCACACAGTTTCATGATAAAGCTAACTTTATTTTGCCCACCAAACTTTTCAAAAACATGTGTCACCCCCCACCCCTACCCCCCTCACCCCCATCCCCCTCCCTCTCCCCCAAACCTCAAAGCCCCCTCTCCCCCTTCTCACAGCCATCCAGCCTGACAGACATTTCAGGTGGCAAAGTTTGTTTGAAGTGACATCTGTCAGGGATGAGCTGACAGTGAAATGAACCCCCCCCCCCTCTCCCATCCATCAACAAAGCAGAAAGTGATGGTCACTTGTGGACTAGAAGATGACTAACAAGCGGGGGTGCTAACAGTAAACCTTATCACTCACCTTGTCCCTCATCAATGCCACTCAACCGGTGTTTTTGTTGTTGTTGTTTTTTTTCCCCTGCTCCCTCAACTGTATTTTTTTTTTATGTTTTCTTTCACCATGACAGTGATGTCATAGTTAGAACGAACAGCAGTCACAAACACAAAATGTATTCATTCAAGGCCATTAATATTCAATTTCATCAGCCTATGACGACGGTAGGACAGAGGAAGTATGACAATAGTCCCACTGCATAAACTGGACTGAACTGTGAGAAAAATAGATTTAACAATGGAAGGACAGAGGACATTGATTAGCCCCAACATGGAATGATGGCAAAGTGTGTTAACAATGAGCAGCCAACAGCAGCAACTCCATGGCATCACATAGCTTCTTACACATACTCCTCCCCACCCTCCCCTGTCTCTCTCTCTCTCCTCCCCCTCTCTCTCTGTCTCTCTCAATATATATTTGCATTTGCATTCACTCCATGTCATAAAGACCCTATAGCTCAGGGGACAAAATGTTAACAATTTTAATAGCTGATGTACTGACCTTTTCATACCAAGATCATGCCTGTTTTTTCAGTTTACCCTGTTTCAAAGAAAACCTGAAGAAAACATACATCATATTTGATCACTCTTCTCTCTCTCTCTCTTTCTCTCTGTAACACACACACTCTCTCTCTCTCTCTCTCTCTAATCTTTCCCTTTTTTTTTTAAATGGACTCAATGTTTCTTACAATTACTTAACATTATTCTCACAGTTAAGAGCAATATTTTAATATTTGTTCCCCCCCCCCCCCACTCCTCCCCCATCAAAAACTCAGATTTTTAAGTAAAAAAGAAAACAGATGAAAAAGACAGTGAAAGGAAATTCACAAGCTGTGTGCTCTTGAAAGCTACAGTAACCATCCTCTGCTGAAAAAAAGTGGCATGAGTAAGACACTAGTACCATGACTGCACAGGAGGAAAATCAACACGTCACTATGCTGATGGCAAATACTTGTGATACACCAAAATTCTTATAAAAAGTAGAAATGCAAATTTATACAATGTATGCTCTGCATGATATAAAACCCACCTAATTTTTTTTCTCCATTTATATGAGTCATGGCTAACAAACATGAAGAAAATAAGAAGTAGAAAAAAAGAGGAAGGAAAAAAACCCACCAAAAAACACTGAGCAAAACATACTTCATTTCATTTCAATTAGCTTTCTTTATGTTTTCAATACTTTAATTATATATATATATATATATATATATATAAACTGGAACATACACATGCAGCTCAAGAAAACCAAAGAAGTACACAACCTAAAAAAAAACAAGAGGCATGATTGTGGTAGTTACAAAAAAACCCACTCAGATCCAACTTGTACTGTTTGAATTTGAAGTGCAGTCACTACATCTAATGTTCTTCTCAATCATGTCACTGATTCTGCTGCACAAAGTTACAGCAATCCCAAGAGGAAGAAGTCAAACCTAAGAAGGATGACTGGCATCTTAACCTCAAACCTTACCTTCATGAGGTGTCAGCCCTTCACTGACAGAGCAGACTCCTCAGCAGTGGTCAGAGGGTTGACGATTTACTGATGAATTTTGTCAGCTGTTTGTGCCCCAGAAAACACAAGCAAACCACAATGTAAATAACTCTGAGCCTTTCCAGGTTCTTTTTTTCTGGCCTGATTTTGTGACAATTATCCAAATTTGCCATTGGCCTGAGCACAGCAGACAATACAAATCAAAAAACAGAAAAAACATAACGTGCAATGATTCAACAATGCAGTTTCCGAACCACAGAGAAAAAAAAACAAAAATCACACATGCAATGCCTTAATTCTGGATAAACACTTCAGTTCAATGCCCCCCCCCCCTCCCACCCCTCCTTTTTTTTTTTTTTTTTTTTTAATCATCATTTATCTGGTCAAAGACCTCCTCACAAATGCAATAAGCTTCATGCACTTAGTTCAATATTCATCATTGCTGCAGACGGAGAAACATCAGTCATGTAATCACTGCATTAAGTATGTACAAATCTACACATGATTTTCATACTTTTGTAACTGTTGACAGTCAACAACAACAAAAAAGTACCCCCAAAATGTGTTCCCTTAACCCAAACTTTTAAAAAGAGAAAAAAGAAAGAAAAAGAAAAATGAAAATATGCAAGTGGGAGAAAAGCAAAATAAACACCACACAAACTACTACTTTCCTACTTACATTAGCAAACCAGTCCAGAACACCACAACAATATATTCCTTGCATTTGCAAACAAGTCTAAAACACTACATACAATTTTTTTTTTTTACAATAGCGAACCAGTCATAAACACTTCTACAATATTCTCTGTATATTAGCAAACCAGTCTTACACACTGTGATATTCTCCTTACCTCAGCAAAAGTCTATAACACTACAAACAATATTCTCCTTAAATTAGCAAACCAGTCCAGAACACCAGTACAATCAATTAACTTCAATGTCATAAATGCGTCATCCATCTTATTTTTCATGGTCCTGACCTTCCTTTTCAGTATGTGTGTGTGGGGGGGGGGGGGGGGGGGGGGGTGAGGGGGTCTATTACAAAGAGATTATTCCATGACCAGAACACAAGACATAAGACAGAAAAGATCAATACCAGATACATTTCTTCCATTTGAGACAGACTGATGAGTACTCAGAGTAGATTAACTTACACAAACACACAAATTCACACATCTAGTTATTGTTTTTTTTCTTTTTAAATCAAGCATACCATGTTGATCAAACATGCCAACATTCTCTCATTCCCACATGAATTCTGCTATTCTTCAAACCTCAAAACTGTCCTTACTCCACCACCCTTCTTCCAACCTCAAAATAATCTAAAACTCTCGGTTCTGTGAACTTTTGAAACCTTAATATGTCCATTTCTTTTTAGCATTTCTGACCTGTCTCCAAAGACAGTCTCATTCTCATTTGTAAAATAATAATATAATGTCAGTGTTTTGGTTCATCTGAGTCATATTAAGACTCTGGACTGATTATTGGCAACTATGTCAATATCCTTTTCTTCGCTTTGTCAGAACAGCTTTTTTTTAATCCATACTTATTTATCTTACACCCCAAGCCTTCTCATTCCATAATACTTATGAACACAAAGGTCACTTAATTCATAACGCCTGAACTCTTTAACAGACCAATCAACGATCCTAAGTTTTTATAACAATCCAAATATACTGACATGTTCAACATCATGCAACACACACACACACACACACACACACACACACACACACACACACACATTCAGTGATTCACCTTCCATCTCTTGATAAATCAGAATCATTCTCACTGCCACTCTTCTTGTCCTTCAAATGAGGAGAGTAAAAAGGGAAAAAAACTGAGCACAAAACAAACATTAAAAAAAAAGAGGATAATATTAATAATAATAGACCCAGAACACAAGCTAGAATACAGTAGAAACGAAAAAAGGTAGCACCCAGTTTCAGATTATATAACTCCAGCCAAATAAATCAAGCTGAATATCCATCCTCGTCCCATCCTTTGCAGACAGTGAAAAACATCACACTGCCAATGACCTGTTGCTCTCCGAGTCTGAATCCTTCCCACCACACCCACCATGCCAAATACAACAAAACAGAAGAAAACAAACAACACAAATATATCAAAGCAAACTACACCTCTCTTTCGGATTCAACATGTGTAGATTCTGACCCAGCGCAGAGAAAGCAAAAACAACAAAAAGCAAATCAAAACAAAGCACATCCTACAATACAGTGTTCTGTCCTCCTCCACTTCCACACTCAGTACCAGTGTTACAGGTAGTTTTTCAAGTTTCAGGCACCCTGAAACTTACAGGGGTAAAAAAGACAGACTGGGTATAGGAGAGAGAAGGAAGGAGGGTGTGGTCGAGGGGGAGGGGCACTCTTGTGAAGGGCAACCAACGCAAACTGAAATCAACAAGCAAAACCAAACTAAAACACAAATATAAATGATTAAAATGAATAAAGCAATACCTGTGGTTATTTTTTTCCTTCCATTACAAAACCAACACTTATACTCTGCTATAGCATGTGCACCTGTATACACACAATTGCGCACACACATGCACACACACACACATACACATACTGACACACAAACACAAACATGCACACGCACACACATACCACCAATCCATTTCACATACATTATACTACAACATTTACAGACAGTGAAAACATCCCCCTAGACATGCAATCTTGAACGAAATCACTACTTTTAACCCAATCTAAATTCTACCTGGACTGAGCTGGACATGGGTGTCTTGCTTCCACATTATTTTTCTGCATTTTTACCTTGGTTTAAAGTTCATGTGGACTAAGAGAGAGAGAGATGGGTAAACTGGTCTCTCCAATGTTGTTTAAACTGACCTTTTGAAACTGTTTAGAGTTTCTTCAACTGGTTTTTAAGGAATGACAGGTATTCAGCCCTGAAATCGGCCCCCTTTGAGGTAGGCTGGACAACAAGCAACATCATTTGATCTGATCTCTTCGTTATGGTATAAATGTTAAGACGCATTATTCCCATCTTTGTTGTCCTCCACATGTCCTAACTCTGAATGGTGAAAGGAAATTTTCTATCTAAAATTACGTTTAAATAACATATTTACCATGACCCAACTAGTGCAGACTCCGGCAGGGGTCTAACATTCCTGTCCTGTGCAAACTACTGTCCGCCTATGCGAATGGTGAAACTCTCTTTTCTGTCCCAACACAGTTTCTCCACATATCACTACTATAAAGAGATTGACAGAGTCCATGACAATTCTTTTCCTCACTGCTGTATATACATGTGCATCTCAATAGGCACTCAACTGCTTTCCCCCCTAGAATAGTTGTATTTGAAACAAGATTAAAAACAAGACTCTTAACCAAAAAATAAAAAATAAAAAAATAAATTGACTTTACACAAAGGAATAAAGATGAACAGACAGGAAAAAACACTTTCTAAAGTGTTTGTTTTTTTCTTTTCTTTTCTTTTTTTTTTGTCAGAGGAAACAAGACAGGAGAGTACGACAGTCAATTTTGTTTTCTTCCTACGTTGCATAAATCTGATGTGCTTGCCGTGCTATGTTCCAGACGTCACAACCGCTGTCACCACATCACAGGACCACTCACACTCACAGCAACAGCTGAGGACGCTTTCGTACTGTGCATTTTCAACCAAAACAAGGAGTGAACATGCGCACAAATCAGCCTGAGCAATCATGCACACACATGCACGGATGCAAGCATGCACACATACACACACGCACACACACACTCCAAATCATTCTCCCCATCTTAAATATAAGAATGATTTTTTTTTTTTCAAAGAAAACTGACACAGACGACGTATTAATACTTGATGAAGTTCACACTATTTTTGAAACACTTGCATATATGCAAAAGGTGTTATGACTAGCCTGTAGTCAGAGCTGTTAGTGTTGTGCTCACAAGCTGTCTACTAAAACAGCAACAGAACAGCAAACAACAAAACAGCTACACACACACACACACTCACACACACACACACACACACACACACACACAGAGAGAAACAGGGTTTTTTCAGTTAACAATTCCATACTGTTTAAGTTGAGAGATGGACGTTTTCTCTGCTACATCAGACCACACAGAAACATCTACGGGCCACCGACTGGTTAAAACTCAAAACTCAAAAATCAAAAAGAAACAACAAAAGCATAACCCCACATTCATTCCATGAGATGATAATGCTGTTATTGTTCTTACCAGAACACAAAACCATCTCCCCCCCCTTCACTCACCCCAAAAAAGGAAAAAAAATAACAAAAATACAAACATGAGAAGAGACAGATAAATCATTGCTGTTCCAACAGATAAATTAAAAAAAACAAAAAACAACAACAACAACACAACCAACAACAAAGACAATGTGAGAAAGAAATTTAAATTCAAGAATTTTTTTTTTTTAACAAAACAAAAAATCCCAAGAAAAATCACTACAAAAAGCAGGCAGAAAATCTGGGGCCCCTAATTTCTCTCCTCCTCCTCCTGCCCAACTACAGACAGTAAAAAACAAAAAGAAAGAGTTGACACACAAGCGGACAGACAAACTGTGTGCATAATGCAATGCAGAAAGACATGCGGGGCCACGCTCGCTGACTGCCACTGCGTAGTGTGTGCCGGCGGGTGGGGTGGGCGGGGTGTGGGTGTGGAGGGTGTCAGACGTTGGTGCTGAGCTGCTGCATGGCGCGGATCAGGGCCCGATTCTCCTCCTGCAGCTTCAGGTTGTCCTCGTCCAACTCGTCACACTCCTGGGGGGAAATAAAACCAACACGGGTAAAAATCAACACTCAGTTCCCCCCTTCACACTCCTGTGGGGGGAAAACCTACATGGGTAAAATCAACACTCAGTTCCCCCCTTCACACTCCTGAGGGGAAATAAAACAAACAGGGGTAAAATCAACACTCAGTGCCCCCCCCCCCCCCCCCCACCCCCTCACACTCCTGGGGGGCTGGGGGGGGGTGTGTGGGGGCAGGGGGGGAGAAAACCAACACGGGTAAAATCAACACTCAGTGCCCCCCACCCCACCCCCTCACACTCCTGGGGGGCTGGGGGGGGGTGTGTGGGGGCAGGGGGGGAGAAAACCAACACGGGTAAAATCAACACTCAGTTCCCCCCAACCCTTCTCTCTGAGGAAGGTGTTGATGAGCTCAAGACCACCAAAATTTACATATAAGTTCAAACTTTTCATTCTGAGTAAAGGAAATAATGGTGATACTGTATTATCGAAATCACAGTGAGCTCAAGGCCACCAAAAGTTACATATAAATTCAAACTTAAATCCAGCAATAATTGATAATCAGATCTGTGATAAAAGATGTATGCCAGAATGTGTGTTTGTGGAATGTGACATCTTAAATCAAAGTATTGTTGAACTGCACTGTTATTATAATCTTTTCATGTCTTATGTCTACTTTTAGTATGCTATTTCATGCCTATTTTACTCATATCCTTTAACTGATTTTGTGTTGCACATGTATGGCTGTGATGATGTATGTATGATTTACTCTTAAGTTACCTTTTAAAGGTTTCTGTTGTGTTGTTATCTACTGTGGTTATTTATTGTACGCATGGGTTGCCATCTGAACATTTTGTCTCTTATGTATACATGTTGAATGAATGTGATTTCTGTGCATTGTTTATGTGTTTTACACCACAAATGAATTTCTCTTGTTGAGATAATAAAGTATTCCGTAATCTGTAAACTCATCATTCCGAGTAAAAGGACAGTTTCTATTATGATTATCATCAAAATCATGAATATAAAAAACACTGCGCGTTTTGATGTCCCACTCTATACGAATAGAGTTTCACAACTCAGTTCCGATTTTCTTTTCCTGCAGAACAGACTGAATTCCAGCCAGCGTGAACCACTAGAACACACACTTGCCTGGTTTGGATTGTTTTTGTTTGCACTGTAGTAAAACCACAGCAGAGAATGATTCAAAATAACTGACATCACAAGAACAAGACACAACATGGGTGACAGTCTTGCCCAATAATTACTCTGTTAACAAAGGGCACTGCACTCATGGGCTCCTCAAACCATCCTCGTCACCCCCCACTCCTCTCCCCCAAACCCCATGTATTGAGAAAATGAAGAACTGCTTAGTGCATGTAAAATGAAATAAAAATTACCATAAAACAACAACAACAACAACAACAACAAATGCGTGTACTTTGTGCAGTATTCATCAAACAGAAAGGCAGCTGTTCCTATATCTACCGGTAATCCGGTAATATGCTTCTCACATTGTACATGACATCTTTCACAGACTTCATTGTCACAGACAATGGTACAGGTACCCCTCTCTATAATAATGACTATTATTACCCCACCCCCCCTCTGTGTGGTGAAAGATGGCTAATAAAAGACAAAAGGCACAGACAGGCAGGATGCCAGTTTTTTTCCTCCCATAATATCCTGACCCCCTTTTCTCTGCAGTCACAGTGTCCATTTCACTCGTTAACCCCTTGACTACTGCTGACAAGTATGCTCGTCAGTGGAGGCCTGTCACCTCACTGAGATAAGACAGAACACAGAGGCCTGTGTGTCAGTCACCATCCTGTATTCAGAATCTTTCTTCTTGTGACTGCATCTTTTTCGAATCTGCAAAACCAGCGACACCGCCTGAAAAATACCCATAAGGTAGTAACTGCACTTCAAAACTCACACCACACTGATCTCATTTCACCAAGGTCAGCAGTCAGAGGGTTAAAGCAATGACATCACCACTGGCAATATCATCTCAGCATCTTCGTTTGCTAAACACTTTAAATTTGCTGTACATTGTAACAAGGCATATATAACTGCAACAAGATCATGTAGACTAACTTCTCTCTCTCTCACACTGACAGACAAGACAGAGAGAAAGAGAAGGAAAAAAAATAGACCACGTAATAGAGACATGAGAATAGTCAATGGAGACAGTGATTAGTTTATGCAAATAGACAAAGACTCTGAAAATAAAATACACCAACAGAATGCAAGGCTGAACAAACAAGGCTAAAATGGATGTGTGGGATTCAAAACAATACATGAAAAAAAAAAAAATCCTGCCATCATGAAAAGACAGGGAGCTAACAGGCAGCTGCCTCTAAAACCATGCAGCAAAACTTATGAGATTCAGGTTCAACGACCCATAGTGAACTCCGGGCCCAATCCTCTCCTCCCACAATTGTAACCCTCCCCAACCGAAGTCAGATACCCATTTACACCTGGGTAGAGTGAGGAAAATCAGGTAGAGTGAGGAAAATCAGGTAGAGTGAGTAGAGTGAGGAAAATCAGGTAGAGTGAGGAAAATCAGGTAGATGAGTAGAGAGAGGAAAATCAGGTAGAGTGAAGAAAATCAGGTAGAGTGAGTAGAGTGAGGAAAATCAGGTAGAGTGAGAAAAATCGGGTAGAGTGAGGAAAATCAGGTAGAGTGAGGAAAATCAGGTAGAGTGAGTATAGTGGAGAGGAGGAAAATCAGGTAGAGTTAAGTAGAAGTGAGGAAAGAATCAGGTAGAGTGAGTAGAGTGAGGAAAATCAGGTAGAGTGAGAAAAATCGGGTAGAGTGAGGAAAATCAGGTAGAGTGAGGAAAATCAGGTAGAGTGAGTAGAGTGAGAGTGAGGAAAATCAGGTAGAGTGAGTAGAGTGAGGAAAATCAGGCAGAGTGAGGAAAATCAGGTAGAGTGAGTAGAGTGAGGAAAATCAGGCAGAGTGAGGAAAATCAGAGTGAAGTGTCTTCACTTTCCCATGGACCCAACACCATCTAGAACAGAGCCTTGAACCCTGATCACTGGTGAACACAGGATCACAAGTCTAACACCTAATCCATTCTGCCATCGACTCATGGAGCCCCCTCAATGCAGAAACCAACAGCCAAATTCTTTACATGGGGAGGGGGGTGGGGGTGGGGGAGAGAGAAACACCCAAGACTTTAACATCAAAAAGGACATAAAAATAGAAAGAAATCAGTACATATAAAAATCTTTTTAAAAAAACAACAAAACAAACAGACAAACAAAACACACATAATAATAATAATAATAATAACAATGTTTTCCATGTTTTCCGTAAAATACCAGAATGGCCAAGCAGGCACTATTTCGAAGATGTGAAGCAAAAATAACGTCTGTAAAGAGATTTTTGTTGTTGTTGTTGATTATCATCAAAATCAAGAAAACTTGCAATCAAGATATATAGATAAATAAATAAACAGATAAATAAAACATATCTAAACCAAACAGGTTAGCCATTTTTTGTACTGAAAAACTAAACCAAAAAAAAACCATCCTGGTATCAGAGGAATGACGCGAGGTAACTTCTCTTGATTCATCCGTCGCCCTGAACTAGTTGAAGTCAACACATTCAAACCTTACTGTCACTTCAACAACACACATGCATCGATGAACTCAAATCACAACACACAGACACAACACTGATTCCAAAATGCAGTCACAACAATGGCTCTGTCTTCCTCTTTTGAAGCGAAGGGAAAAAGAGCTCAAAAGGAAAAACATCTATTCTGAAACTGAAAAAATAAAATAAAATAAAAAGAGTCAAAGGAACATGAAAACTGCATTCCAGCAAACACTGTCACAAAACACCATCAAGCTGGTCACAGAAGAAGAAGAAAAATTAACGAAAACAACACAGACAATATATAATATCTCACACCTGCCATTCTCAGGGAAGAGACAATGAATAGACAGCAGCAACTGAACTCCACACATAACGTCAGAAACAAACTGGGTGCTGGGGGAGGGGGGAGGGGAAGAGGGTAAGGGGGTGGGGGGGAGGGGGAGGGAAGTAAAAGAAAGAAAGGGAAAAAAAAGAAAGAAAAGAAACACCTACACACTACCACAATGAAAATCTGAAAATCATGCTGTTGTTACCCAGGAGGTTAATGTCCT
>NC_134898.1:43308296-43473296 GCF_041734735.1 Babylonia areolata | reverse complement strand
GTGTATGTTTAAACACTCAAACACTCAGCAAGCTATAAAAAAAAAAAAAAAAATCTTGTAAATGCCTTGCATGCCACTGACGTTTATTCAAAGACTGGGGGGAAAAAATTATATAAAGTAGTCTCTCAATAACCAAGAACCTCCATTCTATGCTTGTTGTGTGTGTGTGCATGTGTGTTTTCTTGTTGGTCATTAATTAAGGTCTGATCACCAAAGTGAATTTAGACGGTGTGTTTTCTTGTGTGCTTTGTGTCTGACACTTTATTGTAAAGCACTCTGAGAGAGATATAAAGGTACTATTACTACTGATATTTAAATATTCTTAAAAATCCAGATCAAATCTTTGTGGTAGTTAATGTGTTTGAGGGGGTTGCTGAAGTGGAACAGGTCCAGGCATGATGTGATTCAATGATCGGTTAGTTGGATGGTTGGCTAAGCTGACCGAACAGTTTTTTTTCTCCTTTGGAAGCAAGAGGAAGATGCTGAGGAACAGCTGTGATGAGTGAAGGGTGTGTGTGTGTATGTGTGTGCGCGCACGAACACGCACACGCACACACGTTTTGGAGGAGGAAAACCTGCCAGTCTTTCCAGTCACCTTAAGCAACAGCCAAGGTCAAATTTACAGGTGTGAACCTCTCCTTCTTCCCTCTCCTTCTGTCCACCCACACACACCCAACTTCACCACTCACTTCCTAGACAAGAAAGGCAACGCTTTTCCATGATTCATGCGTGCTGCCAACTCAATCTGTGATAAAAAAATTTTTAAGCTGCACAGACAGCAGACGCACTAATGACAAGACATGACAGCCAGTCACTTTCAATCTGAGGGTCCTAGGTTTGAATCCTGGTTGTGGTACCTGGTGGATCATAATAGGTGAATATATGTTGTTTTTTTCCCCGGGATATCCCAGGTCAACATTGGTGCAAACCTGCTTATTCCTCATCTCCTTCACGTGTGCTGATCAAATATGAAAGTTAAAGATCCTGCAACGACGACATCCTTGTCAGCAATCGATGGGCTATGGAAACACAAACATACCCAGCATGCGCACTCCTGACAATGAAGCGCAACCTGCAAAATGATGAGTTAAAAATGGTCATCTATGTCAAAGCACACACATGTGGGAGCTGAAACCCTGGAATACAGAAAAAGATGACAAAACAGAAAAGGAAGAAGACAACAAACAAGACAGGATGCAACACTACACACACACACTCTGCCCCACTTCTCCACACACACACATACACTCTGAACTCACCCTTTCCAGCTGGGAAGAGTTATCCAGGCTGGCGCTGTGTTGCCCCAGGAAGGGGCGTGGTGCCTGGAACTGGTACCGTGACGACTGGTAGCTCCCTCCCGCGCTGCTGCCGCTGCTGTTGCTCCCCATGCCACTGCTCTCCCTTTCCCGCTCCTGGAAGCGTGAGGTCAGGTGCGTGCCCAGGCCCCGCTCCGAGCGCCCCGAGGCAGAGTCTTTGTGAGCACCCATCCCCGAGGGTCGGGCAACGCCCCCCTCCCTGCCCCCCGACTCACTGTCCCGCTGGAGGGAGGAGGGGGGAGGAGGGTCACGCTCCTGGCTGTAACGTGACACGAGGGAGGCAACTGACGACTTGGTGGCAGCAGGCACCGGTGGGGGTTTGGACTCCGGGTCTCCTGACGCCGCCTGGGCGCTGGAGCCATACCTGTACCCTGATGAGGCCCGTGACGCCTCCGGGGAGAACTTGGCGTGGGCGGAGGGCGGCTGGCGAGACATGAGGCCCGAAGACATCTGCGTGTCGGAGGACTCTGAGCGACCAATCAGGGTGAGGTTGGTCTCTGAATGACTGACCGTGCTGTCGTAGTCCTGGTTGTCTTCCAGATCAGCCTCCAGGTCAGAGGGGCTAGGAATATTAAAGAAATAAATGACATCAGAAGGGCTTGGAATAGCACAGAAAAAAAAACAACATATGTGTGCAGCTAAGAATACCTAACAAATAATAAAATCTGTTCAGTAAAGCATGTATATAAAGCAAAATACCACACAATGTTCCCATTTCATTAAATTTCATCAGTGCAATCATATCACAATAAAACTGTACATGTCCTATAATAGTAACACATCCTCAAAACAGCTATGTAACATTTGCAAATCATTTCTTCCCCGTGTAGTTCTCAAAACTGAATACAAGACAAATCAGTTGCTTAAGACTTATCATATGTCTCATGGAGGAGGGGGGGGCGGGGGGGGGGGGGGGGGGGGGGCAGGGAATCACTCACACTCACAAAAACCAAGAAACAGACTGAAAATGAAGGTGCAAATAGAATATAAAATCCCATACAAAACAAAATCATCAATGTTCTTCTCCAACATGACAGACAGGTACACACATAACGTCAAGCCAGTGATGTTCACCTCTCATCATCAACTTCTGGAACAGGAAAACTAAAGGTATAGATAAATACACATAGGAGGGGTCCACCAGCCGTCATGGCAAAGTGGTTGGTGTTGGAGACTGACAACTGTGAGGACATGGGTTCAAGCCCCATCAGAGGAAGGTGGGTTGTTTGTTTTTTTCCAGTCCACAGCCATCACCTACCCTGAGCTGATATGAGCTCAAATGGGAAGACTTGAACCACACAGTCGAGGGTTATCCAGTTCACAGATGTGCAAGTTTCTGAGAGCTGTAAATGTGCATTCTCTTCGTACAATAAAAATCAATGGAAAAAAAACCAAAAGTATTTTCTCACCATATCTAAAGACCATATAGACCACAGTAACAGTGCTCACCTTTTGTTTCCTCGCTGTGAGAAGTTACTAGAGGAATGCCTGCCCTGAAAAAACAACAACACACACACACACACAAACGTATAAACAAAATGGAAAACATGTTTAATTAATCTTTTAATACAAAGCATAAAAGCTGAATGTCTGAACATCATCAGCATTAAGTTTAACAGCTCTTATTCTATTCTAATTTACAGGGTCAAACAGCCAAGTGGTTAAAGTGCTGGACTTTCAATCTGAGGGTTCTGGGTTCAAATCCTGGTCACTGTACCTAGTGAATTAATGGTGAAGGTTGTTTTTTTCATCTCCCAAGTCAACAGATGTCTGAACCCCCTACATCTATATACACAGACAGAAAATCAAATGTGCACGTTAAAGATCCCATAATCCATGTCAGCATTCGTTGGGTTATGGAAACATTAACACACCTAGCATGCACACACCCAAAAAGAGAGTACTGCTGCCTTAAGGTCAGGGTAAAAACAATCAAGTACTTAAAAGCCCACTGGCACATCAGAGTGTAGGTGAAAGCTGCAGCCACTGAATGCAGAAAGACAGAATCTATCAAAGCATGACCAAGGTGCACAGTTCCTCAGACGTAACATGACAACTTTACAATCAACAATAGAGGGTAACTACACCATCGCTAAGCTCTGCTCACCCAAAACTAATACTCATTACTACTCCAACTCCATATAACTTACAGCTATTACTACACCAACACTAAAATCTGTCAGTCCATAACTACTAGTTATCATTACTACACCAACACTAAACTCTGTCAGTCCATAACTAATACTTATCATTACTACACCAACACTAAACTCTGTCAATCCATTAACTAATACTTATCACTACTACACCAACACTAAACTCTGTCAATCCATAACTAATACTTACCATAACTACACCAACACTAAACTCTGTCAGTCCATAACTAATAGTTATCATAACTACACCAACACTAAACTCTGTCACAAGTCCATAACAAATACTCATTACCACACAACCACTAAACTCTGTCAGTCCATAACTTATAGTAACCATTACTTCACCACGATTAAACTCTACCAGTCTGCAACCAACAGTAATACCTTTTAGCCACATGACAGCCTTTCTGCACAATTTATCTCCAATTTTAAAATAAAAAATAAACTTTTCTTTTCATATAAAAATATCTACACAAAAATGTATCAAAAAAAGAAAAAAAGAAAAAAAAAAACGTACAGGCAAAAAACAACACTGTAAGACGGGCAAAGTTCTGGTGTGGACAATGTCTCTGCCTGATCGTCATAGCTCAATGAGCCAGAAAGCTTATTACAAAGCCATGAGAATGCAAGCACTTTTTGAATCAGGCAAGTAAAATTGGAAGAAAGACTTTCTCAGAAAAAAACCAAAAAAAAAAACACTTAATCACGTCAAATTCAATGGACCAGGATGATGTGATACAAATGACAGAAGGAAAAAAACTATAGGAACCATCAAAACCAGGACTTTTTTTCTACTGATTTCTACTTCAAGTATTAAATTTCACAAAGCAAAATGTGGAGATAGTACTACTGTCTGTAACTGACTGATTCCCCACCCCCATGCCCCCCAACCCCCAGCCCCACATCTCACCTTCCTTACCTGACATGACAATCTCATCATGCAGTTTCAACAGAGTGAAAAAAAAAAAAAAAAGAAGAAGAAAAAACTGTCACAGCCAGCCAGCCAGAACATGACTGACTAAACTGCAGACTACTATTTTCACACACTCTAACACTCACCCCACCAAGTTGGCAACAAAAAAAAAATCAATCATCATCACCAACCTCAAGTGACACCTACTAATATATCATTTTTCTGGGACTTTCAAACTAAATATCAATCAGTCTACCCTCTCCACCACCACCACCTCAAGCCACCACCATCTCCCTCCCACCCCAAAAAAGGTAAATGTACCTCGAGGTCCTTAATTACTGTACAAACACAACTCACACACCACCAACGCGTCAAACACAGTCATTAGAGGCAAGATGACAAATCTGAACGTTGTGTGTACACATGTCAACAATAAAAAGAATGGCCGGGTGGGTTCTAAACACAAGGTGGTGATTATTGTGAGGAATGCCAGTCTCTATCTGTGTAACCTGCCTTGTGTTTCCACAATGTAATCCATACACTGCCCCCCTCCCTCTCTCTCTCACCCTCTCTTTCTCTCTCTCTCCACAGGCACACGCACACTCACACATTCTCACATGCACACACTAATGTAATGACACACAATGAAAATATGTTTAAGAACCTACACACGCACACACACACACACAAATACGCGCGTGTACACGCGCGTGTGCATGCACACACGCACACACACACAGACACATGTACACACACACACAAAAAACTGGCGAGACAGGCCCTCTGTCAAAAGACAGACAAAACCATCAGTGAGGGAGGTAGTTATGGAAGCCCACTGTTTCCAGCCCAGCTGATACACACAGCCCCCCGTGTGAATCACTGATTACATGGTGTACACAGCTAATCACATGGTGCCTACACCTGGGAGGGAGGGAGGGGGGTGGGCTTGGACAATGGGACATGAAACCACTCAGGCTTTAGGGGGTGGGGGTGAAGGGGTACGGTTATGAGATCCAATCTGCAAACAGAAAAGAAAAGAGGGAACTAATTCCTCCTACAATACAAACAAGTACTGAAATCCTAGCTTTGGATGATCAGATAACTCTGTAGAATGCACTCTGTAGAATGCAAGAGAAATTTATATGACATACATGACCAGCCCTGAAATGGCTCCTTTGCCCCTTAGCTGGACGGCAAGCAACATGACTTCATTTCCATCTTGAACTTGAAGACTGGAGTGAACCATTGTCCATGTGTATATTCATAAACAGAGCAACAGACAGCCAGACACACTCACATACCCAGTCTGGAAAGATTTTTCTTCTTCTTTTTTTTTTATATATAAATAAATAAAAGATCAATAAGATCTGCTTGTGTGTGTGTGTGTGTGTGTGTGTGTGACTCTGGTGTACACATAAATAAATCCACCAATCAATATGCAAATCCATGTCAATCTAACAACAAGCCAGATAATTTTTAAAAACGAATATATGCTTTCAATATTTGAGAGAGATCGTTAAATTTACATGTGAGCAATCATTTTGTGTTCTCTAATTTCTGAGTAATTTGTTAAAATAACCTGGAGTGAAGGATCGGAGAAAATGGACCACAGTGATGAATGAAGAAGGGGCTGTGAAAGGAGGGTGGAGGTTAGGGGTGGGGGTGGGGGGTGACAATATATGATTACACATTATACTGAATGAATGCTGTTTTCTCCAAGACATCACATCTGTAGCTCGGGTAAAATAATTCGGAGTAAACCAAAAAAAAACTAAATAAAAAATTAATACTGTAACGATAATGGGGCAGAATCTCTCTCTCTCCCCCACCCCCTCTCTCTCTCTATCTCTCAGTGTGTGTGTGTGTGTGTGTGTGTGTGTGTGTGTGTGTTGTGTGTGTGACTGCATGTGTGTGTGTGTGTGTGTGCATGTGTGCGTGTGTGTGACTGTGTGTGCGTGAGAGAGAGATCAAAAAGAGTAGCCTGTCTTTGGTTCAGTTACAGAAAATGTTGGTCTCTTTGTGTGTGTGTTTTATACAGAGGACTGTGGAGTGCACACGAAAGGCCTGGGAAGACAAAGGAAACTTTCTTCACAACTTCAAAGCATTCACAGCATGCATCACCCTCGGTCCTCCACTCATTTCAAGTCATACAAGTTATCAATCCCAACCATCTCTCTGAACTGAACAGCAAAATGAGGTGCCTCACATAAACCTTAATCCTTCAGGCTCTCCGGCTGTAGCTTATCAGCAGAGACTCTCTCTCTCTCTCAACAGAAAGCAACAATTGTACTAACATGTTGCATCACCTTATTTCCTTTTCAGAATGGGAGAAAAATAAATATTGTCCGAGTTCAAAATAACACAGCCAAATCATTCATGCACACACACACACACACACACACACACACACTGCTTATTCAGTTTTATCCATCATGAAATAAAATCTTGACTTGACTTGACTTGACACACACATCTTAAGTTAATAGATGTTAAATTAAGCACCAATACACAAACATACACAAACACTGTCATACCTGTGTGCACCTGCTCTGTGTGTGTGTGTGTGTGTGTGTGTTTACGGGCATGCATTCATGTATGTATGCTTGTGGGTGTGCAAGCACGCCACAGGTTTTTGTGGAGGTGTGAAACAGACAGCTAATACCGAATCATAACTGAACTAATCGTGACCTGATCTTTCCTTTGCACAGTAGTGCTTGTGTGAATCACAGCACGGGAATCCCACACAAGGAAAAACAAGAGGTCAACACCTGCTGTACAGTGGAGCCTTGGCTAATGGTTCACAAGATCATGCGGTGTACACACTCTTCACTTAAGGACCTGGTCTGACAGTACTAGTAGCCCAGCTTTTTCATCATTGTATAATAGGCACAAATGTATGTATTTGACGGGCGCAACAGCTGAGTGGTTAAACATTGGCCTTTCAATCCGAGGGTCCCAGGTTCAAATCTCGGTGACGGCGCCTGGTGGGTAAGGGTGGAGATTTTTCCGATCTCCCAGGTTAACATATGTGCAGACCTGCTAGAGCCTGAACCACCTTCGTATATATACGTAAGCAGAAGATCAATTACGCACGTTAAAGATCCTATAATCCATGTCAGAGTTCGGTGGGTTATGGAAACAAGAACATGCCCACCATGTACACCCCTGAAAGCGGAGTATGGCTGCCTACATGACGGGGTAAAAATGGTCATACACGTAAAAAGCCCACTCGTGTACATACGAGTGAATGTGGGAGTTGCAGCCCACAAACGCAGAAGAAGAAGAAGATATATGTATTCATAGGCAAAATAGTGTGCATGGGTACCTGAATAAAAATAGCTTCTATGTATTTTTTTAACTAGGTCTGTGTTTTTCTGCTTGTGTGTGTGTATGCATGTGTACGTGTGTGTGTGTGTGTGTGTGTGTGTGTGTGTGTGTGTGTCTGTGTGTGTTTGTCTGTGTCACCACTCACCCTGGTGTACTTGGTTATAGAAACATTCTCAATGCAATTACATGCTTTTCTTCATAAAACATTCTCCACTCACAATGATGAACAAAGGGAAAGCGAGGGTGGTAGTATTAAAAACACACACACACAAAAAAGAAAAAAAGTTAACGCTAAAAAAAAAAAGAAGAAAAAAAGGCCCCCCATAAAATGGATCTGAACCCAAAGAAAGCAAGATGTGGGACAGAACACCACAAGATTCCCCCACTCATCTTCAGAGAATAAATCGCCAATCAGGAGCGAGTCATGAATTATTCACAGCAAATACTGAGCCATTTCTAACTGGACCAAAGGCACTAACAACCACCACAACACCATTCCAATTCACCTCGGTCTGCACTCCAAAAGGCAACACAGGAATACGCATGAACACATACCAACGTGTGCGTCTGCATCTACAAATGGCTGTGCATGATATTCCACGGTCCCAACATACAGAGACCATTCAGAATGTTTTCAGAACATTCTCCTCTGTGACAATGAAAATTCCCTCAGCCACCACGCACACAAACAGTGGTGTGTACAGTACAACCGTAACCAAACTGCTGCCTGAAGCCAGCATTTACAACAGGACAGGTGTTGATAATGGCGGATAGGACGTAAACACGGACAGGTAAAGTCGACATTAACCTCAAAGACTTCTTCAAACACAGGTCCTGTGTCCTGGACCGCAGGTTCTATAAATGCTGAGGCAAACAAAAAGCCCCTTTTACTGCCGCCTCCCACCCTTCTGGACACCCCCAAGAGCAGTCTTGTGCCCCCTTCCTCCCCTCTCTAAAATATACATGGGCATGTAGCGGTTCTTTCCACCCCTTCCTCCTCTTCCTAAATTATGTATGTACATGCCTCCCTCCCTCCCTAAAACATAGATACACATGTATGGAATCTTACCACCCTCCCTCTCTCTCTGAAATACACAGTATCAACTCTTAACACCCCTCCATTCTCCTCACCTAAATACACTGTATCAACTC
Organism: Babylonia areolata; assembly: GCF_041734735.1. Lineage (NCBI taxonomy): Eukaryota > Metazoa > Mollusca > Gastropoda > Neogastropoda > Buccinidae > Babylonia > Babylonia areolata. The sequence goes on along the minus strand of NC_134898.1, from coordinate 43,464,432 downwards.
TTACAACTCCTCCCTCCCTCCCAAAAACATACAAACACAAGTATCAACCCTTACCACCGCCCCTCCCTCCCTTAAATACACTGTATCAACTCCACCCCCCACATCCCCCTACCTAAAATACACTGTATCAACTCTTACCACCCCTCACTCCGTCCCTAAAATACACTGTATCAACTCTTACCACCCCTCCGTCCCTAAAATACACTGTATCAACTCTTACCACCCCTCCGTCCCTAAAAAACACTGTATCAACTCTTACCACCCCTCCGTCCCTAAAATACACTGTATCAACTCTTACCACCCCTCCGTCCCTAAAAAACACTGTATCAACTCTTACCACCCCTCCGTCCCTAAAATACACTGTATCAACTCTTACCACCCCTCACTCCGTCCCTAAAATACACTGTATCAACTCTTACCACCCCTCCGTCCCTAAAATACACTGTATCAACTCTTACCACCCCTCACTCCGTCCCTAAAATACACTGTATCAACTCTTACCACCCCTCCTCGTCCCTAAAATACACTGTATCAACTCTTACCACCCCCTTCGTCCCTAAAATACACTGTATCAACTCTTACCACCCCTCCGTCCCTAAAATACACTGTATCAACTCTTACCACCCCTCACTCCGTCCCTAAAATACACTGTATCAACTCTTATCACCCCTCCGTCCCTAAAATACACTGTATCAACTCTTACCACCCCTCCGTCCCTAAAATACACTGTATCAACTCTTATCACCCCTCCGTCCCTAAAATACACTGTATCAACTCTTACCACCCCCTCCGTCCCTAAAATACACTGTATCAACTCTTACCACCCCTCCGTCCCTAAAATACACTGTATCAACTCTTACCACCCTCCTCCGTCCCTAAAAAACACTGTATCAACTCTTATCACCCCTCCGTCCCTAAAATACATTGTATCAACTCTGACCACCCCTCACTCCGTCCCCAAAATACACTGTATCAACTCTTACCACCCCTCACTCCGTCCCTAAAATACACTGTATCAACTCTGACCACCCCTCACTCCGTCCCTAAAATACACTGTATCAACTCTTACCACCCCTCACTCCGTCCCCAAAATACACTCTATCAACTCTGACCACCCCTCACTCTGTCCCCAAAATACACTCTATCAACTCTGACCACCCCTCACTCTGTCCCTAAAACAATCCCCAAGTTACTCTCTATCAAATCTTACCACCTTCCCCTCCCTCCCTTAGTACTCTGCATCAACTCTCAGCACTTACCATCCCATCTACGCGTCCTAAAATGTATATTTTTATGCAGTATGTAAATATACCAACTCTTACCACTCCTTCCATTCCTAAAATGTACTGTAAATGCATTGGCTGTTAAGTCTTACCTGGAGTCTTTCCCTCACTCTCCCTCTTTCTCATCCTCTGAAGAAATAAAAGGGCCAGGAGAAAAAAAAATCAGGCCCCTGAAATGACAGCCCCCAGACTGTGCCCATGCAGGTAGGTAAAGGACCCTCTCCCTCCTTGTCTTACTACCTCTCTGCCTGCTTCATTCTTGGGGCTTCATGCCCTGTCACCGCCACTTGCACACACCACACACCCACCCACACACCCCTGCTTCTCTCTTGCAAACCTCATTATAACACACACACACACACACACACACACACACACACTCCTGCTATTGGAAACCTAACATACACACAGAAACACACACACACTAAAGTTGTGACAGCATGGAAGGAAGGGGGAAAGAGAGAAGGGAGCAATGGAAAGGAGAGGGTCAAGTGTGGGGAATGGAGGGAGGAGGCAGTGGGGGGGGGGGGGAGGGACATCACCTGCACAGCCTAACAATTAACATGAAAACACCAACTGACCACCATGGTCAGATAAAATGAGAGAAAGAAAAGAGAGGAGAAGAAAACAGGTTGTGTGTGTGGGGAGGGGGCAGGGGGGCACAGGAGGCGGTTTGGAATGAGGGAGAGGAGAGTGGAGTTTCAGGGTGGTGGGGGATGGGACAGGGAGAGGGCGCGGGTGAAGAAAGAGAGGGGTCGGGAGCTGAATGATGTGACAGGACAAGGCAGGGGGTGGGACAGGATCAAAGGGAAAGGCGCAGCAAGAGCAGTCAGGATGCCCCCTGATGGGACACCAGGCTGCAGTTGTGGGTGTTTCTTTTTTCAACAATTATCAAGTACATGTTGAAAGGAAACTTCACCAACTCTCTCTACAACTGACAATAGATGAAAGGAAAATACCCACTTCTTCCTTCCTTGGGCAGGGGTGGTGACTGCCAAAATTCAGTTTACTTGTATACAAGAGGGCTTTTACCTGCATGACACACTCCTCCTAATGCAAACCTCACATGTTATTGAGGTTTGTTCTTGTTATTGTTTTTGTCTGGCTTTTATTTTAAGCTTTGGCTGGGACTGTTTCTATTTCCTGGTGTGTGTGTGTCTGTGTGTGTGTGTGTGTGTGTGTGTGTGTGTGTGCGTGTGTGTGTGTGTAAGGCAGCCATATTCCGTTTTCAGGGAATCCCAATTTCAAATGGTGACAACAACAAAAACAGAATATAGTTTCTTGTGAAGAAAAAAAAACCCCAAAAAAACAATAATAGAAAATAATTGGAAACAGTGATCATAATACTGTTTCCACTCTCAGCCTCTGGTCATTTGGTGAAGTCAGGGCATAACTTGGAAGCTACAGCATAAATCAGTGCTGCCACCATGACCATGTCAGCTGTTTGTCCTCAGCCATAGCGGTGATGCTTCAATGAACGAAATGAATCAAAGATGTGACGCACAATATAAAAGATAAATGGAAAAAAAAAAAGAAAATAGCACAGACTAATGCCAGGAAAGTGCACACACACACACACACACACACACACACACACACACACACACACACACACACAAACAAACAAATACACACACAAAGCACAGTTTACACCTGACGCCCTGGTAGTGAGGGCTGGTGGTATTAATACCAAGCAATAAAGAGATAGTGCTCCTCTCCTCTTATCTCTCTTCCTCCTCCCTCCCTTCCCCCAACACCCCTTCCAACCCCTAAACAGAATCAGGGAAACAGTGAGGTTGCAGGGAGGCAGAGACATGCAGAATCAATAATAAATAATACCTGTTAATATGGGGGGGGCCAGACACCTGAGGAACCACATTCCCCACATAGTTCCCCATACCTGCATACCCTGCTGACTGCACTCCGCAGCAGCAGCTGTTTGACTGACTGACTTGGGGGCCTGCCCCCTCACACCCGCAGCTATCAGTATCCAGACTGGCCCACTCAAGGTTCCCCCACCCACCCACCCACCCCCTTGGCCCCCCCAGATCTACTGCTGAAACAAAGTAATCACTGTTTGTTGTTGTTGTTGTTATTGTGTTGTTGTTGTTGCTTTATTCTAAGCTTTGGCTAAGGCCTGTTTTTATTTCCTTTGAGACTTGTCTGTGCGTGTGTGTGTGTGTGTGGTTGTGTGTGTGTGTGTAGGAATAAGGATTTGAATGCGTGTGTGAGAAAGAGGGTGTGAGGCAAAGAATGTGTGAGTGTGTGTGTATGCATGTGTAAGTGCAAATGAAATGCATGTGTGTGCAAGTGCGTGTGTGTGCGTGTGTGTGTGTACGTGCTATGTGTGAGTGTCTGTGTGTGTCTACTGTGTGCATGTCTACTTTGTGTGTGTCTACTGTGTGTGTGTGTGTGTGTGTGTGTGTGTGTGTGTGTGTGTGTGTGTGTGTGTGTGTATACTTCAAGTGTGTTTACTTGGAAACAGGTGAAACAATTCATTCTCACCCTTTACAATACGCTGATATCCATAAATGAAAAAGTAGTGCTGTTTTGTACTATCAAAATGCCACACCCCATCTGATGGGAAAAGGACAGAAACCAGTCAGATACTATCAAGAGCAAAACTGTCCATCTCTAATTTGAAATATGGCAAGTGCCAAAGTCTGAACCTTATGTTAGAAACAGTGCTCAAATTAGGTAAACTGTGAATGTGATCTATGTACATCAAGATACCAGACCACTGATCCAGGCTCACATAAAACCCAGGCGGTAAGATCAAGCATGCATAAATATTGTACTTGCATGAGTTTAGCGCCAAGAGAGAGACCGGTAACCTTGCCTTTCTCTTTCAGACACTGTGACTAAGTGTGTGTAAAACCATCATGTGTGTGTTTATATATATACAGCACTGTCTTGACAATATTGGAGCATGCCAAACAGAAGAAAAGAGATTTTTTATAAATCAGGGGAAAGAAAAAAAACAACAAAGAAAAGAAAGAAAACTGAAAGAAAGTAGTGAAATGACAATGGAAGAAAAAAAGGGGGGAAAATGAGAAAAAAATAAAAAAGACAAAGAAAAGAAAGACATTCAGAGATGCTGAGCCTGTTCTGCTCAAATGCAGAACTTTGAAGTTTCCTCTGATTTCTGCTTCAAAAAAGAAAAAAACAAAAAAACAACCATCTTCACTTCCCAGACATGTATGTCTGAAGTATGTTCTCCTGTCTGCACTCTTACACTCACAAAAATACATGCCCGCACCCACACACACTCAGACTCACTCACACACACACAACCTCCCAACCGCAAGCCCCACAAACCAAAAAAACACCTCAAACCTTGACTTCTCATTCGTCCATCCCTTCTCCCCTTCCTGTCCATCACACACACACACACACACCTTTGCGTCCCTCCCCCCCCCCACCCCCTCCCAACCCCACCACATCCCCACTCACACAAACCCCAAACCACCTGACTTCTCCATCACGCCCCCACCATCCCTCCCACCAGCTCACCCTTTCTCTGTTCCCCTACCACCCCCTGCCCTGCCCTGCCCCGTCTCCTGGCCCATCTCCAAAACAACACACAAATTACAGGCATGAGTCAACAGCTAAATCCCTGACACGCAGCCACCAGTAAAAAGGGACCCTGCCAAAAATGTCACTCATCTTTTTCTAATAAACCCTTGGGCTTTTGGTTGATTCCCCCCTCCCCCCCTCCACCCCACCCCACCTCTCCCTTTCTTCTTCTTCTTGTTCCATTGTCCTTTTATCCTAACCTTCAAAAACCCTACATCACCTGTACATCACGTCCAGCAGGTTCACTTTTGATTCTCTTAACAAAGTCAGAAAGCTGCCGCTGAGTCTTGTTTTCTGTGCAGCCAGTACAAACCAGAAAACAATGGTTTGAATCAGACTGGGTGCGCATTTCCAGTTGAGAATTACAGCACTCCATAAATATTGTCCAACTCGTACAGTTTACTTTAATGACCAGATTCCACTTCTAAAATACTCTCACTCAGACTTGTCCTATGTCCTATTATCCATCCCATGCCTCTTTTATTTTTCACTCTGAGTCTAAAGTATGTAAGGCCTTCTTCAAAACCTAAGAGATTCTAACCCAGCCACCCCCAATCCCATTTCACCTTTCTCTGTCACTGTATTCTATGTGTGTGACACAGAGAATTTTCTGTCGTCAAGTCAAACAACTCAAGACGCACTCCATCCCTTCAGTCTTCTCCCCCTAGCCCCCTGTTTTCTGTTCCCTTAGCCTGTGAGTGTGTCATGCCTTTTTCTTGTTTGAAACACTACTGAATGTGACAGTCTGTCTGCCTCTTAGTCTAGCCTATCCCTGTCTGCCATTCTGCTCAGCACAGAGGGTCAGCATACACACCAAAATTATGACAAACTCACAAAGCAACGACATTGACGCAGGCAGACTGTCTTGTGGCAGACTACAGAAACATGACACACACTATGGAATGATATAGTTTATTTTATAGTGTATTCAATGATAATAATCAAATACACTATAAAATATTCTATATACATATATATCTATATAAATACAGACTTGCACAAAAGAAATTAAAATAAACTGTGGTGTGCCCTAAATACAACATGTAATGATGTATGTGTGCATATGCAAAATAAATGGTGACATGCACTTGATACATGTAATGTATGCTGGCGTGGGTGGACATATGATGCGTGTGAAGACTCTCAACCTGAACTCATGAATTTCTTTCCTCCTACACATCCACCCACCTACCCACCCTCCAAAGGGAGAAAGTACTGAGTCCAGGGAGGGAGTTCAGACTTTTTTTTTATTCAGAAAACATCAAGGATAGTGTGAATCATGTAATTATGTAGACAGTACATGATAAGTATAACATCAAGGATACTGTGAATCACACACACACACACACACACACATATATATATATATATATATTAGAGAGAGAGAGAGAGAGAGAAGAGGGACAGACAGACAGACAGTGCAACACCTGACACAGTCACTGTCCAGCTTTCTCTACAGCCTTGGGAAAAACCCAAAGGAGAGGATTCATTAATAAAACTAAATTATACAGAGTTCAACACAAACCAGATCTCCTGAAAGAAAAGAGCTGGGCTCCTGATAAAATGTTCTCCCATCATTTACATATGTCATCTGTCAGACTGCATCTGTGTAGGCATCCACACACATATATAACTCATCAGTTTTTCTCTGTGTGCATATGTGCGAAAGCACACACGCGCGCATGCTCGTGTGTGTGTGTGTGTGTGTGTGTGTGTGTGTGTGTGTGTGCGTGTATGTACATGTGTGTGTGTGTGTTGGCATGCGCGCATGTGTGTTTATGAGAGAGTGTTTTTCAGCAGTTTTGTTTAAAATTCTTCCTCAGTTCCTTTCTTGCCAGAGCTTTGTTGAGCACAGCATTTTCCTCTTTCTTTTTCCCCATTCAGCTGAGGCATTTATTGCCTCTGGCTGAAGGTTTGACTGCGCAGTGTTCTGGGTTCAAAATAACCAGGAAAAAGACGCAGTTCGCTTTCAGCACAGCACAATCCAAACAGCTCAACAGAAATATTGACCGTAACTTCTGAATGAACTGTTACCATCAGAACTCAAACAAGTCACAGTACAAACTGTTAAATTTCACCCATCGTAAACTAGAAAAACTGTCAACAGATTATTTTATAAAGACTTTTCATTCAAGAGTAAAGAAGTCATCAGCAATGTGACTAACTTAGTGGAAGCATCCTCAATGTGTGTAAAGCTTGTGGGCCATCAAAAAAAAAAAAAAAGAAGCAGAAGAGTGGTATCTGTATATATATCATTCAATTTGTTTTAATAATTCAGAATCAATTTGTGCGTTCAGCTGATTTGTAAATTATTGCTAATGGTTTTTATAAAGTTATAAGGTTGATTGGTTGTTGTTGTTTTTTTATTTTAAAAAAAGTTTGTTTTTTTTATTAAAAAAATAATCAAAAACAATAATAATAATTCTTTAAATATTCAAATATATCATTCTGTGTAATATGATATGTCAATTCAGGAATCTTGATCATTGATAAAAAACCAACTGAATGTGAAGTGAAATAATGAGCTTGTACTTTACATTTTACTCAAAGAAAACCTCCTTTGCAACAGTGAAAAACTACTACTAATATTAATAATAATGAAGGGGAAAAGATAAAGAAAACATTCTCACAGTCACATTACAGAAAACCAAAACAGTTTCAACCATCTCGTTCTTTTCCCTGCAAACAGAAATTGTCCCCTTTCCCATAAAAAAAACTGCTGTTTGAATTATCTTCTAACAAGTTTTGCGTTGTCTGGCTGGCTTTGCAAAAACCTTTACCGATCAATTCCCTTCTCTCCAGTTTTTTTATCTCCTTTATCTGCCGGGGTGTGTTGGAGAGTACTCCACATCTGACAAGTGCTCCTGTCCCCCACTACAGGTGAAGCAGCCACAGTCCCTTCAAGCCCTCTTCACTACATTCCACATTCACTTTTCACCATGACTTGCAAAAACAAAACAAAATACAAAAACTAAAACACACACACACACGCTATATGATCCAAACCGTGATTAATCACAAAATTAAAGAATTTTTTTTTTAAAACCTTTGAAATAACAAAGGCCAAAAATATTAAAAGTGTCAGGAACTTTCAACTTTTTAGTACCAGTTTATGCCCTATGCCCCTTTGCATGAATCGTCATCTGCTACATGGTTGAGAATGTCAGCTATGGTATATATATATCAGTTTTGGAATATCCTTTGTTTCAATGTTTTTAATTTATTCACCTATTTGTTCTTTTTTCTTTTTTTTCTTCTTTTTTTCCTCACTAATTCTAAATAAATAGTCAAGTCTGTATGAGGCCAAACAGTATAGAATGTGAAGTCTGTATGAGGCCAAACAGTATAGAATGTGAATGTGAAACCCCCCTCCCGCTCCCCTCCTCCCACCGTTTGGCTGAAGTTGTTGTTCTTTAAATGGAATTATCTGCGTCTGTCCACAAATGTAAAATTTAGAGTTGAAGGGATTCAAGAGACTCATAATGTTGTACTGTTTGAAGCCAACAACCTAAAAGACTCCATCAAATACAAACAATTGTAAACACTGACTTTTGGAGGTATAAACCAAGATCAAAACTGTACATCTATAGATCTCTTAAATGTCTTACAGAAACAATGGAAACAAACATTATTTGCCAAGCAACTGTTTGCTTTCACTCCACCATCTGACCATCACCGTGTCTTGCAAAATTTTGCTTTCTCTGATTCCTTCCCACAAGTTTCATTACTGTTGTACTGTAGACACAAACTTCGTTTTCACTCCACCATGTCTTGTAAAAATGTTGTATTCTTTGATTCTATCCCACTTCCCTACTGTTATACTGTTGTAACACAATCTATTTTCACCGCACCATGTCTTTCATTCTCTATCTCACTTCCCTACTAGTGTTATACTGTTGTAACAAAACTTTCCTCAAAGTCAACCATCTGATCTTATCAACATGTAGCCCTGATCAAATCAAATCAAATCAAATCATGCTGTTTACAACCCCCGGGCCATTTCAAGCCTTATTACCCATCAGTTCTTAAAACTGGTTGAAGAGAACTCAAATCATGTTGTTTATCGCCCAGCTGACCACAAATGGTCCATTTCAAGCCTTATTTAACCCCAGTTCTTATCCATTTCAAGCCTTATTTAACCCCAGTTCTTAAAACCAGTGGAAGACAAAATCTTAGAGGCCAATCAAAACAATACCAAAAAAGACTACTTCATTCATGTCTCCTCCCCCCGTCCATCTAAAATCTAAATCAAGTTAAAAACACTGATTTCCTTCAGGAACATGCAGGGTAGAACTTTCTTATTTCAAATGAAAGGCTTTTCAATGTTCATCAAAGTAATCACCTTGAGATATCATATGGATGGCTGTCGGTGCTTGCAGCACTTCACAAATTGTTTAAATGTTTCCTTTATATATATTTTTTTTTATTTCTTTGTTTTTCACTGGACACCACCACTTCACCAGTTTTTAAATTGTTAATACCCCGAAAATAGAGTATGGCTCCCTACATGGCGGGGTAAAAATGGTCATACACATAAAAGCCCACTCGTGTACCTACGAGTTGCAGCCCACAAACGAAAAAGAAGAAGAAGAAACTGTCAATATACAGTGTAATACAAGTATAGAATTAAAACTAAAAATCAAAAAACAAACGCAGGGGTCACTTGTTACTTGTAACAACCCACAGTGAAACTGGTTCACTCTGGAAACCCATTAGTTGTGCAAACAATGACCACACGCAAACACACACACACACACACACACACACATGCAACATACAAGTGACACACAGTGAATCACTAAGTACACGCACAAATACCGTAACAGAGAAAAGCAGAGAAACTTTTACAAAATAACAGAAGTTAATCAATGAAAAATGCTTTTCAATGTTACACATCTTCACTGCCAGTTCACTTATTTTTAACACATCCATTTTCATTTAAAATTCAGTAAGCCACTATCATTATTTTCGCAAATATTGTCATGTAACAATAATAAAATAATTTAGAAAAGTCAATGACACTTAGTCTCACTTGCTTTGACATGTATTCAAGTTGTGCTCTTTTGAAAGAAAATTTGTCATGTAACTTGTAAGATCTCAGTTGATTATACAGCAATCCAAATAATCAGCATTAATGTAACTAAATCTAGACGAGAGTATATATGTTCTCAATCAAGTTTCAAATTTAATCTCAATATCTCTGCTCAGCATGCATGTATTGTGCAAGTCTGTGAGTTTTCTTTGTGCATATGTGTATAATTGGTGCACACGCACACACATCATGCATTCTTTTACTACATCAGTACATGTGTGTGTGTGTGTGTGTGTTGCTTTGCATGTCTGTAAGTGTGTGAGTCTGTGTGTGTGTGTGAGTTTCTCTGTGTGTGTGTGTGTGTGTGTGTGTGTGTGTGTGTGTGTGTGTGTGTGTGTGTGTGTGTGTGTGTATTATTATAATACACATATATGAGAGTGTGTGCATACATGCGTGTATACTCTGAGCATCTCCAGTTTCTGTGTGCTTTGTGTGCGGTGGTTGAGTGGTGTAGTCAAGACAGGTGCAGAGGAAGTTATAGGTGCTAGACTGCCCAGCTGCCCCAATGCAGGTGAGGAAGAGCATCAATCACCCTGGGTTTCCTTTCCCACAGGGACACAATGGGGGGCTAACCCTCCTGACAGAACAACAATGTCAAGCCAGGCAAACGATGTCAGGCCAGGCAATTCCCTGCAGGTATCAGCTGACATTATCCACTAACACACACACATTTACACCAATACTGCAATGACGCCAGGACAGTATGAGCAGGACAATAGTCATGCTGAATGTCTGTGGGGCATAATGTTCTCTCTATGTAGAATTGATGCTTTGCCCATGCTATAAAGTACATTATACAGGCTTTGCACTGTTTGCACACACACACACACACAAACACATTAACACAAACAAGTTAAATTTCAACAAGAATAATGACAATAAAAACTTAAATCTATTAGATAAAATTACAGCTGAATTTACAAACGCTTTACAGTCAGCAAGTCTGCTTGACGTTTCAAGAGAATGCCCTGTCTCAACAACTCTAAACAACACACACACACACACACACACACACAAGAAGCAACCATGTTAAGGTGGTATGGTTAATGAATGTCAGGGTGCTGTGTTATAAAATGTCAACAGTCAAGGACTCACAACTGATGGAGCACTGGCAGTGAACTGTCGATGCCGGGGCTGTCACAAAATAAGTGATTTGACAGTTTACTTCAGACTACACTTCTCTCTACTGTCCCACAGTTAGTCATCTGATAGTCAACTTCAGTACACCTCTCTCTACTGTCCCACAGTATGTCACCCAACAGTCCACTTCAGTCTACACATACATGTATCTCTCTACTGTCACACAGTATATCACCTCAGTCTACTTCAGTGTACACATATATGTATCTCTCCTGTCACACAGTATATCACCTCACAGTCTTCTTCAGTCTACACATACATGTATCTCTCTTCTGTCACACAGTATATCACCTCACAGTCCACTTCAGTCTACACATACATGTATCTCTCTTCTGTCACACAGTATATCACCTCACAGTCCACTTCAGTCTACACATACATGTATCTCTCTACTGTCACACAGTAAGTGACCTCACAGTTTACTTCAGTCTACACCTCTCTCAACTGCAACATCTACTGTCCCACAGTAAGTCACCTCACAGTCTTCTTCAGTCTACACATACATGTATCTCTCTACTGTCACACAGTATATCACCTCACAGTCTTCTTCAGTCTACACATATATGTATCTCTCTTCTGTCACACAGTATATCACCTCACAGTCCACTTCAGTCTACACATACATGTATCTCTCTACTGTCACACAGTAAGTGACCTCACAGTTTACTTCAGTCTACACCTCTCTCAACTGCAACATCTACTGTCCCACAGTAAGTCACCTCACAGTCTTCCTCAGTCTACACATACATGTATCTCTCTACTGTCCCACAGTATATCACCTCACAGTCCACTTCAGTCTATACATACATGTATCTCTCTACTGTCCCACAGTATATCACCTCACAGTCCACTTCAGTCTACACATACATGCATCTCTCTACTGTCCCACAGTATATCACCTCACAGTCTACTTCAGTCTACACATATATGTATCTCTCTCCTGTCACACAGTAAGTGACCTCACAGTCTTCTTCAGTCTACACATACATGTATCTCTCTACTGTCACACAGTAAGTCACCTCACAGTCCACTTCAGTCTACACATACATGTATCTCTCTACTATCACACAGTAAGTCACCTCACAGTTTACTTCAGTCTACCTCTCTCTACTGTCACACAGTAAGTCACCCCACAGTCTATTTCAGTCTACACCAGAGCTCTACTGTCACACAGTAAGCAGTCTACACATCTCTCTACTGTCACACAGTAAGTCACCCCACAGTCTATTTCAGCCTACAACTCTCTCTACTGTCACACAGTAAGTCACCCCACAATCTATTTCAGTCTACACTTCTCTCTACTGTCACACAGTAAGTCACCCCAGTATATTTCAGTATACACCTCTCTCTACTGTCACACAGTAAGTCACCCCACAGTCTATTTCAGTCTACACTTCTCTCTACTGTCACACAGTAAGTCACCCCACAGTCTATTTCAGTCTACACCTCTCTACAGTCACACAGTAAGTCATCCCAGTCTATTTCAGTCTACACCTCTCTACTGTCACACAGTAAGTCACCCAGTCTATTTCAGTCTACACCTCTCTCTACTGTCACACAGTAAGTCACCCCACAGTCTATTTCAGTCTACACCAGAGCTCTACTGTCACACAGTAAGTCACCTCACAGTCTATTTCAGTCTACACCTCGCTCTACTGTCACACAGTAAGTCACCTCACAGTCTGCTTCAGTCCACGCCTCTGTCACACAGTAAGTCACCTCACAGTCTATTTCAGTCTGCACCTCTCTCTACTGTCACACAGTAAGTCACCTCACAGTCTGCTTCAGTCTACACCTTTGTCACATAGTAAGTCACCTCACAGTCTTATTTCAGTCTGCACCTCTCTCAACTGCAACATCTACGGTCACACAGTAAGTCACCTCACAGTCTACTTCAGTCAACCTCTCTCTACTGTCACGCAGTAGTCACCTCACAGTCTACACCTCTCTCTACTGTCACACAGTAAGTCACCTCATGGTCTATTTCAGTCTTCACCTCTCTCAACTGTCACACATTCACTGTGACATTGTTACCTCACAGTCTATTTCAGTCAAGATCTTTCTCTATTGCAACATCTACTGTTACATGGTAAGTCACTTCCGAGTCCAGTTCAATCTTCACCTGTCCTCTCCACTGCAACATTGACTGGAGTAGTGTGTGTGTGTGTGTGTGTGTGTGAGATCAAAAACAATATTTGCTGAGAGGGGACTCAGAAGACAGGACAAAACAACAAAAATAGTTTAAACAAAACAAAAATACAGTAACAGTAACATGTTTACATACTATGTGAAAATCCCACTCTGTTTTGCTCACCCAAATGTTCTGCGTATGCATACATGTATATATATATATATATGTGTATGTGTGTGTGTGTGTGGCTGTGTGGGTGGGTGTGTGGGTGTGTGTTTGTGTTTCGATCGTTACATTATGTCACTTTGAATACCTGATACACTACACCAAATGTTCATGTCAAGAGCTGTTTAGTGTTCCTGTGTCAAAGTATGTACCCTATATGTGTTGCTGATTGTGGTGATGGTGTTGGGTTTTTTTGTTGTTTTTTTGTTTTTTGTTTTTTTGCATTTTTGTTTTTGTTTGTTGGTTGCTCTTATTGGGTTTTTTTTGGGGGGTGGGTTGTTTGTTTGATTTCCTTTCTCAATCACTTTAAAACAACAAAAAAAGTTTTATTGTACCAACCCCGATTTGGACACACACAAAAACATTATCTGATATATATGACCATTTGTAGGACTTCATTACTAAATTAGGTCTAATGATCTTCTTTCTTTGTTCAATTATTGTACCATCTTATCACACACAACAAAGGATAAAATGCTGGTCACCACGCTGTATACCTCAAAGATATAGTGGGTATATCACCAAACTTTTACCTCAAAGATATAGTGGGTATATCACCAAACTGTTTACCTCAAAGTTATGGTGGTATTATATATATATATATATATATATATATATATATATATATAATATATATATATATATATATATATATATATATATATATATATATATATATATATATCACCACACTGTTTACCTCAAAAGTTATGGTGGGTATTTCGCCACAATGATTATCTCAAAGTTATGATGGGTATATCACCACACTGAATACGTCAAAGTTTGAGGTGGGTATTTCACCACAATGATTACCTCAAAGTTGTGGTGGGCGTGGCCATGATGTAGGTGGGTGTGACTGTGGGAGGTCGTGCTCTCGTTGAAGGTGGTGTTCTTCTTCGTCTCATGGTTTAGATTGTTCTCCTCGTCATCATCATCATCCAGTGAATCACCCGTACTCTGAAAGTAAGAAGGGTTCTTTAGTAATACAAAAAATTAATTTGGTGGACGGATGTGAAAGACTAGCACCCAGACCACAACAAAAGATAAACTGAGTGGATGAACTTGTAAGGCAAGCAACTGGACAATCACAAAAGATAAATCTGGTGGATAGAAATTAGAATGAAAGGCAAGCATCCAGGCCAGAACACAAGGTTAGATTTGTTGAACTGAGTGAAAGACAAGAACCCAGACCATCACAAAAGATAAATGACTTAATCAGTGGGACGAATAACAACAGCTCTGGTCTTGTCAGTCACTCTCTTTGTCAACAGTGAAAGTAAACACAAAACACACACATGTAATATTGTAAACTGTACACAAACTGTCCAGTGTGTGTGTGTGTGTGTGTGTGTGTGTGTGTGTGTGTGTGTGTGTGTGTACACATTATGTGTGTGAATGTGTGTGTGAAGGTGAGGGTGGTTGTGGGTCAATGTCAGTGTGTGTACATGCATACTAATACTGAAATGTAGTATCCTTACATATATAAATATGTATGTATGTATGTAGGTGTGTGTGGAAGATTGGCACTAACACTCATCTGTGTCCGTCTCTTCACATACATGTCCAATCACTGTTACTGTGTAAACAAATGCTCTGTGCAGGCAAAGTAACTTGAATTTTTTTTTTTTAAATATATATATATATATCATCATCACCCCCACCCCCAACACCCTCCTGTTGGTCCTCAAAAACAGTAATCAGTTCCATTGAAACTACAGCCCTGCACATCACACACACACACACACACACACACACACACAGACGAATGCAGCAAATCTAATCTCTAAACAAACAGATATTTAAAGCTAAAGCCAAAGCAGATAAATAAATAACACTTAATAACACTAACAGTGGTATGTAAACGCCACCAGTGATGTATGTGATCAGACTGGCCCCAGTTCCTGGCCTGGTGCCCTTGGCAACTGTTCACCAGGTGTCAACACAGTTACACATCATGCAACTGACTGCCAGCCTGGGAAAGAGTAATTGATTTATTCCTAAATTCCATGTTGCTCTCAATGCATGCTGTGAGTGTGACCAATGTCTTTGCTCCACACTCTTTGTGTGTAACAGAATTAAGCCAACAATACCAACAGACAGATTCTAAGAAATTGAGTTCTTGAGAATCTGGATGAAAAATGAGAAACTGGTTTGAAAAATGATCACCTTATTCTTCTGAGTATTTTACAGAGTGTATTCAACAATAAATTTTGAATAATGAACTGTCACTGTACAATGGATGAAACTTAACATTTGAAGAGTTTTGATTTAGTTAAACTATTTTTCAAAACAAAACAAAAAGACTTTGCATTCTAAAATGTATTGGTAATTCCGAGTGACACATTTTCAATCGATGTGACAAAAAATATTTGAAATATTGCTGGACCACTTCACTCACCTCAGTGGACGGAAGATGTACAACTCCCGTACTTCTCCTTTTCTCCCTCAGTTTTCTTTTGTCCTTAGGGCCAGGTTTTCCTTTATGTGTGTGGTTGGCGCGGCTCCGTTGTTTATCTTTGATTCGGGCGGCAGCACTTCTCGTGGGCGACTCGTGATCTCCTATTCCAAGTGCACTGTCACCGGTGTCACCGTTCTGGTGGTCACGCTCTCGCCCGTCATGCACATCACCCGTTCCTTCTCTCTCACCACTTCGATGCGGCATTGCTCGACCTCGATGCGTTCTGATACGATTTCTACGAGCCGCTGTGTCAAAATCATCCATATCCAGACTCTCCTGACTGACCGAACTCGACGCCATGCTTGTTGACTCCCACACAAGCAAAGCAATGCAGACGACTGCACTTCGATTCTCGCAGTCAGCGCTGGCAGCGGAAATCCCACAACTACGATCCAATCTGCACAGAAAACGGGTCAAGCCAACAGCATTGTCTGTGAAGGTCACTTCCTCCGTGTGGCTGGCAGCTGTCACGACACTGCTACTGTCCAGTGGGGTGGGAAAAATGACGATGAAACCCAAACTCCATTCAGACTGTTAGTGATGTATGGCGATCGACATTACAACTTCACACAGGCCTCGCTTTGGCCTCCTACCTTTGGTGACATCAGCATTACGTCATCTCCGAATGTTTGGAATAGTTTCGTGTCGCGTGTTTTTAGTTGGGCTTAGAAAATGTGTGCGTGAGCTTGCGTGTTAAAAATTAATCGGTTTATTCATACCGTGTAGTTATTTGATATTTGGCAGCGTGCAGTATTCCACCTTAGATGTTGCGTTCGACGATCGTAAACTGAGTGTGGTACGAGTACCGCTTCTGAATAAATTATTGTAGTTAAAAGGGTTTTGTCCACAGCCAGCGGCTTACCTCCAGCGTGACTAATTAACCAAGTACCACTATTCGCCCTAGCAATTACCAGATTCAGCGAGTCGAAAAAGTCACCGTGGCACAATAACAGTAGTATATGTTGTGTTTCCGGCTCTATGAGCACCATGGATGACCCGGCACCGACGGCAGGATAACTTCAGTGAAATGCAATACTGATTCTCTGTGATTTGAAAATAGGAAGACATTTCCAAAGTGAATTCACCTGATCAAAGAAAAAGATAACAAAAATCATACTCCGGCTGTGTGTGTCAGTGTGTGTGTGTGTGTGTGTGTGTGTGTGTGTGTGTGTGTGTGTGTGTGTGTGTGTGAATAAGAATCGTTGTCATCAAAACCGGCCCAGCACCGGTTGATCCAGAAGCCAGTTTAAAAGACACAGTCACAAAAAGTCGATAAACGTCTCTTCTTTAGTTTAGCCAACAATGTGCTGGCATTTGACGAGCACTGATGCAGTTAGCCGGTTTTCTGATGAATTATATTCTCCCAGTTCAGTCTTGCACTGATCGAGAAAATGAATTTCGTCATACCAATATAGCCTGGTCTATTTCAAACCTTGCATGTTTATTTATCGACGGACGTGACTCAGTGTGTGGTGTGCTGTGGTGTGTGGTAAGGTGTGTGTGTTTGTGTGTGTGTGTGTGTGCGCGCGCGCGCGCGCGCGGCCGCCGCCGGCCGGTGTGTGTGTGTGTGTGTGACAGCCGTGTGTGCGTGTCAGACGGCGGTGTGTGTGTGTGTGTGCCACTGTGTGTGTGTGTGTGTGTGTGTGCAGTGTGTCCGAGTGTGCCGGTGTGTGTGTGTGTCAGTGTGTGTGCCAGTGTGTATGTGTGTGTCGTGTGTGTGTGTGTGTGTGTGTGTGTGTGTGTGTCAGTGTAGTGTGTCGGTGTGTCAGTGTATCACGACTGAGTGTGCCGGCCGTCGCCATCACTGAACCGTCACTAGTGGTCGAACTTCTGAGTCAAGGTGGAGTGTTGTCCGGCACAGCATCAGTAAACACTGACTGACATCTCTCACATTAATTGTTGTTGTTAGTGTAGATGATCACAGACAGTGAGATTACTGAGACTGTCGGAACAACAGCGAGTCAAGGCCATCATTAATCAAATCAAGGTCATTCAGTCGGGATACGTGACGGTCATAATGACTGAGTAGTATGTCATGTTGGGTTCGGGCATGTTTCTTGTCCGTCATCTCCCAGACCTTAAGGCAGTTGACGAGGGACTCGGGGACGGAGGCGATAAGGAAGCACTGTGGCGTAGTCGGAAACTGTCGCCGTCTGGAGTCGCTTATCACTGAGACCGGCTGTCAATGATTGTGCCGAGGGACCGTGACGCGTCATAGGTGGCGTGTGAGACTGTCAGCGTGACGTCACGAATAAAGCCATAAAATGATTCGGATCTTTCAAATGGTCAGCACGGACCACCGTGGGTCTCGGACTGCGGCAAACACCCCGGCCAGCACGCCGACGGCCAGGACACAGCGACTCGAGGACCCTCCCTTCGGGACCGCCGGCCAGGACTAATCAGCTCCCATACAGGACCACACGGCCGAGGACCGTCGCCAACGCCTCGACGACACCACCCTTCACGGAAAAGACCACAGCCACGAATAACTCACTTGACCTTTAGAGCGAAATGCCAACAGGTCGTTGAATTCATCCATACCGGCGGTCAAACCATTGAGATATATATATACATCTATACAGATGTCTGTGGGTCAAACGACGGTCGTGAACGCTTGGCGAAAAAACAACCAATCATGTAATAATAATGAATAAAATAAAGGCAAAATGGTCATTAATGGCTAGAGGGCGTGCATGTTGAAAAATATATCTGTAATGATGGACGAAAGAAAAACAAACAAGCAAAAAAGTCTAGAGAGTGGTCACATCGGAAATAATGCCAGTAATGGCTGCGCTGGAGAGTCACAGTGGCCATACTGGAGGAAGAAGACTGAAGAAGAAAGATCATTCAGGGTTCAATTTGCTGGAGAGCGGCCACATTGGACAAAAACTGTCGTTCACTGACTGCTAAAGAGTGGCCATTTTGGGAAGAATCGGTTAGTAAAGGCTAAACAGTGGCCATATTGGGAAGAATCGGTTAGTAAAGGCTAAACAGTGGCCATATTGGGAAGAATCGGTTAGTAAAGGCTAAACAGTGGCCATATTGGGAAGAATCGGTTAGTAAAGGCTAAACAGTGGCCATATTGGGAAGAATCGGTTAGTAAAGGCTAAACAGTGGCCATATTGGGAAGAATCGGTTAGTAAAGGCTAAACAGTGGCCATATTGGGAAGAATCGGTTAGTAAAGGCTAAACAGTGGCCATATTGGGAAGAATCGGTTAGTAAAGGCTAAACAGTGGCCATATTGGGAAGAATCGGTTAGTAAAGGCTAAACCGTGGCAGTGGCCATATTGGGAAGAATCGGTTGGTAAAGGCTAGAGAGTTGCCACACTGAAACAACAACAACAAAGCAACCAGCTGTCATTACCGGTTGGAAGACAGCCATACTGGGGGAAAAAACGATCATGTACTTTTGGAAGGCCTCCATACTGAAAAAAATAAACCCCTTACCCGGGATTGGAAGACGGCATTATGGTGGCCGGGTGGGGGGATGGGGGGACGGGGGGGGGGGGGGGGGGGGGGGGGGGTTCAACAACAACCAGCTGTCATTACTGGTTGGAAGACAGCCATATTGGGGGGAAAACCGATCATGCACTTTTGGAAGGCTTCCGTCCATATTGGAAAAATAAAACCTTTAGGGTTAGAGAACGGCATTATGGAGGGGGAGGAGGGGGGTCATTAACGATTATGTATGTATGTATCGGGTGTCCCCCCAAAAGTGAACAGCTTTTTGATAAGTATTTTCACAGTGATAGAGAAATCGAATTCATTGAAAATTTTTACTCAGAAACTTTAGGGTATCATCAACAAGTCTGTAAAATATCTAAAAGTTCGGACGCAGATTATGTGAGTATTGTCAAATTCAAAACAGCATGTCAAAAAATCCAATATCAGAGCTGTACAATGTGACCTCAGTTCATCATGTTCATGCCAGCTGCCAGGTGTTGGCATCTGTCAATCAGTGTCGATCTAAAAAAAATAGCCTGTCTGGGTGTCAAGTCTATTGATTTTTTTTTTTTTCGTCTGTATCCAAAATCAGTTATGTCCAAAGTTTCAGTTTGGAAGGATCAACCATGCCTTTGAGTGAAAGTGATAAGGTTACCATCGAAAACTGTTTCAAGGCAAAGGCTGGGGTGGAAGAAGGATCGTAAAGGAATTTCCGGACAAGGGGTGGAGTCATGTCATTGTAAATAGACTTACCGCTAAAATACGAACTACAGGGTCAGTAGCACGTAAAATTGACAGTGGGAGACCCACGACTGCATGTTTGGAGGAGAATAAGAACCGTGTTGAGGAACTGATTCAATCCCAGGAGGAGAGGCCAGGGACCCACAAATCTCTTTGAGAAGTTGCAAGCGATTTACAAGTGAGCAAGTCTTCTGTGCAAAGAATGGCGAAAGAATTTTACGTGTGTGCGGGCGCGCGTGCAGATGAAGTCTGTATGTCTATGACTGACGTGAGCGATGGCAACTAAAAATGCGTTCCAGTGAGCACTTGTGAGAGTTTCATGCAGTCTCAATGTCAGTCAAATTTTAAGTATGAAAAGTATAGTGTGAAGTGATATACGCATAAACACATCACCCCGCAGGGCATATCAGTCAGTAAACTCCAGAACGTACGACTCGAGTGATTCAGGTTTTTAAAAAATTATTTTTATTATTATTATTTTTTTATTTTATTTTTTATTTAGATATGACTGATATTTTTTTTAAAAGCAAAAATAAGCCTATACGCGTACAGTGTTAGATTGGTAATGGATCGTGCTTTACCTTTCAGGGTAGACTTACGGCTGTTCCCTCTCTCTATCATTCTTTCTGTGGGGCGACTGATGGTACCTGGTTTAAAAGGTACTCTTTCACTTTTCTTAACCATCTTCCATGGCGCAGACTGCTGGTTGTTCTAGTTGCACTACCAGTATGTCGGCTTGCTTATTTCCTTTAACACCTGCATGGCCAGAGCAGTACATCCATGTAATCTTTTTCATCTAGATGTTGTGCATTGCCTCATGCCTTTATGGGCTCCCACATTCCACTTTTTTTTTATTAAAATTTTTTATTTATTTATTTTTATTATTATTTTTTTAGAGGTTTATGGAGTCAGTCAGAATCATTGCCTGTTGATTTGAAGGCATAGGGACGGATAACAGCCACTGGACAGCTTGCTGTGAAATTGCTTCAATTTCCATTGTGATGTTGTGACTTTGAATGCAGCGTACAAAGTTACAAATGCCGCGTACAAAGGCACAACCTCCAACCTTTCAATGGAAGTTGAAGCTGTGACATATGCTCTCCAGTTTCGTACACATGGAAACCAACATGCCATGATTCTAACGGACTCAATAAAACCTCACGCAAAAACGTGAAAGTGGTATGGGAAGCCTTTAGTGGCACGAGGCAATGCGCAACTTTCAGATTCAATGTGTGTGTGTGTGTGTGTGGGGGGGGGGGGGGGGGGGGGGGGGTGCTACGTTGGAATGGGGATGGAGTGGGGTGGGGCGAGGGTAATGTGGGAGATGGGGAATGAGTGTGTGAGTGTGTGTTTATGTGTCGTGGCTCGTGTGCTGTCACGTGTAGTGTTAGGCCTGTGTACAGTTGTTTGTAGTTTCGAATATGTGAGACTGCATATTTGTGTATGTGTGTGTGTGTGTGTGTGTGTGTGTGTGCGCGCGCGCGCGAGTATGTACATGTACGTGTACGTATGTGTCAGGAGAACTATGTGCGCGTGCGAGTGCATACATGTGTGTATTTGCGTATGTGCGTGAGTATGTGTGTGTGCCAGTGGGAACTGTGAAAGCAGGGGGGGTGGGGGGGACGTCGTGAGAGCTACGATTTGTGTGTGTGTGTAGAGGATAGAGTGTGTGTGTGCATGTCTGTATTGTGGGAGTTATGGAGTATTATAATGTGTGAGTGTGTGTATATCTATGGACATGTGTGTGTGTGCTGTGTTTTGGGGGTATGGGCATATAGTGCGTGCGCGCATTTGTGTACGATGTGTGTGTGCATGCCGTGGAAGCTGCGATACGTAGAAATGTGCGTGTGGGGGAACTTGAGGGATTGGGTGGGGGTGGGACGAGGGTAATGAGGGAGATGGGGAATGTGTGTGTGTGTGTGCTTATGTGTAGTGTTGGGCCTGTGTACAGATATTTGTGCTTTTGTATCTGTGAGACTGAATATTTTGTGCATGTGTGTGTTTATTTACATTTCTTTGCTAACTTGACCATCTACTTGTTATTGTCATTGTTATTCATACTAGTAATTTTTTCTATATATTATTTACATATCTACTTGCTTACCTTTTTGAATACCCCCTTCACCCCACTAATTCATCAATTTGATAGCTTATCCATATATATATGTGTGTGTGTGTATATATATATATATATATATTTCTCAAGACCTAAATGCAATTGATTATGCTGCTGGTCAGGCATCTGCTTAGCTGATGTGGTGTAATGTATATGGATTTGTCTGAATGCAGTGACGCCTCGAGTTACTGAACTGAAGGACTGAACTCCCCACTGGACTTATCTTTGGTGACTGACCCCCTCCTCTCTCCCTCCCACTGAAAGCCTGCAATGAACAAATTGAAAATCGATGAATTGTTGAGAAAAAATGATGGAATTTCTGCAGAGAAGAGAAAGTGTTCATGCCATGGAATTAAATAAGAAGACTGGAACCACAAAGTTGCTGATTATCCATTTTGTGCATGAATCTTTGGAAGTGTTGCTGAAATAACCTAACACTGCAAATGTCTGTATATCTTATGCTTGGTTGATGTTAGGATTTAGTTTGAAAGAAAGGGAGGGTTACAACTTTGTCACAAAGTCTCCAACATAGACGGACCTCCACTATCACATCATCATTATTCACTGTCAATCTAAGGGTGAAAAGTCCCCGATTCTGTGGTTTTTGCTCTCATGGTGACCCGTCTAATTTCCCCTCTACTTCAATGTCTGTTCTGAATCCCTGTCAAAGTCTTTGATAAATCTTTGGTGTTGGCAGATTCACGAGGGACTGTTGTTAGAGGGATGTGTTGGCCTTGCCCATTCTGCAGGGGATGCTCACTCTGTCTGGCTCTGCAACTCAATGATTAATGAACATCATTTGTAGGGGGGCTATTAGGTTGTGACCTGTGTATGTTGAAGCATTACCGCAGTGCTGGGTCTCCTCTGGTGCATTGTCTCATGACCCATAACTGCCAAACTTTCAGACCCAAAATTAGGAATCCTGTTGGGGAGTAGGTTTGGGAGGGAAGCGTGACAAGAATCAACATAGTTTTATGAAAACTGTTCCTTATACTGTGAAGTAAAGTGCTGATAAACCCTTTTTTTCCCGCTGATTTGCTGCACTGGTAGAACAGCACTGGCGCCTTGCACGTGTGCATTAACTGTTTTCCAGTTGAAAAACATGGATCGGTGTGCGGACCCAGCAAGAGGGTTCAGTTTCTCACGTTTTGTTGTTGTTGATGAAGTTTCAAAACTTGGAAAAATATGCAGAAAATCGTATTTTCGGAATTAGTGCTAAAATGCGGGAATATTCCTAAAAATCAGGAATGGTTGGTAGCTATGAATCTGACCTATCATGGGTGCAGGTGCTGTGACTGTAGTGTTGCTCTGTACATGAAACTCCTGATGAGCGGTGTGGGATTAATGCCTTTGAAACATGCAGGTGGTAATGGGACATAAAAAAGAGAATAATTTTACTTCATACAAAGTAATGTCAGGCTACAGGTTGCAGGCTGTATTTATCATACATCTGCATGTGTTTTGTGACCTATTCACATGTACTGAATTGTACTGATTAATTTTTGTCAACAGATTTCTCTGTATGAAGTCCTGGCTATTCTCCCCTGGTGAACATAATGCCACAGTGCAGCAACACCCTCCCCCCGCCCCTCACCCTTTGTGCAAGTGTATTTGTTTCCCTGTGTACAAGTGTATTTATTTCACATTCGGAGTAGATTCTTTTTTCAGAATTTTCCCTGGGACAACCCTTTTGTTGCTGTGGGTTCTTTTTACATGCAAAAAGCGAATGTTGCACATGTGACCTCCATTTCTTGTCTCATCCAGACCATCGCTCAAGGTCTATTGGAAGGGGAGAAGATTCTGGAGTGAGATTTTATCCTGTACCGGAACATTCTCTCACTTCCTTGGAGGCCACCATTTGAAACATGTCTGATTGAAATCAAGTTTCATGCAGTACAAGCTGTTCACATTCTCACTCTCTGTGACTGCACCAGACAACTCAACCATGACTAGATTGTTGTCTCTTGGGAAAAAAAAATCAACAACATAATACATTCATACAAGCAGACATGTTCATACAACCAGACACTGTGAAGGGAATCCCAAAACATATTATTTATTAAATGGGTAAATTGTGGTGCTATACATTCCAGCTAAGACAACCATGATGTTGTTACCAAACAGAACACTGATTGGACAGTGCTGTAGACATCTACAGCAGCCAGCTTCATATTCAAGAAAAAAAATTAAAATAAAAAATTTTTAAAAAAAGAAAGAAAGAGGCAAGAGGTTCACAAAACCTATCAATATTGTACATGTTAACTGTATAGATGTATCATACATATATTTAATGTGAGGAAGTGGCGATATCGCACAATTCAGGGTGTATAGTCTACACTGTAATAAAAGGCCGTATGGCAGGTACGAAAATGTGAAACGATAGAACTATACACCCGTCTGTGTACATAATGTTTAGGCTGCAAGGATATATTTCTGTGAACAATTCCAGTAAGTACATACGAGATGCTTTTAATTTGGGGGTAGGGGTGAGTTGTTAGGTTTACAAACGCCTATAGAAATGAGGGAAAAAAACAAAGTGGCATAAAATGCTATGTCTGGCCGAGAGAAAAAAAAAAAGTAGTGACAAACCAACAAGTATATACAGAGTTGCATCAATGCACCATAACCAAGATGTGATCAGAGGTTTCTTCAGACACAAATAGTGCAGGGAAAAAAACTACAGCAGATTTTCCCCCTGCTCCTCCTGTCTGCAACGTCTTGTTTTCATCATGCTCTGAACTGCTCCATACTCGTCAGGCAACAACACCAATCATTTCATTCATGGACAACACACATCTGCACAAGCATATTTCACACTGATATATAAGGACACATCACCAAGGCTGTTTCCTACAAAAGTATTATTCACATATGAACATTAAAGGTCCCTTTACACCGACAGTGTACAAAATGCTTCGAATATCAAATTGCAGATTTTTCCTTAAGTAGCAGTGTAATTCATGAACATTTCCTTTACATCAATCACAGATTAAAAAACGGGTATATTGCTGACAAATATAACCTCCTTTCTGACATTCAAGCAATTTCAATAGATATATATATATATATATATAATATTTTTGGACAGATCACATACACAAAAGATACAAACAACACATACATACAAAGTCCCCTTTACAATCTGAACCAACCTCCAACTCCAACAAATATTAATTTGAGGTGTTTTTGATCTTTCATTCCCTGTTTGTTTACATCCATAATTTAAAGATTAAACTGGAGAACATACAAAGAACATGTCACTGCCTAAACAGTGCCGTTTTCATCTTGATCTCTCTGCCCTTACTACATGGGTGGAAAACATAAAAGCTTAATAAACATCGAAAGACAGCTTTGTGGCAATTGCTTTAACTCACCATTTGCAGCTCATTAGTTAAAACCAAACCAAATGCTCAACAAGGATTCAACTAAACAATGACAGAGAAAGGAGTTGACTGAAATCAGCAGCATCACCAAAATGATTCACTTCACTCCAACAAGAAGTTAAAATTTAAGTGTCGACAATGAAGCCTTGGTGTATCATCCCTTTTCACTGGCATTTTTCAGGCTCATGGTGGCATGTCAGAAACGTTGCTAATCATCGTATGCTGAGGTAAATAAAAGATTCATAAGGCTGCACTGTTTGTTTATTAGGAGGGATTTGTCAAACAATTATCTGGTTAGCAACTGTTCAGCAAAAGCATTAGTAGAGCATGTGAGTTATCCTGCATTCTGTCCTCATTTATTTCTCAGTTTGAAATTGTGAAGGTTGTCCATCCACCAAACAGACCCCAGATAAATATTACAGTGATGTAGAGAGGATGTACCAGTCGGTGAAAGTCACATGACATCAGCACAAGATGGCTTGAAAAACTAAAGTGGAAACAAACTACCTGGATCCCCTCCTTGAATCGATGTAATCAATAGAAAATATTCAATGTTCTACTTTATTGATGCAATAGTAAATGACCCGTTTGGGCACAATGGACCTTTTCTTCATATGATTTATCTCCCTTAGTTCACTTGAAAGTTATCACATGCCTTTAAAAAAGAAAAGAAAAAAAAGAAAAAAAGAAAAAAAGACTCGACCCCTTCCTTCATCACACTACTCTTTTACCATCTTTCCAGTCAGGGTGAAAGAACATCTTCAGAATAGTAAAGAAAGCAGAGAATAAACACCAGTGGGCCTTCTAACCACAGACTGATTGTGAGCAAAGCACAGAGCACGGAACATGTCATCTGCCGACGTGGGCTTCATTTCCACGGTCATCATCACAAGGCTTTCCTCTTCTCAGTCTCTTGCCTGGTCTCTTCTCACTGTCCTCACCAAAGCTCAAAGCAAGAGCTAATTTCAGTTTCACTATTCTGTTTCTGTTGAAAAAACAACAAAAAACAACAACAACAACAAAACAAGGACTTAGAAGAGATGGCATAGAACTCATTTTCAAAACTGCATGTTATTTGTACCAATCTGCTGAGGCTGATGAACATCTTATCTGCCACTGATGCCTTACTTCTATATTTCTGATTGATTCTCCTCTTGTTCTTCTCTTACACTGTCCAACCCCACCCCCCCTCCCACCTTG
Organism: Babylonia areolata; assembly: GCF_041734735.1. NCBI lineage: Eukaryota > Metazoa > Mollusca > Gastropoda > Neogastropoda > Buccinidae > Babylonia > Babylonia areolata. The sequence goes on along the minus strand of NC_134898.1, from coordinate 43,437,642 downwards.
CCACTAAAATAATCCGGTCTTCCCTTTGATTAAATCTATTTCCTCTCAGACAGAACTGATCAAGAACAGCATGTACAACACACAACAAAAGAAACACACAAAGGGTAGTAGTACACTGCTAACAAAGGAGAGGTTAAAAAAAAAAAAAAAAAAAAAAAAAAAAGCTGAGCAGCCAGATGACCAGAAGCCTGATCTGACCACCTGTTACTTACCCAACATGGGGACCAGGAAACTGACACCCAGCCAGCTTCATGACAGAACAGTAAAACATTACAACAACACACACACACAAACACACTCTCTCTCTCTCTCACTCAACAGCAAAACGATTTCACACTGAATGGATGGCAGTCACCAAGACAATGAACACCAACTGTGATGGGTTGGTTGATGTACTACTTGTTTTGCCTGAACAATCTGAATGAAGAGAGAGAGAGAGAGAGAGAGAGAGAGAGAGAGAGAGAGATGGATAAAGGGGGGGGGGGGGGGGGAAGCAAAATGAAAACTGAAGTTGACAACCTCAGAAATTACTCAATTAAAAAAAAAAGAAAAAAAAAGAAGAGAAAAGCATAAAGCCTGAGAATAGCAGAGAAGTGTAACAAAGAAACAGACAATAACTGAATGCTGTGGAAGATGACGAATGACCAACCAACCCATCAGATGATGTCCACCTCTTTACTTCTACTACCAACCCCCCCTCCCTCCCCCACCATGTCACTCACACACACACACATACCGTCTACATCTCCCAATCACAGGAGGGACATGTTGACACCACAGCAGTCATCCCTCCCCACAAACAGCACACTGTTGAGATTCACGTCCACTCACTCCACAAACACCACAGCACTGGCAGAAAGGCGTCACACACAGAAGCAGTACACTTAGCACCAACATCACTGCTCCTGGCAACACTACCTCTCTTTCGATACAACACCACATCAGAGTTAACATCACATTCACATGCACGAGCGACCATGAAATGGAACACACTTCCACTTCGGACACACAGCTGAAGAAAACAACCGTGTGTCTCTTTCTCTCTTTTTAATTTAACATGCATCTCAGACTGTCAGATGATCACACACACGCACATGATATTGTTAATACCAAACAGGAGTGGTAGTATGTCCCCCTGTACTGTGTCCTTGCTTGCTGGCCTCCCAACACTTCCCTTCACTTGTTCCCACAGATGTGTCTGACAACACCTAGCACACACACACACACACTGCCTGCAATAGCAGTGGACGGAAACTAGACATTCCCATGCTGTAGAACACCTAACCACCACAGACAACTAAATCATAGATGTTGGCCTCACCACCCGGACATCAGACTACAGACAGACAGACAACAGACCACAGACAGACACAAGGGACAGAACTGTGGAGACCAGCACAGCAGAGGGACACACACCTCCACCCGGCAGCAGACTGCAGATCCAACATGTCACCTGCAGAAGTGAAAAACGCCGGTCAGGCATGAAGCCAGCAGGTGTGGCAGCCACAGCCGCTTCACGAGCTGGCCTGGGCCTGACAACAGCGCCACCCTAAAGCTGTCGGGCCAGAGCCACAGGGGGCCATTGCGGAGGTCGACAAGAGGTCAGTCGACATGGCAGTTGACAAAGCGTTACCGTGACAATCAGCCTCCCACACTGCAGGCCGCGGGCAGGCCTTGGGTCCAGCATGTCACCCAAGGGGTTCCCTGACCCCGCGCCCAACATCAGGGCAAAGGTCACTCATCCATGACCTTGCCATGATCTCCGGTAACGCAGAACAGAGACGACTGAAGCCAGCGGTCTGGGACTGTGAGGGGCAGAAGATCAAGGTCTCACACTGTTAACTTGGCAAGCTTGGTTAGTACCTCAGTCTGGGGCAGCAGCACCATGGCTGCTCCCATCACAAGGTACGCATCAAAACAAAATACAGCAAGTGTTTTATAGCTAGACAATAATTCTGTCAGCTCCGTCACTGACAATGCTACAGATTTCAGGATACAGTACTGCAGACAGTGGAGAAGTACATGCATCACTCACAGGAGAACAGCTGACAAATGAAACAAAAATTGTCAAATAAAATTGTGCTGACGATATCAAACTGATGGCAGATATACAGACAGCTCCCATCACATACACCACAGTGCACTTCATGATAAATGAAAGTCATGAGCCTTCCACACTTGTACGAACATCAGTCACATGTTCCTTCCACAAGAAGGAACAGAACCACCTCATTTTTCAATGAGATCTTGTGATCACAAAAAACAACAACACAACATTGCATTGGGAAGGTGGGGGTGGGGGTGCATCAACACATATAAATAAATTTTGCTTGTTTCAAAAAAATGTACAACCATATTTACAAAGGTGTGTCTATGTACACATCAACTGCTGTCCTTGCTGTTAGGTTTTTTTATTTATTTTTTTTTATATAATAAAGTTATACATGTCTATGTACAGACGCATCATGACATTGTCTTTAGTGTCTATAGGCACCTACTGTATTCACTTTATTTACAGATGCATCATCCCACACTAGGGTCTACTGACAAATGGCAGGTCATGCCCCGTACAGCAGAGCAGTAATCTCAGAGCAAGTCAGCAATGCACTCAGTCTAGGCCTACCAGCCCCCCCCCCACACCCCCTCCCCATTGGCACACATGACCAACCCATCCCAACATGGGGGGGCCAGGGCTAAAAGCATGTCCATGATGATAGGTCAGCCCTCACTACTCTGTCTCAAGTCATGGTGACTGGCAAAGACATGCCTGAGGGGCAGCCAGAGAGAAGGGCAGAACAATGGTTATGACTTGTCCAGACTAGAACAGCCCCTGTACAGGCTGAAGCATTGCACTAAACTCATCCCTACTTTGTTGGGGAGGGGCGGATGAAAACAGGAAAATGAACAGAAAAAAAGTGAGAGAGGTGGGGTAGGGGGAAAGAGACAGAAATGACAAAGTTCCTGACTCAAACTTTATCTGAATATAAACATGAGCCTTTGGCTGACTGCCCTGGTGTTAAAGTCCTTCAAGTTGATACAGACAGATCCAAGACAGTTGGGGGTCCCTACATTCCCATAACTCATAATGCTGCAGCGCCATCACCGCAGGACAATGGAAACTGGGACAATTCTATTTCATACCATTCAGGCGTGTTAAGAAAAAAAAAAAGAAAAAGAAAAAGAAAAAAGATGACCAAACTATTTCTTTTCAGTTGTGGAACACTTAGCTGAAAAGCACGGCTTCAAGCTTTATTGGGGAAATGCAACTGCAATGGGATGACAAAAGCACCAGTGTGAGCGCAGCGAGGTTGCTGACTGATGGATCAAATCAGCGATGAATGCAGTCGGCCCTGAGAATGTGTGCACAACAAAACACAGCAGCCAGCTCTTGTGCTCAGCACATCATCATAGAAAGAAAAATAATAATCTTTTATCACAAGTCAGAAAAAAGAGAAAAAAGAAGAAAAAAAAAAACAGACCACAACTGCATTAGCCATTAAAGCCAAGCCACACTGTATTGCATGAGCGTGATATTTCTCTACTTTGTTCTGAATATAGCACCACAAAGTTGTCTCAAAGTTCTCTATATATCTCACAAACACATGCACAAATCCAAAGAAAAGCATGGAGCAATAGCTTACCTTTCTGCAGTGGAGCAGTTCAGAGCAATGAAAACACATACACACACATACACAAAAGACGAGCCAACCCCACACAATCTTCTCTGGTGTCAATGATGCATCTCTGTACACATTCATTTCAGAAAAACATGACTCAACATAAAATAAATCGCTGGCAAAGAGGAGAAGGGTGAAAGACAGAAAAAAAAAGAAAAAAAAAAAAAAAAAAAAAAAAGAAAAAGGGCAAGCTTCAATCCAAGACCACTGCCATCACTGGACAGCAGTGGAGAGGGGCAGGAGTAAAGCAAGTAACACAGTCAAAGATATGAGGCCTGCTATGTACTTACAAATCATATTAAAAAAACACAGAAAACCCCAACGGAGCCTCTAAGGCTCAGAGGGTACAATACAATCACATCAATAAGGGTGTTATGTATAATTCACTGTACATACAAGGCTGGGGGCACGACTGCCCACGCCAACTGTGACGCTGGCTGCAGGAGAACCAGGTAGGAGAAATAACTGTCCTTGGCCAAGCCTGAATCAGCTGTCTGACGTGGGCGAAAAGCAAAGGGGGGCAAACGAAAGAAGAGTTCTGTCTCTTTGCTTCCCACCCACCAGGTCTGCTGTGCCACTTTCCCTGGGGTTTTTGTTTGACCAGTTTGGTTGTCACACAGGGTGAGAGAGAGACTCACCCACGAAAGTCTGCCCAGTGCCTTCGCTTTGCTGTAGAGCGTTCGCTGTTCTGCTCAGTTTTCCCATGCCAGAGTTCTCTTTGCTTGCGTCTACTTTGCCTCAAAGAACAGCATCTTTGAAGTTTTGAGTTTAGTTTTTTTCATGCTTTCGATAGTTCATGGTGAAAGAAAATACAATCCTGATTATTTCATGCTGGAAAAAAAACGAAAAGAGAGAACAGTTGTAAAGATGGTTAACTGAATATACATTGTTTCAGATACACAAGTGAAGCAATGAACTCTTTTCCAATTTATTCTGGTTAGAAGCAGTAATGATATTTATAACTGGGCTTCTTCAATTTACGAGTTCATTATAGATCGAATAAACACTGTATTGTATGTATTCAAAAAATACCTCATAATACTGAAAAAAGAATGAACCTACACAAATGAGTCATTAATTTTAAAGCAGCTATTTGTTGACGATTTATAAAAATGTTTGTTTCTAACAATATATGTAAATAAATCCATTCATCTTATTCTATCTGAAGTTCATATACAGAATCTCTACTTAAGAGTCATTTTTTAAAAAGGCATCAAATTTCGGTTTTTACAATCTTATATAAATTTGCAAATACAGGCTATTTAAAAAACTGTAGATCAATAAAATTTTATTTTTATGATTTTTTTTGGATTTTTTTTCCCATACGGTATCCAACAACAACACCTAGTTTCATGCAATTTAACACAAAGTCAGACATGTACAGATAGAGAAAGAGAGAAAAAAACAATCATCATAAGTCCACATCATTTCAACGAAAACTATTTCACAGCCGACAACATCAAACCCAGACGCGAGTCGAAATGAAGGGACAGCGCAGAAACCAAAGGGAGGAAACTCTAACCCAAAGACAGGAAAGATCCAGCACAGCAAGAGAACACAAAGACAAGCACCTAACTCGCTCAGTGACCATGCAACCATCCCACAATGCCAAAACAACCGCCTCGGCCAATAACACCTGTTCAAAAAAAGCTCTTCTTCAATGACAAACCGACACTTCAGTACCACATGTGGGAGGCTCTGAACTGAACTCTGAAAGAGACATAAGAATCTAAGGAAGACCACAAAACAGAATATACTGACCATAATGAAACACAATATATATAAACCACAGGAAAAAACAATGCACTGAATCTCCTAAAATAACCACAGAATCCACATGCGAAGCTAGACCACATAACTGCCCATAATGGTTCAGCTAAAAAAAAAAAAAAAAAAAAAAAAAAAAAAAAAAAAGAAGAAGACCACCAAAAAACGGTTAAGTCTATGGAACGGTTTCACAAAGAATGATCAAGACACACAACGACAAGCCTCCTCCACAGAATACTCCCATCAAAAAGTTCAGCGATCCCTACACACACGTCCACAAAAGGAGGGGTCCAAACACCAAGCAATATAAAACAGACTCCCCAGAAGTAGAATCCACAGTATGGGCTGAATCTAGATACACACTTTTATCAAGCACAACCCAAACAAGAACACTGTCCTTGGCAATTTATGAAAGAACAAAACGAAAAAAAAAACAAACCACACAACACATCCACCAAGGCACAATCCAATCCAAAAGCTGCAAGACTCAGGACGACCATCTAATGGAAGACTACAGAACAGAGTTCAAATTAACCACACAACATCCAGGAAAAGCACAAGATCCACAGGACTTTGTACAAAAAAATTTCAATCAACCCAGCTGACCGACTGGTGAGTGCGATGTGAGGGCTGAAGGTCAGCACCCTGACCTGTTCCCAACCAAACATCTACCCAGGTCAGGCCCCGCCCACCTGCCTACCCCTCCTCCCACCACCACCTTCCTTTCATACAAACTGCTCACAATGCAGTCAGTCTCCTTTACAGCAGGCTCAGCTTGATTTTTATTCTTCTTTTATATATATATATTTTATATATATATATATATATATATCTTTTTTTTTTACAATCTTCAATCTTCAGGCAGAATATCCAAGCAACAAACTCTCTTGATTCCTTTGTTAATGTCATACCAGTTAGTCTGTTAATATATATGTGGTTTTTAGCTGTATTTTCTCCTGTTCTTACGAAGCCGCTCTGTAATGTTCAATTTTATGATAAAATTCTGTTCAGGCCTTAGTTTTCAAAAGAGCAATTTAAAAAAATGAAAAAAATTGTTGAAGGTCCCTTTTCCTCTCTCTCTCTCGCTTTTGGATGTATTGTCATGACCGAGAGAAGTGAGCCACAGGAATCACCCATGAGCAACAGCGGTACTGGCACAGACTGAGGCAGGGGCAGTGACTGGAGTCAAGTCACGTTGCTTGTGGTGTGCGCTGCTGCCCTCAGGACACCGCGCTGGTCAAGCAAACCAGGAGGGGTACACCCGACCCCAGACACTGATTCAGCGACAAGGCACAGACAGCTCAGCCCCACCTCAAAGCATGGACAACCCCCCCCTCACCACCCCCCTTCTCCCCCTCCATGTGGGGGAAGCAGCAGAGGGGTGTATGGGGGGATGTGGGGGAGGGGGTGTGTGTGGATATGATGGGGGCGGTGGCAGCACTGTCGTGACTGTCTATCAACGCCGGTAGCGACATTGCACATGGGGGCGGGGCATGGAGAGAGTGATGGCTTGTTAGTATCATCATCTTGGACCTGTATGTGTATTTTTTTTGTTTTGTTTATTTTGTTTTGTTGCTGTTGTCGTCATCACAATGTCTGTGAAGGGAAGGTCTCAGAGAAGGCAGAGGCTATTTGGAGAGTTTGCTGATGACCCGAATCAATGCTCCATTCTCGTCCTTCAGCCGCTGGTTGTCCGCCTTCAGCTCCTGCATCTTCTGCAAAAAACACCACAACAACATGGCTGTCACAGGTGATCCATGCACAACACTCGTTTTCTTCTTTCAACACCACCATACCATTGCTAAAACCATCCAGTATTGTTTGAAGGATCGCAGACATGGGCACTACAAGCAAATTTTTATTTTTTGTTTTTACAAACCACAAAAAGGATGTACTCACAGTATCAGGTCAGCAAAAAAAAACAACCCCCCCCCCCCCCCCCCAAAAAAAAACTGGACTTTTTTCAAATACATCTTTTAATATGAAACTATGAGAATGTAATTATGTGTGACAGAAGATAAAAACAATGAAAAACAGTAACACATTATCAACACATCCAAAGCAAGAAGCACAGTAGTATCTTTCCAACATTGTTGGGAAAAGTTGAACAATGTAATTATTTACCCAAAATGAGTTGATCAAACCCTGGCATAACTGACAATGAAAGTTACTTGAATGTCTGAAAGAAGACCAAAATCATTTAATAATGCCTGACAATGCCCATTGTATCTATTTTGATGCCCCACTAATCTTGAGTTCTTTCAAGTAACTGCTGCTGCATTTGCTGACATTACATAGATTTCCTATTAACTCTTAAACTTCATCTGTTGTTTCCCAACACATTAAAAAAACTGATAAATTCTGGCATTTCTGTTAAATAAATAAATCAACACACTAATAACCTTTAATTACAAAAAAAAGAAAAAAAGAAAAAAAAGAAGAAATAACTTTATGCTGCAGACACTAATCTGCAATTACATTAAGATCATGAAAACAGGTCTCAAATCCTCAACTGGTCAATTATTTCAGTACAGAACATTGGGCGTTGCATCAGCCTTGTTCCTATAGCTGTTTTTGAGGCTGTTTTACTACCTGGTCTCATCTAATACCACAAAAGTGAAAACAGGTTGTCACAGGGATTCCTTTCTTCTTCATGTTTACTCACTGGTGTATCTAAAAAAGAAATTAAGGCAATTTGAAATTCCTGAAGCTATACACTAATTCGATAAATCATACTTCTCATCACAGTAAAACTGTGCAACCAATCCCAAGTCATTTTAAGTTCAGCAAACAATATGTCACTGGTACAAATCCAAGTCACATAAATTTTTAAGCTGAAGTTTACAAATAATACAGCATTTGTTACAAATTTTAATAACATGACATGCATGACATTTAAAATAAATAAATACTAATTTTGGGGATGGGGGAAAGAAAAGAAAGGGTTAAAAAAAAGGGTGACGTGGCAACAACTGGACAGCATGGAGAACAATCTGTATCATAAGTAATCTTATAGTTTTTTTTTCAAGAATAATTCTATTCACAAACTAACAGTTGCCCGACAGCAATTTTTAAGAGGGACACAGAGAGAGAGAGAGAGAGAGAGAGAGACGCTTTGACATTTTTATTGTCATTACCTGTAAGGGTCTATTGACAAGGGGGTGACGGGGATTAATTCTTAAATCCCCTTAAATGCAAAGCAACATTCTGCTTAACAGCATTTCATCACCAAACAAACAAACAAAAAAAATCTCTAAATAGAGAGAGAGAGAGAGAGAGAGAGAGAGAGAGAGAGAGAAAGATTCCCACCCCACCACACCTTCCCCAGTTCAGTTCAGTTTCTCAAGGAGGTGTCACTGCATTCAGACAAATCCATATACGGTTCATCACTTCTGCTAAGCAGATGCCTGACCAGCAGCGTAACCCAACATGCTTAGTCAGGCCTTCCCCAGCTGTTGTCATTCAGGGGATCAATATTTACGCTCTCGCTTCTTCTACCACGACTCCACCATTCTTTGAGGCGTCTTCATCAAGTCATTTTCATGTCATTTCTGGTCTTCCTTAACCACTGCTGTTCAACATAGTTGGTTTTCCACTACTACTCTACAGTTTAAAACCTTCTACAAGGGCAGAAATGGCCAAAACTTCACTAATCACCAAGGTGAGAAACAAAACAAAATAACAAAACAACCTAAAACAGACTATGATGTATAAATTGTTAAATACATGCGAGAGAGAGAGAGAGCGAGAGAGAGAGAGAGAGAGAGAGAGAGAGATAGTTGTTGGAAACGACTCTTGACTAACTGGGTCAGACGGCAGAGTGGAGGAGATGACAGCAAAGACAAGTCTTAAAATTAAAAAGGAAAAAAAAAAGGACAAAAATAACAAAAAAAATGACCCCATCTTTTTTTCTTTTTTTTTCTTTTTAATACACAGGATGTTAACTGGTGCTATGATATGACCCCTAGCATGTAAATAAGTCACTATAAGCAGGTATACATACCTACTTAAAGTACATATATACAGTTACAGTACATACATACAACTTGCAGTATAAATGTATAGCTAGCTGCCAGAGATACATAAAAACAAGACTGCACTATGTGCCACCATTGTAGCACAGCATCAAGTTCTTCTTGTTTCTTCTTACTGGTTTATTGTTTCTGTTCATGAAATGGTGATTTAAAAGCACAAAGCTACTCCAGCATCCCCACAATATTACCACCACTTGCCACACAAACTACAACACCAAGTCACTTTCAGTTTCACTGTGTCAAAAGACTGTGGACTCACCCACATACACTACACAACCATCTGGTAAAGCCTTGACAGCCCACTCTAAATTAATCCCCCCCTCACCTCCACCCCTAAAAAAACAAACAAAAAACAAAAAAAAAACCCAACCAATTGCATGAAGAAGCCAAAGTATCAACTCAAATTATTATCATTATCATTGTTGCTTATACAAGTAATAACCCTGCCAACTATGCAGGCCATATCATGGCTGAAAACATGGTTGATATTGTTCTTGTAGAACCTGATGGGGGAGGGAAAAAAAAACACACCAAAAAAACAATAACAAAACCACTTGGAAAAAAACATTTGGCACAAACACGTACAGTCACATTTACGCATATAAACTAAAGACATGCCTCTGACACGGACTGTCACGCATGCTAAAGCGGACGTGCACCCGCCCCAAGATACCCTACAACAGACCCCCCAACACAACAAGCTCACGCAGAAATGAAATTATGTAATGCATTTAATGAATGTGTGTATATATCTATAGATTAAAAAAAAAATCATAAAGAGCAAACAAACAAACAAAAAAACAACAAAAAAAACGGCAGCAGAATTAAAGCCTTATTTTTCTCACAAAGGCACTGATAAGTGAAATCACAGTCATTCTAACCAGCCATTAGGTCCACTTGGAGGCACTGCATCTCAGTCTCACTCTCACCAATATCAAAACAGGAAGTGGGTTGTTTTTTTCAGTCCAACTTTCTCTCACTCTCTCTGTGCAGGTAAGTATAATGAAAAACAAACATCAGGAACGACAACTGACCAGGAGACTTTGGAAAATAAAATAAAATAAAACACAATAAACTGGAAGCACAGGATAGTCTTTCTTTTGTTTGTTCACATTAGAATCTTAGACACATGAACAAAGAACTGTTGCTGATGCTGGCGGACTTAAGACAGGCCCTCAGTAAGGAATGTCAGTGAAGCCCTCAGCCGATCCATCGCCAGCACTGAGAGGCGGGTGGTCTAGAGCAACGTTATGTTGCACCACGACTGGATGGAGGCACCAACACATCAAAGATGCCCGCCAGGCAGAAACCCAGACCACGATGCTGTCAATCATGGAGACTCACTGACGGGACAAAGGACAAAAACCACCCACTGGCCAATGCAGTGTTCTGCACACGAACGAACGGGTGCTTACAAAGAAATAGAGAAATGAAGAACACAGTCCCATCTGGCGGGCATGTAGTCATTTACTGAGGGTATAACGAATAGCAGCCGCTGAGCACTGGTTCCATCACCGTCCTTCTCCAAGGACTGACTCCCTTCGAGTGAAGATAGGAAAAACCGGTGGGGAGCACTGGAAGTACTAGAACTCCGCTCACTCAGTTTCCTATTATTGATATTTTGTTCAGTTGCATGAGAAACTTTTGAAACATATAAAACATGATACAACAACACAATCTCTCTGCAAGCTTGAATGCCCAGCCACCAAGAGGAACATGCACGATGAAAAACATCGTGCACGCACATCAGCAACACACCCGCCTCTAAAATAATCCAGCGATCCACCAGCCTCCGCCAACTTCACCTGCCATGAGAGAAGAAAGAGGGGATGAAACGGATTCAAACCCCCTCAGTAAACGCAAAAGAAAACAAAAAGCAGCTGAACCATTATGCTGTCCATGACACTGACCACTCCGTCAATTTTTTCACAGGAGTTTTATAAGTAACTAACCTGAACACATACAGTTACGCAGTATATTTGTGAGGCAGGGCTGAGAAGTGGGGAAAAGGAGTTGCCGTGGTTGTCTGTCAACGTGAAGCTAGGTATATATTTTACAAATGACACAACCACTTTCCTTTATCGATCAAATACAAAATGAAAGTGACACAACTGTTTGTTTACACAAGTTTTAGATTTTCATTTCAGATCAGCTTCATTTGGGATCATTTTCTGGCTACGAACATCACTAACTGAAAGTGGTCATGATAATCATTTTTCTTTTTTGGTGGGGCAGTGTTTACTTGAGAGGTTGGGATGGGGAAGAAGGTGTGATGATGATAAGGACAGCATTCCCCCACCACTCCCTTCCCTTTTTCTTTTTCTCCACCACTCCCTTCTGCCTTTCCCCCCTTTTCATTTCTCAACAGTAAAAAAACTGGTCACATTAACACACACACACACACAGAGAACAAACATCGCCAGCCTCACACTTAAGTTCAGAGCAATACAAAACTGTGTTGAATTAATACATGTTTAATCCAGCTTGTCTCAAAAGCAGCTGTAAATGGAAGACAAGGATATTAAACCTGACAACAGATGTCAGGAACAGTGGCAGATGTGCTGACATTGCCATTAGAGTAACATCTGTGATATAGCACAGACACCATTGATTTCAGTACAAATTGGGCAGTGGGGTTGGAAAAAGATAAGGAGTGAAGTCAAAAGTGTCCAATTTAATATCAGTTACCTGTATTTTTCTTTCTCTTTCTTATTCGCATGTATACCCCTTTCGTTTTCCAGAATAAAAGCGCATATAACATTGGTCATCTGGTCAGGCCTTATAATCACTTTAGTTTAGAGTGCCTTTACCTGTATCATTCATCTTACAATTCTAAAAACAAAAAGACACTAGACATGGTTTAAAAAAACAACAACAAACCCCTGTAAACCAGCATCTCCTGACTGATTGCGTCGTCACATACTGTCACAGTCTACAACAGTAGGAACAGGACATAACCACACAAAATATATCATCACACATATAAATAATAACAGTTTGAGCCCTGGGATACACTTGCAAGCCAGATGGAAATATTACAGCACATAAGAAACTATGTATGTGTGTGTGTGTGTGTGTGTGTGTGTGTGTGTGTGTGTGTGTGTGTGTGTGAGAGAGAGAGAGAGAGAGAGAGAGAGAGAGAGAGAAAGAGAGCACATGTGCACATCAGTGAAGCTGTGTACAAATGGAACCATTACAAAGATGTAATGAACCTTTCAGACATAAGCAGAGTATCATATTTAAACCCATCCTTGTCTAAAAGAAAAAAAACAACAAAAAACAAAACAAACAAAAAACAAAACAAAACACAAACAAACCCAAAAACAAACAAACAAACAAAAAAAACCCCAACGTTTTTCAGGTCAGTGTTCATTTACACCAACTCACTTGACTGAGTGAACAAATTTCACATTATTTTCTTTGAGCGTATTTCTAGATGGTGCGATGGTTTCATCATTCTGAACAAATCCGAACGACAACAATGCTACCATCAACAACTGGCATCTGGCAGAAAGACAGATAAGACTCTGCGCCCCGTGTTGTTCTGTTGTCTGTCACTATGTACCACAGGCAGTGCTGGATGAGACACCAGCCTCACCACTCCCCCGGTCAGACCATGCAGGCAATGCAGTTACAGTTTCTGTCGCACAGGAGCACAAGACACAAGACGCTGGTCACGCACAAGCCACACAATGTTAAATTAACCATGTACACAGTCAACCTCACCACACCGTTCCTTCATCACAAACACAAACAGGAACGGTTTGACACCAACAACTGTCAACCTTCTGGTTAATCATGTTACATTCGCCACCTAGGGCTATGCTTCAACAATTTACAAACCCGGACCAACAGAAAAAGAAAAGCGACATCACCTGTTTTTTTTCTCTCTCTTTTTTTTTGTTGTTGTTGCATGCAAGTGTTAATAATTGTTGACCCAGCCAGTAGGCGACAATACATCATCACCAGAGTACAAGTCGCAAAGTGATAAGCCAGCCAGCATGCTTGTTAAACATGACAACAGAGTTTCTTTTTTTCATGAAAAAGCTCCAGAGTATTAGAAAATCACTCTTCATTTCTTTCTGATAAACATTACTTCTAATTTTTATCAAAGGTGCCAAGCATACTGCCTCATGAAAATATTCTTGATTTTGAAAATATTAACATACAAGGGAATCATTTCCTTCTTCTTCTTTTTTTAAGCAGAGGATGGGCAAGAGTCTACATCTTTCCAGAGTATATGTCCAATGATGAAAAGAGACTTCACTAACAAGTACACATTCACAGGTTTGGCTTTTCTTGCTCAAATGAGGTGTGACAGTGTAAATAACAAACAGACCCTGAAGCCTTTGGGCACGCACAATTGTAAACAATACAAGTTAAGAAGGAAGAAATACTACACTCATCATCTTGCATTAACATCCAATTTTGCTTTTCTTCACCTTTCTTTAAAAAAATTTTCTTTTCAAACTACAAACCAAACATGCTCATCTTTACGATCATGTGTACTGAGTTTACCCCTCATTACCTGCAGCACAAATCGCCTTTTTTTTTTTTAAAACACCTCTTTGGCATTCACGGGAAGAAACTCCCACATTCCTTTCTGTCATTAAATGGGCTTTTATACATAATGCTTTTTTTTGTTTGTATTTATTTTTAAACTGCTGTTTTAACATCCATAACCTGATGCCTTTTGAAAAAAAAGAAGAAAAATAAAGCAGCGTGCATTCCAGAGAGAGAGAGAGAGAGAGAGAGAGAGAGAGAGAGAGAAAAAGAGACAGAGAGAGAGGGAGAGAGAGGGAGTGAGAGAATGTGGAAGATAAAAAGAGCTGAAAAAATGACTGCTGCCACTATTATACTTAACTGGAAAGCTATGGAAAACGATGGAAGAAACACTAACTACAAGTATTTGTATTTCAAGAAGTGCCTACTTACTACATGAAACCAACACATAAAAAAGACAATTTTCAGCAAAGACTGAAAAAAAACAAAAAACAAACCCAACCTAACTCACACAAGCACCAGTTGATAAAAAAAACACAAAAAACTGAGACAATTACCTATCTTAATTTTGAGAAAAACAAACAAAGGAATATGTTTCTTTATTCTACCACATTCAAGAAGAAAACCAGTAACAGTAATTCTTACTGACTTCAGAACAGAGATGAAAGCTGCTGAGATCAACTGCGAAACACTTAAGAGAGGTGGGTTTTTTTTGTCCCCCCCCCCACCCCCCCTCCTCCTCTTGGTCAAGTTTGTCCATGACAAAATGATTCATCACCAGTAACATCAAACCTTGCTATCATTTAGAATGCTTATTTGATTGACTGATATGGATACTTATACAGCGCCTATCCTCAGTCAGAGACCAAACTCTAAGCGCTTATTAACCACCCCCACATGTCAACAATCTTTTAACAACACTGACCGAAAAACACAAATGTTGAAACTGAAATCAAATTTCACCCACAATCTTTTACACACATTGTTTATACAACTCTGAAGCCCATTTGGAGATCAGCCTCCTCAATGGGACACACAAACATCAACATCTCCAACAGCAATGTCCTGAACACCTTTAAATGTGGACCAGAATGCTGAAAAACATCAGCCACTACTGAAATGAGAGCTTGGGGTTTTCCAGACCAAATGCCTACAAAGGGTCTCAAGGCTCAGCACATATCTCCAGTGAGGAGAGAACAGAAACCATGGCAGACCTCAAGACACCTGTCAATGTAGAACAGTGGAGAGAGAGAGAGAGAGAGAGAGAGGACTGAGAGAGAGACAGAGAGAGGACAGAGAGAGAGACAGAGAGAGAGGACAGAGAGAGAGAGAGAGAGAGAGAGAGAGAGAGCGGGATGAGAAAAAGAGAGCCAAGGTCTGACACTGTAGACACCCCCTCAAACTCAGTGCAGCCGACAGAAATATGTGGTGCCCCCTTGACAAGCACCAGATGGCTCAGAGAGAACTGAATGAACTTTCATGCAGCTTTTCCTTTCAACATTTCAGTATGTACACACCCCATATTCATTCAGCTCTGAAATCCACAATTGCCATTTACATTCCGGTGATCCAAGTGTCCATGACCCCCAAAAGATATGACAACTTGTACAAGGATCCACCTGACTCTGATCCTGAAAAGATGGGAGATAACTTGTTTAATCACTAGTTCAAGACATAAGTATCTCCCTCTTCCACACAACCGGTTGGTTTTAGGTTCTCTTCAACATGCATTGCTCATTCTGAACAACTTACAGCACAGGATTGCACACTGAATCAGAGATCACATCTGTGATGGCAAAAACCACCCAGAGAAACAACAAAGTTAAATTCAACAGCTCCCTGACAGTTGAAAAATGGAGCCTGCCACCTTTACTCTCTCTCGGCAAATATTATTTTTTACCTCAGGATGGGCAGACAGTGTAAACTTGTTTGTTTGAGCAGTCTTTTTCTCTTTCTTTCTTTTGTTGACAATTGGATGACCACGAAAAAGACTCTACAAAGTAAGAACTAGAAAGTGGAAAGTGACACACAGCAAATGTATGGTAGGTTTCAGATGAGGTAAGTAGTCATGTATGAGAAAAACCGTGAAGTTCCAGAGTCCTAATCTTGTTAGGCCATTTACCACAACATTAATATCCTACAACACACACAGATTTTAGTCTAAAGAGGCCAGGAAACATCTGTAACTTCACCAAGAGCTGTGTTTAAGTGCAAGGTAAGTAGAAATGACTCTTATCTGACTGGAAGAAATAAATGCCTTTAAGAAAAATGGGGGTAAGAAACAAAACTGATAAAGGGATGGGGATAAATACAACTGACAAATTCACTACCTGACTGACAGACAGGTGTTGGTATTAATGATACATGATAAATAACAGACTACTACTAATTGCTACAAACATCTCCCTACAAAGACCATAAACACAGACACAGGAATGAACCAGTTCTACACAAAAATCAACCAGGGCATAACCAATGGTTTGTGTGTGTGTTGTGCACATATACAGGTGCATGTGTGTACGTACGGTTGAGCGTGAACTTCACAATGTGTCTAGTTCAGTACATTAGACGTGAGCATTTGTCAATTTTCCCCTTTTTCTTACCAGCTAATGATTCTTTGCTAATAATTCTTTTTTTTAAAAATCATATACACTGCGTCTTGTTCAACAGAAAGAAACAATTGTCTTCAACAATTTTTTTTTAATATGTCTGTCTGTTTTTTCTGAGAAGAAACACAAAAGAAACCAAACAAAAACAAACAAACCCCCAACACAGGCGGGCGGCTTACAGTCAGTTTCAGTCTCTAGCCAACTCCACAGGCCAAGTCGCTAAGAACATACAGAAAGCAAGGCAAAAGGGGGAGGGGGTGGGGTCGCTGTCCACCGCCAACAGTTATGACATGAGGATTAATCAGATGGATGGTCAGAGGGCATGGCGCATGCTCCAAGGGCCCTTGGCAGGAGGAGAAAAAAAACAAAAACAAAGAAAAAAAAACAAAAAAACCAGAAGGCAAAATGAAGAGGAAGGAAGGAAGCACGGTGCTGCTGAGTGTTACCTATCTGGACAGTTTGGCCACCACCCGAGTCAGAGCCCTATTCTCTTCTTTTAGTTTTTTGTTTTCCGCTTTTACATTCTCCATTTGCTGGAAAAAGGACAATGCAATGTCATGTTCTGGTTATGTGAAAAAAAAAGATAAGAAAAAAAAAAAAGCAGGTAAGTTCAGCAAATAGATCAATTGCAAACTGTTTCACAAAATAACTTTCCTAAAAGTATTATGTGAAAAAAGAAAGAAAAAAAGAATGACTGGGGGAGGAGTCAGGAGGAGAAGGGAATAGAAAAGAAATTCATTAAAAGGTGTGCATGCTTGTCAGTGATATGTAAGTGTACTTGTCATTTGTGTGTGTGTGCTGGAGTGTGTGTGTGTGTGGGCATGTGTGCGTGAACATGTGTGAGTGTGCATATGTGTATCCAGTCGTTAGCCTGCGACATAAACTGTTGAACATGGCAAGGAATGCAACTTCATTTGAATCAAATGACAAGACAGCTTTGGACACTTTTGACTTCTAACACCCCTTGCCATGACTAAAACATGCTTACATGTGCAAGAAAGTGTATGCGTGTGTAAGTATACACCAACAAACGACTCATGTTCCCATTCTTGGTTAGCTACACGTCTCCTAATGATGTGATGGTGCAAATACATTTCAGGTCCATTTAACTGGAGGGAAGGGATGAAGAGAAATTAAATAAAAGGACTAAGAAACTGCGAAAAAATAAAGGGGGTTCAGTGATTTTCCCCCAGCATTATATATATATATATATATATATATAAAGGATAATTATTCTGCCTTCAGAACACGAAACTGTTAATGAAACAAGGAATCTTAAGGACTGAGAAACTGCAAAAAAAAAATAAAGGGGGGTTCAGTCATTTTCCCCCAGCATTATTAAAAAAAAGAAGAAGATAATTAATCTGCCTTCAGAACACAAAACTGTTAATGAAACATGGAATCTTTACACTACGCCATAAGATCACTTGTACATCAAACAAGAGCAACGGAGTACATCAATGACACTACAAAGTGCATGAGAATCAAAACAAAACAAACAAAAAACTTCACAGGAATTCCAGTATTTACACTTTCATTGAAAAGGAAAATCATTTCTTTGTCATAATAACTTTTTCTATTTTGCATCAGAACAAATGCATTTGTGGACTTCTTGCAAACAAGATTATTCATTTACCTCAATATGCAAAAAACAATATGCAGGCAAAAGAAGTTGACAAAAGTTGATATATAATAGTAATAGCAACACTTCAAATAAAGAATAAAGAATGCTGGTATATTTTCTAAACGAATAACGGAAAAAACAACAACAAAAACCAACAACAACAACAACAAAAAAACCAACAACAACAACAAAAAAACAAACAAACAAAAAACCCCAAACAAAAACAACAACAAATATCCTCCCCCAAAACAACAAAAAAAAGTCACTTAACCAACCAACCCTATTCAACAGGGACAGCGAGATGTATGCTAACAATACACACACCTAAACATTCTCTTGTTACCAAAAAACAACAACCACCAATTACCACAAAGTAACAGATAAGCAGATCAATGATGAAGCAAAACAAACGTTTTTCATCCACCACTTACTTTCAATTCCTCCTCGTATTCCGACACTTTTCGTTCCAAAGCCCTCTTTTCCTGCAACAACAAAAATGAAAATCAGGAACTGAACTACACTGGACATTTCACACACACACAGAAGTTCACTGGGTGCGATGATTTCTTTCTCTGTGGATCTAGCTATGTGTGGCCTGCTAAGTAAATCAAACAGTAACTGCCATTGTTATTTCGGTAACTTTGTTAATCTAATTCTGGCAATATGATGGGTCCTTAGGACTGATTGCCCTTTTGTTATTTCTTCCTATCATTTCAATTAACCCCCCAAAACCCTTTTTTTTCTGAATCCACTTCATCCATTATTTAAGGCATGTGAATTTAAGTACATCTGCTGAACATGTTTTATTGTTTTTTTTAACCGAAGAAAAAACCCACCACCAAGCAAGGCCAGGTGTGCCAGGTGAAAGTGATACGTGGGTCAGGTCTGACACCAACACCACTGACATGTGTCACCTGGCCACAGCTCTGTCAGCCCACACCACTGACACTGCTAGGTCTACTGTAACACATCCCACTAAACCCAATATCCACAGGGCAAAGAATTTGGAAACCACACCAGTCAACAAGTCAACAAATGGTCTACAAGTATCTACACCAGATAGACACCGCTACTGTCACTGTTTCTTACAACCCTTTTATATTTTTCAATTTTCTGAAACTTGCTAATCTTAAGAGGGGATATGTGTGTGTGTGCGCATGTGTGTGTGTGTGTGCGCAAGTGCATGGGTGAGTTCAGATCCTTGAATTGCCTCAATTAATGACTTTTATTTTGCTGCGCTGATCTAAGGGTTAGTTCCAAGCCCTGAACCCTTCCTCCCCCTCACCCCTCTCAAACAGTTAGTGACTGCAAAACAGAAATGCTCCGACAATGTGCCCAATCATTTAACAATAAAATCACATGACCGCCATTTCTCCCACTGCTGACAGATAATCCCGATGACTGGCAGAAAATTGTGACATAGACTGTACTGACTGACTGACCCGTTTGTCGTTGGAGTCAATGTTGCGCGACTCGTTGCGCTTCATGACCTTGTCCAGCTCCGACTTGGCCTCCAGCAGTTCTTTCTTGCAGTGGTCCAGCTCCTTCCGCAGACGTCCATTCTCCTCTCTCTCCTCCTCGTATTTCTGCACCACCACCACCCCATCACAGCAATGAGGAACACAGAGGGAGAGGGGGGAGAGAGAGAGAGAGAAAGAGAGATATAATGTGAGCCTGTAACACAAGGTTCATGTCAGTGCTGTGACTGTGGTCATCACGGACATCCTTCTGACACTGACCTGCACTGTGAGGCATGCCGACTGTGTGTGGAGATAACTCAAAAATGTTTTGTTGTGGAAGGCCTTCTCACCCATTACAATGTTGAAAGTCTTTCATGAACACTTCCTCAAACAAACATGCTTGTGCACGCTTACTCGCACGCACCCGCACACACAACCACATATACACATGCACACACTCGCTCAATTTTTATAGAACTGTGCATGCTAATGCACATTACATCAAGATCCAAAAAGTAAATGACTTCCACAGTCAGCAAATTAACTGCGATAATCCTGTTAGTTCATTGTTCTAAATTTAAGACATCTCAAAACTAAATTTAAGACATCTCAAAGCTGGGAGAGAGACAGAGAGAGAGAGAGAGAGAGAGAGAGAGACATGTATGTGAAGTATGTGAGTGTGTGTGTGAATGATCAAGATCATGACTATGTCTCAACACAAGTAAATGCTTTATGAGGACAGGAGCACTTGCATCCATAGCATACCCTGTTTTCAATCTCTACGCTCCATCTCCACATATGTAAGCATTGAAATGCAGTGAAACAGGAACAGCTGTAAAGACTGATCCCTCTTGTCCGTTCTGATGAAAACACTGGTGAAGATGCTCAATATATGTTAAGACACTGACACGGGTCTATCATGTTTTTTTTAATCATCTTTTTTATGTTACATATGTGAGCAGGAGACGACATGGCAGAATCAGTAAGGCACTGGACTTCTGATCCAGAGTTCACTAATGATCAGGGATGGAGACCCCATTTCAGCATGGTGTTGTGCCCTTGGGAAGGTGTTTCACTCCGATTATCCGGACTCCACACAGGTGTGAATGGGTACCTGACTTCGGGGGAGGCTGAAACAGCGGAAAGAGAGCCCTAGACACAGTGGATATGAATTCATGGCTACGGAAGCTTTAAACTTTAATGAAAGCAAACCTTTTTGTAGTCTTCCAAACTGCCTGTGGACCTGGAGTACTCAGAGTAGGACACTGGACGGTTCCGGCTGCTGGAATCAGAGGGTACGTCTGACGAGGAGTAGCGGCCTAACCGCGAGGAATTCTGCAACAACGCAAGTGAAGGAATCCATGAAACTAATGTCTGTGGAATAATTAGAATGCAAGTTACGTCAGACTCATTGTTGGTCTCGACTGGTAGGTCAAAGTTCAGTCCTTTATCTCAAAGTCTAAGGAAGACAGAAAACAATACCCCTAAATCATTTCCTTAAAAAATTAAAAGCAAGTCGCAAGGAAAGATGCAGAATAGTTCTCAGGTCAGATGAAAAAAAGGTGCATAAAATCTAAGGACGAAATTTATATCGTCTCTACAACTGTTTTGCACTCTGTCTCTACAATTGTTTTGATTGAATGCAACTGCACAACATGTACACACACACAAACACACGTACACATACTGACGCATATACACAGAGCTATCACAGATTGTTCAGTCAAACCCCTTTCAAACACGCACACACAGACATACACTAAAACCATATGAAAACTAACAGAACTGTGCTTAAATAAAAAGTTAACAACAGTATCATGCAACAAAGGGCTTGCTCAGTCTAAGTTACTGACTGAGACAGTTAATGCACAGGCATGTATGCAAAAAAACAACAACACACCAACGAACACACGGAGGTCTAACAGGATCTCTTAGTGTATGTGTCATGTGTGTGCACGTGTGTGTGTGTGTTTGTGCGAGTGAGTGTGTGTATGTTTGTGTGTAAGTGCATGTGCTACTATTTCAGCTGGCACGCAGAAGAATGCATCAGTACTATCTTCTATACACTGTATCCACTCCACACTCGCGCGCGCGCGCGCACACACACACACACACACATAAAGCACTATCCACAAAGGTAGAGGGAAGGCAAAAATGCCAGTACAGTACAGGGTGTGTCCCTGGAGTGGGGGCAAAGTGAGGAATCAGATAACCCTGACCATCTTTGTGAGCCACTCTTCTCTCTCCACACAATCAGGCCTCTGTGTCCATGCAACCAGCCTCCCCTACCCCCTCCCCCCTGACTCAGCTCCATCAGATACCCTGATACCTGCCACCACCATACACACACACACACACACAAACCTCCAGTCATGGGCAAAGATGGCAGATCAGGGAGAGGGGCCATGGAGTATGCAAATGCCCATTCATCTCTAATTCATGGAGTCAAAATATGTGCTAAAAAAAAGAAAGAAAAAAAAAGGCCTTACCTATGCAAAACCCTAACATTCGTTACACACACATCTCTCTCTCTCTTTCTGTGTGTGTGTGTGTGTGTGTGTGTGTGTGTGTGTGTTTGTGTGCAGTGTGTGCAATATATGCATGTACAGTTAATACAGAAAAGATCAAGCTTTTCTCTCCTGAAATCCTACATTATGCCCATCTTACATTTTAAATCCAGACTTCAAACTAGGTCAAAATGCTACTATCTGCTACGACAGAGAGAGAGAGAGAGAGAGAGAGAGAGAGAGAGAGAGAGAGAGAGAGAGACGGACGACAGAGAGAGAGAGAGAGAGAGAGAGAGAGAGAGAGAGAGAGAGAGAGAAAGAGCACACTACAGACTACGTCTTTCCTGCTGAGAGAGAGAGAAAGGGAGCACTACAGACTAATATCCTTCCTTCCTATATGGTCTGAGGCCTGAAATGCGGACATGTACAGAAGAGGCCATTTCTTGATGGCTCTGGTCTCCAGTACTGAACACACCTTGCCCGCTCAGTGTTGTTTTCAGTCATCAGTTTTGTCACAATAAGACACAAGGCGAAAGAAAATAGAGAGAGAGAGGGAGACAGAGATGGAGGGAGGGAGGTGGGAGAAAGGGAAAGGACGGGAGCATGGAAAAGAGAAGAAGGGTTGTAAAAATGTGACCATTATCGATATAATGGCTTCAAGCAGTTTCAATGGTCAAGAGGTAACTAAATAAAACCTCCAGACCGACTGATGCATGAGTGAGACATGCTTAGCACAGACCGGATTCAGGGTGACAGAATTCACACACACACATATACATAGAAAACAGCAAACTGGGCATGACTGGAAGAAGAAAAGAAAGCAAGAATGCACGGGGGAAAAAAAAAGAAAAAAAAAAGGGAGTTTTTTGGTTTTGTGTTTTGATTGTTGCTGAAAGATGAAGAATTACAGATACAAGAACCCTTCTTTACAGCTCATCTTGTTCCCAAACAGAGGTCATTCAGAAAGTTTCCAAAATTAGTTGTTCAACCTGCTGAAATTAAGCCTTTAACTCCCAAGATTCATTTCTGTGAATGCAACTTCACATGCCTGATAATTCTTTCTTTTCATTTTCTACCAGCAGCAAAACTCAAGTGTTTGGGAATGCATATTAAGCGCATCCTTGGTGCCTGTCAGTGTTATCCACAAATTACTCCATAATCACCCTTCTTGAGGTGTGTTACAACAATTTACTGTATCATATATGAGGATTCGAAGAGAATGATAAATTCAAAGAAGAAAGAGAACAATACTAAAAAAAAGAAAACAAAAGAAAAAAGGGAACAAAACAAAGCAAAAGTCTACAACAACAAAACAAAAAATGAACACTAAACATGGAAGAAGAAAAGAAACCAAAAGGGGAGGAGAATGCAAGGGAGCAAACAGAGGAATTGAAGGGGAAACATGGAGGAGGGAGGAGGAGTAATGAACAGAGAAAGTCATAAACACACAGAGGAAGAGACAGAGAAGAGGGATGGGGGGCCAGTGACACACACACACACACACAGAGCGAGAGCCAACCAGATCTGGTGTTCAATCTGGAGAAGAGTTTATTTATATATCATTCATTCACAATACTTAAAAAAAACAACAAAAAAAAACCCCCCTCTTTCTCAGACTGTGGAAGACTCAAAGGTTATCCCAGCAGCACCCTCTAGGATGACTCACTCTGTCTAAAATACCTGCCTGCCTGCCTCTCATTCTTCTCCTCTCCCCCCCCAACCCCTCCCGGTCTCCCACCTTAACGGCTTTACTACCCTCTCCTGCCTGCATAGCAGGAAGAAGAACAGGTACACAGCCATAGGCGCTTGAGAGCAGTCTATTCTTTGTGAGGAGTATTGATGTGTGATGGCTGGTTTTAATTCCGTTTGACCTTGTGTGCGCGCGTGAATGGACAAATCAGTGGTACTGAGAAATGGTTTCATTAAAATAATATCCATCACATTTATAATGGCCTTCTTCGTACATATTTTAAATCATCAATGAAAAGAAGGTAAGTGAACAATTTTGGTTACAGTGTTTCCACTTCAATTAATATCAAATGACAATACATGAAAAGAGATGCTTAAAGGAGGGCAATGTTTTTTGGCAAGTGCTGAAAATACAAGCTGGGACAAAATTATACTGATATCACAAGTCATCCAGGCAAAAACAATAGTGGTATCAGAGTTGTTCCAAATAAAATCTCAGTGGTTGGCAATACTGCCATTCCTTCTGCCTTGTGTGTCAGTGTGTGTGTGTGTGTTGTGTGTGGTCTGTGTGTGAACTCATGCATGTGTGAGTGTGCATGGATGCATACATGTGAATGTGAAAGTAAGTATATGTGTGAGTTATGCTGTGGTGTGTACCAAACTTCAAAAGTAAACAAAACACTGCCCAGCCCTTCAATCCCCAGACTTTATCGCCATTAAAAAAAAAAAAAAAAAAAAAAAAAAAAAAAAAAATTACACGAGGGCCACACTCCAATCAAAAATACAAGCAATGATTCCCAAGCTCCAAAACCAACACACAAGCAAACAAACACCACAGCCACCCCCACCCACCCACCCACCCCCTGAGACCCCCAAGCCCACCACTTGTCCCAGTCATGTGCCTATGGCCTGCACAGCTCTGCACTGACATAACACCTCCAGTCACAACTCACCAAGATGCCAGCAGCTCCAGGAAGAAGACAGGCAGACAGTGGGGGGAAGAAGAGGGAGAGAGGAAGGAGAGAGTGGTTTAGGGGGTTTGGGGTTGGGGGGAGGCTATTTTTATCCCAATTCCTAGTAGGAAGACAAGAGATGTAAATGGGAATACACCTGAGGTTCTAGAAACAGGATGGGTGGGGTTGTGGTGGTGGTGATGATTGAGGGGGTGTGGGGTGGGTGGAGAGTAAGGAAGGGGTATGAGTTGAGAGATCTGTGGCATCTCTTCTCTTCTGCTCAGGGGTCACACAGCTGGTGTGGCTCCACAGTTCCCACGGTGTTGTAAAGCAAGGCAGGGGGTGTGTGGGGGGTGGGTAGTAGGTGAAACTGCTGCAGTGGAAGTTACACAAAACCTGTGTATAAAGTGCACTGACCTGCTTTAAACACACACACACGCAAGCACACACACCTCAATGATACAGTGTGTGAGAAGGAAAATAAAAGGGGAAAAAAGAGCCATACCAATTATAACCTGGTGGCTGGATAAGGGAGGGTGGGACCAGGAGTGGGTTACCTGACCCCCCTCCCTCCACACATTTCTATTAGCTAACACATGCACACCCTAGGTCTCACATGACAGGTAATACACACATACAAATAGGGAGAAGTTGGGGATCGGGGCAGAAGTGAGGGTGAAGAAAGTGGGAGAGTGTGTGTAGTTGTTTGGGGGAGATAATATTACCAACACATGTTCACTAATTTTTTGAAAACCTGCTGTTGACATGACAGCAGAGACAGAGACACACACACACACACACAGGGAGAGGGAGAGGGAGAGGGAGGGAGATGGAGAGAGAGTGCTTACAGGCTGTTACTCAAACTCTCAATAACTTTCTCCTTACTTAGCTCAGGCCTTCACTTCTGCCCCCTTCCTTCTCCCTCTTCAACGCCCTCTCCCCCATCCTAATCTCGCTCTTACACACAAAACCATACACTCATCTTTTACCCTTGTGTGTGTGTGTGTGTGTGTGTGTGTGTGTGTGTGTGTGTGTGTGTGTGTGTTTGTGTTTGTGCGAGTGTGTGTGTGTGTGTGCACACATACAACACACACACACCACACTCTCTACCTCTCTCACGTACACACACAAACACATACACATAAACTGTGAATAACCCACTCCACAAACCAACGAGAAGGCAACAATTGTTTCCACAACCATAACATCCTCCCCAGGGAAACCCAGGCACCACCATTCTGTACATAAATATGCACATCGGTGCCAGTCAGAACTCAGACCCCACTGCCTGCATCCACACTAGTGGGAAAGACACCTGTCCACATTACCCCTACTTTATCTCCTTTTTCAACAGCTGCTGCTGCAAATAAACATGGCAGGCAAATCAGTGCCTTGTAAAGAACTGGGGCAAATCTGGCTCTCTCTCCCAGTCTCTGTCCATGTCTCACAAACACATCTATGTCACAGGATTTCCCAAGGGGTTCTGTCTCCCCTTCAATTAAAGAAAAAAAAAAAGGTGTCATTTTTCATGTCATATGTGTGTACTTATATAAAATCATTGCAAGTGTTTTTCGAAGACTGTTACATTTCTAGATGTGTTTTTCATTATATTAAATTCAACTTTGTGTTGAAGCATAAACTGTCTTATTGGTTACGTGGTTAACATCCATGCATATGGGAAAACAAAACAAAACAAACAAAAAAAAACCAAAAAACCCCAACAACACCTTAAATGATATGCATAGACAGACACACAAAAAGTCAAGGGTGCACACCCACACACAAATGCACCTTCTCACAAAGAACACACACACACACAGACTGTGGCGCACACAGAGCATGCATGGACAAAGGCACAGACAAGAAAGTCAACCCACCCCTAGCGAGGACAGTCCGGCATAGTACAGTGAGGTAGGTAAGGAACTGGTAGAACTGGAGCGAGACCCGAACCCTGAGCCTCCCCCAGAGCTATAACCACTGGACCCCAGGCCAGAACTTGTCCCTCCACCAGAACCCAGTCCACTGGACCCATAGCTTGTTCCCCCATACGTCCCACTGGATCCGTACAAACCACTGGACCCATACGATGACCCTGAGCCTGTCCCATACATCGAACTCCCCATGCCGTAGGAGGATCCATGGGAGGAGTAGGAAGATGAGGACGGAGTGTATGGGGAGGGGGAAGAAGAAGGGGTGTACGTGGAGTAGGAAGGGCTGCTGTACAGTCCACTGCCAGAGCCTGAGAGTCCGCTGGTGTATCCAGACAGACTGCCCAGTCCATAGCGATTTGATCCATAAGACATGTTGACCACAGAAAGGGGGTACACGTGCAGCCACCTCGAGTGCAGTCTTTCACTTCACTAGCAGCAGGAATGTGTACATCCTTTGATACATCGTCAGTCAACACAATTTTTCTACCATCCAAAAGATTTTCAAACACCTTTTTCCAGTTGCAATCCTTGTGAAAATCTGAAGAAAACAACCGTGAGATGATCTCTCAATCTGATTCTCATAAAACGCGAACACTAAACACTCAGAAAGGAACCTTTCCACCACAGTCGGAACCAGCGTTCATGATAATTTGATTTAAAAAAAGAAATGTACCGAAAAAAGGGAGTCAAAGGTAAAGCTTCATTAAGCTGGTTTCTGACAGTCTATACATGTCAGCTAGCTTCGTCATCACTGAGCCTGCCCCCTGTGCCAATCATGACGAGATAACTTAACTTGATAAATACAGCATGTGCCAGAAAACCTGATAATCAGCAAACAGGTTAAAAAGGGAGAGAAAAAAAAGTTAAACATACAGAAATGGAAACTGTGCTGCTGCCTAGCTTCACCAAGCAATATAGCTTCACACATAAAACCTCAAACACTTCACCCACTTCCACCCCCCCCCTCCCCCACCCCCCAAACACTTAACATCTTGCACTGGTTTCAAACATGCTTCAAGGTTCCACAGAATTCCAGGGAACTGTCAGAGTGTGCTGCAAAGAGACAGCAAAGAGGGGGGACGGGGTTGGGTGTGGACAGAGGAAAATATATCCACTGTTTTTTGTTTGTTTTTTTAAACTGTATTTTCAAATTTTACTTCTAGAAGTAAACTTCACATTTCTTGTCTGAAATCTCCAAGGCACAGCCCAACCCTTGTTTATGTTTGTGAAAATAATTCTAATGTAAAGTAATAAATTGTAAAACAAATAAAAAAGCAATTGTGGAAACAGTAAACAAAAACAAAAAGAAATACATGGAAAGTATAAAATAAATAAATAAAAACAACAGAAACAGAATAACAAAACAACAAAGTCTCAAACAAACACTGAAAAAATGTTCTGAACACATAAAACAAGCAAAAAGAGATTAAAAAGAAAAAAAAAAAGAAGAAAAAAGAAAGAAAAACAGTAGATAAATGAAATAAACAAAGAAATTAACACACCAATAAATAAACACCCCCTAGAACAAGACACTGTTCTCTGTTTCACCACAAGAGATGTACACACACACACCACAGCATGCACCTCTACAGAAACATCTTCCCCTGATCCCCATGACACGTGATTTTAAACCTTCTCTTCTACAGGTCCAAACCCTGGACAGGTACAGTCAATGTGTTGGTTCCTGACTCTCACACAAGGAAAACAAAGAGAGGCACTGATCACCACACACACACAAGCAGAAGGAATTCCACAGGAGAGAGAAAGAGAAACTCCCAGAGAGATAGAGGGAATGGTGCTTGTTCCTCTTCTTCCCTCTCCAGGTGGTGAGAGAGAGAGAGAGAGAGAGAGAGAGAGTGAATGTGGCCAGTGTGATAAGACCCTGCCTGTGTGCTACTCAAGTCTCACACACACACACACACTGCCAGCCAGCTCCCCTTCCTCTCCCCTGCCCACTCTGACTCACCCTTCCTCTTTCCTCAACCAGTTAAGATTGTACCTATCCTCCCTCCCTCCATCTGTACACGACCCTCCCCTTCAGACCTATAATGAGCACAACATGCACATGCACATAGCACTGCTACTGAGGGGACTGTTCCATTTCATCACTGGGGGAGGGGGTGTCAGTGGGAGGGGGGAAGGGGTGCATGACTGGTTAAAGAGAGAGAGAGAGAGAGAGAGAGACGGACTGTGGAGTGAGTTAGTTCTACTGGTTGAAAGACTTTTCTTGGTTTTGTTTTTTCTTTGAAAGAAACTAACCACAGCCACTTGGGAATGATCTTGAAGGAATAAACAAGCTTTGGCAGCAGCACAGAACAGAAACTGGGTCAACATGTCATGGATGAGGAAATAAAAAGACAGAATCCAGATACAACTTCTTCACCACATGATGGCCACATCTCCTCAATAGGCACATATTATGTATATGGTGGTGTGTCATTTTTTTTCACCATAATGGTACTCAGTATACTTACAACTTTTTTTCACCATAATGGTACTCAGTATACTTACAACTGTCTTCTATTGCTAATCTGAATGTGATGCACAATTCATAGACTTGCAGGTAATGCTGGCATGACAAAACAAACATACAACAATAACAAAAAAACAACAACAACACAGTAACAAGAATGATTTTGACTTTAATACACACAAACACACACACACACACATGGAGGATTATCTTTCTTAATTCTGCTTAACACATAAACACCCCAAATAAAAAATGTACCTCAGACTCGGCAAGTGATCCATAATTTCTCATATGAGGACTTAAACTGTTACAAATGCAGCCTACAAACATTGAAACTTGCGATTTTCTGATTATTCAATAATAGATACCTAATCCTAAGACAGCGAGCAAGCGAGAGAGTGTCAAAGTAGACACAAAGTGTAATATACATGAGAGAACAGAGAGAGAGAGAGAGAGAGAGAGAGAGAGAGAGAGAGAGAGATGAGGGCAGGAGAGGGGGTGTGGAGGGACTGGGGGGGGGGGGGGGGGGGGGAGGAGAAAGGGAAAACTGTGTGGGTGGTGGGTGTGTGAAGGTGGGGGGCAGAGCCCACAAAACAGCAGTGACAACTCATGGGGTTGATCCACCCAATCCTCTTGTGCCCAAAAGAACCTTTTGTCAGGTCATGCCTGACCAGGTTTCACCCTCAATTGTACAGCTTTGTCTGCTCAGTTGTAGAGCTTTATCCCCAAACAGAACAATATTATGTTGTTACCAGTCATCTATCTCATGGACCACACTGGTGAAACAGAGAGAGAAGAGGAGAGAGAGAGAGAGAGAGAGAGAGAGAGAGAGAGAGTGTGTGTGTGTGACTGTGAGTGTTTGTGTGTGTGTGTGTGTGTGTGTGTGTGTGTGTGTGTGTGTGTGTGTGTGTGTTCACTACACACATATAAATATAGAGAGAAATACTGAGAAAGACACATACACACACACACACACACACACAGAGACAAGGAAAGAGTCACACAGAGAGAGAGAGAGAGAGAGAGAGAGAGAGAGAGAGAGAGAGAGAGAGAGAGAGAGAGAGAGAGAGAGAGAGAAAACAGAAGAGAGAGACACAGAGAGCGAGTTTGCACCAGTCACATTCTGAGAAGTCCTGAAGCCCCCTTCCTAATGGGTATCAAAACTCTTGTTCAGTAGCCATTGCTAAATGATTAGCTCAACAACATGCACTCGATCCACTTAAGACCAATAAGAGAAAACAAAAACAAAAACACACAAAGACTTGTCAGCTTATTTCTACGCCAGTGTGTAAAAGCCATCAATGATTGTTACTGAATTTTCTAAGTTTAACATATTGCACAAGTAAAACACAGTTAAAGCACCAAAAATAAAGAACTGCGTTTATGTAATTGATGATATATTTTGGAGAAAACAGATGTTTTCATTTACATCTGTTGACTTCTCAAAATAATTTATGTGTCTGCAGTAGTTTACCTCGAAACAGTTTTATCAAATCATGTTATTATTTTCTTTCTTTCAGTTTTCTTTTCATTTCTCTTTTCATGTCCTCACCATTTTATCCCTTCTGCACTTGAGTTCTTATGTATGTACTTTGCAAACTGTGTAGTTAAAAATGGAGAGAAAAAAAAGAAAAAAAAAAAAAAGAGTTGGAAATAAAACATGGAATGCTTTAAAACACACACACACACACACACAAAACACAACCAACAACAAAACCCCCACCAAAACAACTAAATTCTATTGTTGTTACAGTAATAAGAGGAGTGAATCCTGAACACCTGTTGAAGCGGAACAGCTTGTGAAACTGTCATGTCCCCACATACAAAAGCCTCCTCTTCTCTGATACACTTGTTAAACCATTCTTTCCCCCTTTCCAGCCCTTTCCCCCTCCACACACACACACAAAGCCAACTGGGTTGAACACTGGCACGACAGGTGAAAGCGAGATAATGTGAAGAAATCAGCTACCTGCACTGGCCACAACCTTCCATAGTCAGTATCTATCCATCCTGTAACCACTGCTCTAGTCTTTCTAAGAGTTTTCACCATTATCCCATCCATCACCGGCACTGTCATCATTGTCCCTAACTGATCATCAATCCCTCTAATGAGGTCTGCACCATTATACCATCAATCACTGTCCCTAACTGAATGCCAATCCTATTTTGAGGGCTTAACTTTATTGTATACCATCCGCCACTGTCTGTCAGTCCCTCTAGAGAGGACTTCACTATTATGGAAGACTACCCACCACTGTCCCTAACTGATCTTAAGTCCCTCTATTGAGGGTTTCACCATTATGGTATACCATTCGTCATTGTCCCTTCATGATAGTCAGTCCCTATATACAGGACTTCACCATTATAATATACCATCCATCACTATCTCTAACTGACAATCAGTCCCTCTATGGTGGGTTTCAAAAGTATCTAATCACTGTCCCTTCCTGTCAGTCAGTCTCTCTACTGAAGGCTTCATCATTCTAGTATACCATCCACCACTGTCCCTAAATGACTATTAGTCTATTGTAGTCTTCTTCATTACAGTAGTATACCATTCACCACTGTCCCTAAATGATAGTTAGTCCCTCTATTCAAGGCTTCACCATGGTACCATCCATCACTGGAAGTCTTTTCCATTCTAGTATACCATTCACCACTGTCCCTAAATGATAGTTAGTCCCTCTATTCAAGGCTTCACCATGGTACCATCCATCACTATAAGTCTTTTCCATTCTAGTATACCATTCACCACTGTTCCTAAAGTTAGTCCCTCTATTCAAGGCTTCACTGTAACATCCATCACTGTCCCTGACTACCAGTCCCCAAACTGAAGGCCTTTACTGAATGATTTCACTGGCATCTGGTAAGGTCAGGACACACAAAGTAACAGAACTTACTAGATTAGTTGTGCGTGCATGCGTGTGAATGCATGCATGTGTGTGTGTGCATGCACGTGTCAGTGAGTTCACACATTCTGACTGACAGATTCACAAAGTTTGGATCAATAGATACAGCACATATATATATATACAGCACATATATATGTAATGAGACATCAGGCTAAAAACACACACATAACAGTAGAATCGATATGTCCTAAATCAGCCTGGCAGAATTTCATAAAGCACTTTCTTCATTGCTTCATCATCTGCATCACATCAGTGGCATTGCTCCTGCCCCCCTTCTTCCCAGTCCCCATTCACAGCTAAACCTGGGCTCCTCTGTTACAGTCTCAGCACTAGCTGCAGTCCACTGGGAATACTGATACTGGGTCACCATGATGCTACACACCAGGAGACCCAGCATCTGTCCCTGTTGTTCTTTTCCTATAACCAGGAGACCCAGCATCTGTCCCTGTTGTTCTTTTCCTATAACCAGGAGACCCAGCATCTGTCCCTGTTGTTCTTTTCCTATAACCAGGAGACCCAGCATCTGTCCCTGTTGTTCTTTTCCTATAAAAGTGTTTGATGGACTTGGGAAACTTGGCATCTGTCTGTTATTGTTTTACTCTAAAACTGTTTGACAGACTTGGGGATGCCTGGCAGAAATAGATATATGCAATACCATGTAACATAAATATTCAGTATCCAAAGTGACACTGACTAAAGATCAGGGTGGAGTAGGAGAATAACATGCCGGTCTCTATGTCAGCATTGTGTCAGTTCCCTCTGTGTCAACACTTTTATCAATTCAAGACAGATCAAAACCCTTTACATCAGTAAGTTTTCTCTTCAATGAAACCCAGATCCCTATTTTTCTCACAATGAAAGAGGCTTATAGTTGAGAATGATATAGATTATTAAAGAACGCCCCCCCAAAAAAAAACAACAACAACAACACCACCACCTACATAAACAACACCTTAGCCGCTTGGTGCGTAAGCTGCAGGAATGGAAGATGGCTGCTGGTAAAAAAGGATACTGCATTCATTAACAGAAGGGAGGCTAAGCCACAGCAACTCTGGCCTTCTCTGCCTGGGCAAGTTGTATTTTGCACAGGACAGGAATGAGACCCCTGCCAGAATCCTCACCACTGAGTCACAGTAATGTATAACCAATTGAAACATCTTTCTACTCACCCTGTTGCATTTCAAGAACAGAAATGGTTACATTATAACACTTTTGGAAGCAGATCCAGCAGTATTTCTGTGGCACAACACTTGATTTTCACCCAGTTATAAGTACAGATTATGGATTTGCAGGAACTTGAAAGAGAGCAGGTGTGTTATCTGTGTGTTTATCAGTGAGAGGACAGCCTTCAGTTCACTGACATGCATACCTGTCAGCGGCAGCTGAGGGGTTAAAGTGACCACAAATACTGACCGCAGCACTGTGACTGCAGGGACAAAATCATGTTACAGACTGCGAGCACACTAACTGATGCATTCCTGACTTCTGTCTACAATCAAGTTTGATGAAGATCACTTCATAACAAGGGCAGCAGTCGCTGACATTGCGCACACACTTTTCACAGCAGATATAAACCACCACCCAATCACTTGTACCAGCACTTCTCTATCTGAAGGGCTCCAGGCACATGCAGATATGTATGAAAGAAAAAAACATGACAGAAAGAATCAGGCAGGAAGGAAGAAAAGGAGGAATGCTGAAAGGAAGAATGAAAGATACAAAGACAGGAACAAAACAAAACAAAAACTAACAAACAAAAACAACAAACAACACCCCCCCTCTCCCCCCAAAAAATCACCAACATCCAAACACACACACATACGAACAAACAAAAAAAGCACAGAAGAAGAAAAAAAAAGAACAGACGGACAGGAAGAAAGAAACACTGCGCACACCACATACAGCAGACAGGCACAATGACTTACCTCTGACTCCTCCTTGGCATCTTCCTCAGCCTTGTCCTCTTTGCCTTTTTCTTCCTCTCCCTGACACACACAGTCACCAACACACAAGTCACAAACACAATGCAACACACACATCACACACAGCTACCAACATGTCTAACACACACACACCAACTAAAATCAAAAACACACAAACACCAAGACACACCTCAAAAACATACACCAACCAACACATTTAACAATCACACTTCAACCAATACATCATAACATCCATTCTTTTTCCACAACACACTGAATGAAACATCTAGGCAACCAATGGTTTATCTCTGTGTCGTTGGTTCTGTATCATACCTCTATACCTGCCAACCTCACTACAGACTTGAGAGGAGTATTGCAAACAACTGAGACAACTACCATAGCTGAGTGAAGCATGCACAGTGTTGCATCCCTCAAGCACACTGTGCACCAAACATGATCAGAGATGCCAAACCCTGTCAAGTGTTTGTTGAAACAATCAGGAAATTTGGTAGGAATATTTTGAATTTGGAAGGAACACTTGGACTCCGAGCCACATCAGCTAACATACATT
Organism: Babylonia areolata; assembly: GCF_041734735.1. Lineage (NCBI taxonomy): Eukaryota > Metazoa > Mollusca > Gastropoda > Neogastropoda > Buccinidae > Babylonia > Babylonia areolata. The sequence goes on along the minus strand of NC_134898.1, from coordinate 43,403,010 downwards.
TTATCTACAAGGCAAACACTTGGACCTACCTGTAACATGGTGTAACTGCTAAGATTAAGCTGATTGGTCCACTGAATGTTGTTTCAATGTGAACACACACATGATTAGCTGAGCATCATCATGCGAGACCAAAGTTAGAAGTGACTGCCCTGGCCTCATGATAGGTCTAGAGTGTCTGGGTAATGTAACGACAGGAAAGCATGTGACCATGCTATGTAGGCGATAATGAACTTGGAAAAATTTTGATGTTTAAACTGCGACTGAGTGTAACAAAATATGGCGAAAATGTAACAGTTGGCATCTCTACACTAACTCCTGAACTCACAATACAAGGGGATTTTTCTTTCTTTTTCTCTCTTCAGTCTGTGGCAAGGCACAATATGCTTCGACAAGACAGAAACTGGACTGAAGCAAACCATCACTGGCATTTTTTTTCCCCCTGCCTGAAATATCTAGTAGTCTTCTCACCTGCTCTCACTGAAAAGAGGGAGTATACAAAATAAGAGTGGAGTGGGGGGACAATACTTACATAAACATAGTTAATGCCGGTGGATCGCCGTTCCTGTCGTTTCCTTCTGGCTTTGATTGCTGCCGTCTCCTTCCTCTCTTCCTTCTCTGCACCTGGGGCTGCACACACCACACATGTTGCTTTTCATCACAGTAATTCTGGTGATAAATGATAAACACATTTGAAAAAATGAATTGTATTACTCTTTTTTGTTACAATAGATTTCTCTGTGTGAAATTCGGGCTGCTCTACACAGGGAAAGTGCATCGTTACAATGAGAGATTTCTCTGTGTGAAATTCAGGCTGCTCTCCCCAGGGAAGGTGCATCGTTACACTGAGAGATTTCTCTGTGTGAAATTCAGGCTGCTCTCCCCAGGGAAAGTGCATCGTTACACTGAGAGCGTCACCGATTTTTTTTGCATTTTTTTCTGCCTGCAATTTTATTTCTTTTCCTATTGAAGTGGATTTTTCTACAGAATTTTGTCAAGGACAACCCTTTTGTTGCCATGGGTTCATTTACGTGCGCTAAGTGCATGCTGCACATGGGACCTCGGTTTATCGTCTAATCTGAATGACTAGTGTCCAGACCACCACTCAAGGTCAAGTGGAGGGGGAGAAAATACTGCCAACAAAGGGATTTGAACCAGTGCAATCAGATTCTCTCGCTTCCTAGGCGGACGCGTTACCTCCAGGCCAACACTCAACATCACCTCCATACCCTTCCCCTGAAAAAAAAAAAAAAAAAAAAAAAAAAAAAAAAAGGCAGGAAGGGAGAGAGTGTCAGTGGATTTCAGAATGAACAGTGAGGGTGGAGTATTGTGTCTGCTGGCTGCAAACTATACTTTTCTGTATCAAAGGCAGGATTTTCAGGTCTGTCACTTGTACAACACATCAGCCACTGTAGTGTCACTTTCAACAAACACCCCTCTCCCCTTTACAGTGAAAGTAAGTGCAGTTCATGCTTCTCCTCGCTGTACAAACCAACTGCTGCATTCACTTATTAATCCTTCAAAATCACCCAAGACATTGCCTCGTTTAGGATAAGAAATGAGGCTCACTGTTTTTAAAGTTTGTCTTGAAGAATGTTGCTAGCCATCCTTTGAATATTTTTTTCATAAAAATCCACATCCCGAAAACGGTAAACCTGATACTGAAAACAATTTGATATATATACAACAGTTACTGAATTACATTTATAAACTTGGTAACTTCAGTAAAAATTCAAAAATCTTATCAATTTTTCGCGCCCTCAGTTGCTCTTGGCCTTAATGGATGACCTGCCGAGTTGAAAAGAAGACCAGAAGTGTAAATATTTCATGCCTGAACATTTTTGTGATCACATGTCTGGATCACAAGGATTCAACACATTCACACATCAACATCTTGGGATAATTCAACACACCCCCACACAGAGAACATCTTAAATGAACTATAACAATACTTACACTCTGCCTTCTTGGTTTCTCTTGTCTCCTCTTTCTTTCTGTCATCGTCTGGCGTCGATTCTGTCTTGCCGTTTAACTTGCTACGTAGGGAGGCGGTTCGCGACACACCTGTGCTGCTGCTTAGACTAGAGTTGATGTCGGATGTGGAGAAAGCATTGCGTTGACTACGAGGTACATAGTCTGTCACAGACATCACAGTACTGGTGTCAAAGTCACTGCCATAGAGAGTTGATGATGGATGTGGATAAAGCGTTGATGTATATACCGTAAAGTTCGGTCTATAAGCCGCGACTTTTTACCCCAGCTTCAACCTCTGCGGCTTATACAATGATGCGGCTTATTTGCAGATTTTAACGATCCCGGGTGTGTCACGTTCTCATCTATTCTTCGCTGCCCTTCAACTCACAAAAATCATGATTTCTGTCCATGAATTTTTGGATGAGCTTCAGGATAGTGTGCTAACTATTCACGTTTTATAAATCAAATCCGCACACAATAAAGCCTTCAGATCAGCATTCAGTTTTACTCTGCTCAAGCGTACAACCTCATCATGCTGAAAACGCAACGTTATGCCTATGATGCAGCCTTCAAATTGAAGGCGATCGACCTAGCAGACGACAGTGCAAACGACGAACCAGCAGCGACCTCCACCTTCATGTTCATGAAGTGAAAGCGAGGCTGAAGTCAGTGACAAGATGGTAGAGGAAGCTGTCCTGGTTCTCTTCAACTCGGACACTGAAGACGAAGATTTTAGTGGATTCAGTGAGCAGGATGACGTTGAATAAATGTGACTATCCCTAAATTATGGATCTTATTTTCGTTGTGTTTGTTTATTATTTTTTTGTGGCACTAGCAGTATTTTCACTTGCTTTTCTTTTGTGTTGTTTCCTGATTGTGTTTATTTCATAACCTACAGTATCGACAGCTTTTCTGTAGTATCAGTATGTGATCCGGTACCAGAAATAAGTGCGGCTTATAAGCCGGTGCAGCTTATGTATGTGTAAAGTTCAATTTTTTCCAAAATTTTGTGGGTGCGGCTTATATACAAGTGCGCTCAATAGACCGAACTTTATGGTAGTCTGTCAGAGACATCACAGTACTGGTGTCAAGGTCACAGAGTTGATGTCAGGAGTGGAGAAAGCATCGAGGTACATGGTCTGTCAGAGACATAGCAGTACTGGTGTCAAGGTCACAGAGTTGATGTCAGGAGTGGAGAAAGCATCGAGGTACATGGTCTGTTAGACATAGCAGTACTGGTGTCAAGGTCACAGAGTTGATGTCAGGAGTGGAGAAAGCATCGAGGTACATGGTCTGTCAGAGACATAGCAGTACTGGTGTCAAGGTCACAGAGTTGATGTCAGGAGTGGAGAAAGCATCGAGGTACATGGTCTGTCAGAGACATAGCAGTACTGGTGTCAAGGTCACAGAGTTGATGTCAGGAGTGGAGAAAGCATTGAGGTATATAGTCTGTCACAAACACCACAGTACTGGTGTCACAAGTCAATGTCATCAAGGTCATGACTAATGTGTACTGTTACAAAAGCTATCAACAGATTAGCTCATCAAATTTTGATCAGTTATTGAATAAACAAACTGCCTCGAGTGTGCATCAACAAGTCTCATTCTTTGCCTTTATTGTCCTGATTTTATACTAAAAATTCTGACACATGAAGAGATTCAATGATACTAAACCCAACATTTCAAATGAATTTAAAAAAAAATTGACTCAAACATTTCAATTCCAACACTGAATCAATGATGCTAAGTGTTCTGTTCATTTGGAAGGACTCACTTAATGTGGTTTCTGTGGATGAAGTGCCATTGTTGGCTGTTGGGTCTCTGTCCTCCCGCGGCCTCCGAAAACTGGTCCTTGTTGACTCCCCCTGAACAAACACCACGCACTAGTGTACTACACTCCACATGGCCACAGTCAACAACAACACACACTCAGTGACCACATATCACTACAGTCAGCAACACACACACACAGTGACTGACTATCACTGCATTATATGACAGTCAACAACAAGCACACACAGTGACTATTCATCACTACAGTCAGCAACACAAACATACAGTGACTGTGTATCACTGCAGTGGTGACAGTCAACAACAAATGCGCAACCAGCGACCACCACTCCTGCTGAAAACAAGACAGCCACAGTAACTCAAGACTACAATGCCTAGTGTTTCCCATCAGCCGGCATCAAAGTGAAAAAAGAAACATATAAAACAATAAAAGCAAAGGAGGCACACTGAAACAAATCCAAATCTTCCTTGAAAAAAGTGAAAACTTCCTCAAAACAAGTCTGCAAAATTTTCACAGAACAGACTAAAAACAAAGAGAAAATCCAAAACCAGTTGACGCCACTTACCTCTAACCGATCTTCCAGATTGCGGCGACGGTACGAGGAGGTTTCGTCACGCCCAGAGTCTCTGGTTCTGTCCTTGTCGTTGTGCAGACCAGTGGAGGACAGAGAGGAGGGTGCTGTGGTCACTGTGGTGGTGGCCGTGGTGGTGGCTGCAGTGGAGGAGTCTCGTATTGAGGAGGAGGTGGATGCAGAGTCTGTGCTGTCCTTCTTGCTGTCTCCTTGCCGTAGAACCTCCTCCGCTTTCTCTATGTCTTCCAATGTGACACCCTGTCCAAAAAAGTGCCGGACAAAGTCACTGTGTTGGCTCAAATCGTACAAGATGTGTTATTTATAGTAGCAAGATGTTACTGGCAAAAGCATGCATGCATCTGGCAATGTCCCAATTTCACTCTGTTAAATGTAAATTATTCTAACTGCAAAGATGCCAGGATTTCTGCTTAAAAAACAAACCCCATAACTTTCCAGGAACATAATCAAGAACTGATCATCTGTGGCGACAACCATATGATCTTTTTACCTCAATGTCCTAATCTATAAAGATTCTCAATGCTTAGATTTCTAGGAACATCTGTAACTGTGATATAATCCATACTGAACACACTGCTGAAAAGTGTGATTGATTTGATCAGCTAACACAGACATCCTCCTGGTCAAAGACAAGATGGAGTTTCCAAACACTGTCTACTGACCTGTGTGGATCGTCGAGTCTGCCTGGCGTGCTTTGCTCTAGCCTTCCGCTGTGTTTCCGTCTCTTCATCACGCTTGGGAGGCTCATAGGACCTTCACACACACACACAAGCAAGCTGTCAGCAAGCTGTGTAAGGGTGTCAAATTGTTTCGACATTAATCATTTTAAGATGCATTCTGTATCGTCACTTATCAAACCACGCCCATGCTGGATCCAAACCAAAGACATGGAACCAACATCAAACAACCAGTACACAGAGACACCTACATCAAACAACCAGTACCAGATCATACACAGAGACACCAACATCAAACAACCAGTACCAGATCATACACAGAGACACCAACATCAAACAACCAGTACCAGATCATACACAGAGACACCAACATCAAACAACCAGTGCCAGACCATACACAGAGACACCAACATCAAACAACCAGTAACAGATCATACACAGAGACACCAACATCAAACAACCAGCACCAGATCATACACAGAGACACCAACATCAAACAACCAGTACCAGATCATACACAGAGACACCAACATCAAACAGCTAACAGAAAACAGCTTAAAGATAGAAAACTGCTCAAAACTGTATATAATAAAAATGGTAATGAAGCTTATAATTATGAAAAAAAAATCTGACAAAATGACACAGATCACAACAGCAAAGACTGCAAGCCAATGAAGAAGCATAAACAGCACAATGACACAGTGAAGAACCATGTAGCTGGCTGTAACTTTAAAAGGTCTCCTACATGAAGATAACCGAAACTGATAGAGAACAAAATGGTACACTTCACAGCAATAACAATGAAAGAAAGAACAGCAGATAATGCCATCAACTTCATAACAATCAAAAACACATGTTTATGCATATTCCCCCCCCCCCCTCCCAATACCCTTAGACACAGTTGAGGAATGAACATACAAGTTTTGTTATCTTGATAGCCAACGCTATCGCAGGGACTGAATAAATGTTGTGTTCTATGTCATGTTTTTGTTTTCTGCCATGCTTGAATTTATCACTGGCTTGAATGTTCAAAGTGTCCCTATATTCTATCTCAAATACTTTCAAATCAACAAACCCAAAACTATTTTCTCAACATCCATGCCATGCCATGCTGAAATTGGAGTCCCGAAAATAATGCCAGCTTCAACTGTTAAACCGGTGGAGACTGTCACACATACATGACAATGATGGAATGATTCACTGTAGTGGCTATGATGTTGTACTGTATGACACAGACTGCTGATGGCTACAATCCATCAATGCAAACCCACCACAATCACTGTGCTTCAAAGGCATTTTCATGGTGTTCAACTTCAAAACACATGCACACAAAGACCATGTGAGTGGAAAGTTAGACAAACCTGATAATTTCTTGGAAATGGAAAACGTATGAGAAGAAAGGGGAAGAGATGAAACAAAGATACAGTAGAATGACTCAGTTTTATATATATATATATATATATATATATATATATATATATATATATATATAAAGGACAAAATTTTTATGAAGATTGAAAGAAGCAAGCTGCCCATACTTTTACCAGACAAGACAGTTCTGTCACTTTGGTCTATTATACAGGGATTTATATCTCAGTGTCAGACATCAGATGCTGGACTGAAATCTCTTGAAAATGACCGATAACGTCTTCAATCAAATGTCACCTCCTCTGAATGATTTGATGCCATATCAGGCCTGGCCGTCAATGTTTTAGACCAAGTCGCATCCAATTATCTATTTTATGGACTTACAAGCATCAATGAAATTATTTCAAGCCTGTGTGAAAGTAGTTTACTTTGGCACTGTGAAGGTGACTTCCTCTTCTTCTTCTTCTGCATTCGTGGGCTGCAGCTCCCACGTTCACTCATATGTACACGAGTGGGCTTTTACGTGCATGACCGTTTTTACCCCACCATGTAGGCAGCCATATTCCGCTTTCAGGGGTGTGCATGCTGGGTATGTTTTTGTTTCCATAACCCACTGAACGCTGACATGGATTACAGGATCTTTTACGTGTATTTGATCTTCTGCTTGTGTATACACACGAATGGGGTTCAGGCACTAGCAGGTTTGCACATATGTTGACCTGGGAGGTCGGAAAAATCTCAACCCTTTATCCACCAGGTGCCGTCACCGAGATTCGAACCTGGGACCCTTGGATTGAAAGTCCAACGCTTTAACCACTCGGCTATTGCGCCCGTCAGACTTCCTGTTCAAGGGAACTAACTATGATGGTCTATAAAAAACAACACACACACACAAAAAACAAACAAACAAAACAACAATCTCACAAACAAACAAGCATCACTTTCATGGGGTTTTTTTGCCCCATAACCACACCGGTGAATTAAACAACTGAAGTTGTAGCTGGATCAGTGTGTCAGCTGCCACACAGGGTAGGCTCTTGTGCCCTATGCAGGATGGGGGAACAGGCAGGACTTCCTATTTCTGATTGCTCTAGACAGGTGGAAGTCAAGTAAACATAGACTTCTCTATGATCACACACCAGGACAAAGAGAGGTCACTTGTGCACAACCACCTGGACCACAAATTAAGTCCAGTCCATGTGAATCTTAAAGTCACGACTATCACTTTGAAGACAACAAGTATGTGTATTTCAGTTCTGTAAAACCTGTCAGTTGCAATGCACATTGTTGGAGGTTTTTTTGTCTCATTTCTTTTCTTTCTTTCTTTTTTTTTTTAAACTAAAGTGAATCTGAAAGGTAAAGAGAAAAAAAAAGTGTTTCCTAAGCGTCTGGGCACTTTGTTCTACAGATTTCCACGATGTCCTATTGATTTTCCTTGATCTTAGTACATGTGTCTGAAGATTTTGGACATTAAGATGATGATGTTCTCATGGTCTGACCAACACTGCTGCCACCTTATGACTGAAGAAAGAACTAGAGAGCAGAGCTGGTATGGAGGATCATATATAACACATCTCCATAGTACTACAATCCTATCACAACAAAAGGAAAGTTGGTCTCAGAATTCAACCACCCTTGAAAGGTTCTGAATGATGTGGCAGCAAGTCCCATCCACATAAATGACTCCCCACCCATCTCTACCACCCCCAGTTTCCAAAGAAATGAGAAATCTCCTATAAATCAGATCAAAATGTTTTCTTAAGCTTCACAGATGGACAGACCTCACTCAGTATATACTGGAGCACTCTCTTGCTTTCGAGATAAAACTTTGCACACAAACACATATGTGCATACACACACACACACACACACACACTTTTAACAATCAATGCAGACTCACACACACACTTGAAAACAACCACACCTTCTAAATACTGAATTGGTAGAGGAGGTGGAGGTGGTGACTATGGTGGTAGTGGCTGTGGTGGTGGAGGTTAGGGGGGTGGAAGTGGAGGTGGAGGAGGATGAGGAGGGAGAGGAGAAGGCAGAGATGGAGGAGAGGGGTCGGGTTATGCGGCTGCTGCCGGCAGTGCGAGCGTCCCGCTCTTGCTGCTCTTTCTGCTGGTTCAGCTCGTGCTGACGCTGATAGTAAGGCTTGTAGCCTGAGCGCGACAGGTAGCCCAGGTGGCTGCCAGACCAGCTGTACCTGAAAGCACACAAAGCCAAAACCAAACGCACACTCCCATGCACAAACTCCATGCAGAAACCAAGTAAAATGCACGCACAATAGTCAAAACACACACACTCCATATTCAATTAAAGAAAGGGGGGAAAAAAGAGAGAGAAAGACTGACAAAGTAAAGCAAGTAAAATTGCGGAAGGAAAAAGAAAACACAAGTAAAAGAAAACAAAGGCACACAGCAAACAATACCAACAATATCAATGCTCACATTATACTGACATTGTGACAACAAATCTGAAAATTACCTCGATCTCACTTTCCTCAAGATTTTTTTGAAAATCACATTTTAAAATGTTATTCACACTTGTCATTTCATGTGAAGATGTGCATTCTTTTGATTTCATAAAAAAAACGAAGTTTGCTTCTGTTCGCTATCTTTGGAAAGAAATTTTCTTAACACATTAAATCAGAAGATGATAGGTGTTGAGAGGAGATCTGCTGCAACTTCACATAGCTTTGATGTTCTGTTATTTCTGTATTTGGAAAAGTGTGCTGACCTCTGAAAAATGTATCAAGCAAACATTATATCAACTGAATTTCTGCCAAGATACAGCCCAGACTCAACACAAGGGTCTGATTTTAATATTTCCTATCAGGAATGTTTGACTGTGTGCCCCACTCATACTTCCAATGATGCAGGAGATCTAAGTCTGAGGAACTCATGTCTGACTGTGCATATAGCTGATATGAGATAACCAGCTGCTGCTTTCCTTATTTCTTGTGGTTAACCTGTGTGTGAGAGGGTGTTCATGCATGCTTGTGTGTGTGTTTATGTGAACATGCGTGCTTGTGCCCAGGTGCATAACGTGCACACACATGCACGAGCACACATACATGCACCCTCTTGTGTGCATGTGAATAGGGGGTGTGTGTGCATACACACATGCACGTTTGTGTGTGAACACGAGGTGTTGGGGCTGTATGTGCTTGCAAGCGTGTGTGTGTGTGTGTGTGTGTGTGTGTGTGTACATACTCTGTTTCCCTCTTTTTCCTACAACTCAAATGTTCATGGGCACCTTAAATTTCTGCATAACACAACTAATTTAAGTGCCATGATAACTTATCAAAATATCAGCATACTCAAAATTCATTGAAGACATCCCCCCCACCTCCTCTTTTTTCAAAATACATGTGAAACAATACTGGTGCCTGGTCATTTGGCCAAGTCATCTGCATCTCTTTCCATCAAAAAGTCATCAAAGCAATAGTTTCCTTGGCTTAAAAAAAATGTTTTCATACTAACCTGAGTCGATGCACTGTTCTGCAGTCAACACTTGTATCAAGAAGTCTTCTTTACTTTATAGGCTACTGAGCCTTTTTTGCTGTACACTATAGACTGCTAAATAATATCAAGGCTGTAGTGTGAAGGGAAGTTAGAACCGAAACTGGTATTCACTATACCCAATTCATATTCTTTATGTGCAGTTTATTCCTAAATAATAACTATTATGTTTTACATACGCACAGAAAAAACACACATATTCCACCACAGGGACTGGTGTGATGTGTTAATAAAAGCTAACACCATGCAAGGATGAGCATCCTTTCTGGCAGTGTCTTCTATCACATCACAACAACTTCACCCACAATACAATAGCAAAATGACCAGCAAGACCAATGACAGACACAAAGCTTTTCACATCCACTGTCACAACAGGCATCCCAGGTTCTGAAAGTTTTTTTTTTTTTTTTTTTTTTTTAATGGCTGAGACAAATATCTTACTTCAAAACTGTTGAATTTTTGTTTTCAACATTTACATTGCTTCAACATTTCAAGTTACTTACATTTCTAAACACAGAATTTCCAGAAAGCACAGATGACATTTAAGTCACTGAAAGATGCTGCAGCCAGCCTTGTGGAGAACAATGAGTTGTGTTGAACACAGACCACTGTAAAAAGGAGAAAATTATCAGTGTCCCTGCGGCACAAATGTGTGGCCATTCTACACATGGATGGAACAGAAACAGGTTGTAAGAGGAAAAATAATGTGGCCATTGCCCACATGGTTGGAAAACGAAAGAGGCAGAAAGAAGAAAAACTGTGTGGCCACTACGCCCATCCCAGTGCGGCCAATATCCACATGGACGGAACAGAAATAGGTAGTAAGAGGGAAAACAGTGCGGCCAATATCCACATGGACTAAACAGAAATAGGTAGTAAGAGGGAAAACAGTGTGGCCAATATCCACATGGACTGAACAGAAATAGGTAGTAAGAGGGAAAACAGTGTGGCCAATATCCACATGGACGGAACAGAAATAGGTAGTAAGAGGGAAAACACTGTGGACACTACCCACATGGACAGACCAGAAATAAGTAGTAAGAGGGAAAACAGTGCGGCCACTACCCACATGGACAGAACAGAAATAGGTAGTAAGAGGGAAAACAGTGTGGCCACTACCCACATGGACAGAACAGAAATAAGTAGTAAGAGGGAAAACAGTGCGGCCAGTATCCACATGGATGGAACAGAAATAGGTAGTAAGAGGCAAAACAGTGCGGCCACTACCCACATGGACAGACCAGAAATAGGTAGTAAGAGGCAAAACAGTGGAGCTAATATCCACATGGACAGAACAGAAATAGGTAGTAAGAGGGAAAACAGTGTGGCCACTACCCATATGGATGGAACAGAAATAGGTAGTAAGAGGGAAAACAGTGTGGCCACTACCCATATGGATGGAACAGAAATAAGTAGTAAGAGGGAAAACAGTGCGGCCACTACCCATATGGATGGAACAGAAATAGGTAGTAAGAGGCAAAACAGTGTGGCCAGTATCCACATGGACAGAACAGAAATAGGTAGTAAGAGGGAAAACAGTGCGGCCACTACCCACATGGATGGAACAGAAATAGGTAGTAAGAGGGAAAACAGTGTGGCCACTACCCACATGGACAGAAAAGAAATAAGCAGTAAGAGGGAAAACAGTGCGGCCACTACCCATATGGATGGAACAGAAATAGGTAGTAAGAGGGAAAACAGTGCGGCCACTATCCACATGGACAGAAAAGAAATAAGTAGTAAGAGGGAAAACAGTGCGGCCACTACCCATATGGATGGAACAGAAATAGGTAGTAAGAGGCAAAACAGTGTGGCCAGTATCCACATGGACAGAACAGAAATAGGTAGTAAGAGGGAAAACTGTGGCCAGTATCCACATGGACAGACCAGAAATAGGTAGTAAGAGGGAAAACAGTGGCCAGTATCCACATGGTCAGACCAGAAAGAGGTTGTAGTAAGAAAAATGGTTCAAGTATGTGGCCATTTTCCACATGAATGGAAGGAGAGAAAGAGGTAATAGAAAGAAAAAAAGAGTTCACAGATGTGTGGTCATTTTTTCCAGAAGAAGGTAGAAGGGGGAGAAATAGTTCACAGATGTGTGGTCATTTTTTCCAGAAGAAGGTAGAAGGGGGAGAAACAGTTCACAGATGTGTGGTCATTTTTTCCAGAAGAAGGTAGAAGGGGGAGAGAGAGTTCACAGATGTGTGGTAATTTTTTCCAGAAGAAGGTAGAAGGGGGAGAGATAGTTCACAGATGTGTGGTCATTTTTTCCAGAAGAAGGTAGAAGGGGGAGAAGTAGTTCACAGATGTGTGGTCATTTTTTCCAGAAGAAGGTAGAAGGGGGAGAGATAGTTCACAGATGTGTGGTCATTTTCCACAGTGACAGGGCAATGAGAGGTAGTTGGAGGAAAAATAGTTCCCAGATGCATGGCCATTCTCCACTGGGACAGGACAGAAAGAGATAGTAGAAGTAAAAACAGTTTACAGATGTGTGGCCAATTTTTCAAAGGGACAGGAGAGTAAGAGGTAGTATGAAGGAAAACAGTACAGCTATTTTCCACAGGCATGGAAGGACAGAAAGAGATAGTATGAAGAAAAATAGTGCAGCCATTTTCCACAATGGACTGGACAGAAGGAAGTGGTAGGAGGAAAAATAACGAAAAACGGGTTAAATGATGCTATCTCAGAAAACACAGTTCACCCAGAGTTTTTCTTTCAGAATTAAGGATGTCAACCAACAACAAGACAACAGCAATCCAACACAAACACACACACACACACACCACACAAAATAGACACAGGTCTCACAAACACATACACACACAGGTTGGGGGCACACACACACATTACCTGTCGCCTGGACGGGAATCAGTGGAGGTGTCGGAGGTGGAAGAGGAGACGGAGGTGGTGCCGAGGGCGGAAGTGCTGGACAGGGGCCGGCGGGCGTTTAACCTTTCCTGCAACTGGTTCAAACCCCCACACCCATCTGTCAGCTTTCTCTGCACTAAACACACTGCACCTCCATCACCTACACAACTGGGGCAAGGTAGGAGAACTTGGGGAAACAGTCACTAGAGTTATCACCTGGCTGTAAAGACTGAACTAGTTCTCTAGCGGAGTTATAACCTGTAGTGTATAAAAGTAAACTAATTCATAATCTGTAGTTGAACAACAAAACAATTTCTCTATTACTGTTATAATCTGTAGGCTGAAAACAAAACTATTTCTTTATTATATCTGTACACTAAAATCAAAACTACTTCTGTATTACTTTTTTTTTTTTTTTTTTTATTTTATTTTTTTACAACATGTAGTGTAAAAAACACAACATTCTCAGTTACTTCTATAACTTGGAGAAGTCTGAAAACAAAACTAATTCTCCACTGCTGTTATAATCCATAGCTATGCAAAAAGAAAATTGACGAATTCATTCAACAGACCTTTTAACATTCCCAGCACATATTACTGGAGGATAACAAACAACAATTATAGAATGAAATGAGCCTATCATCAGAAAGCAATACTTCAATTTAATAGTATGTATTTTCCAAATACCTGTAACACTGCAGATCTGAATATAGGCTGGTGTTAAGAAAAAAAAATTGCCCAAGTCCACAATTAATTTCCAAGAGGTAAAGAGATTGATTAACAATGGAACACAGGTAAGAGCAGTCCTCTGAATAAGATAAAGAAACCTGACTGATAAGTTAAATGGTTGATGGAGCTGGGTTTTGACAAAGCAAGGAGATAAGCAAGGGTCCATATGAGAAAATACAAACTGGGTTCTACATCAGAACATTTAGCAAACATATAAACGATGAATAGTATAAGTCATATAAAACATGAAGACAGCCCTAAAGTATTACCACGTTTGTTTCGTTTAAAGCTATCGTACATTCACAAGGTAACACCATGTCTTACAGGCTCACACATGTTCTTCATTTGTCACCACTTTAAGTCTAGGCGAGGAAAGGAAAGGAAAAAAGTTTATTTCACATGCCCCCTGGGGGCACTGCTTTCATTTATCAAACTGCCCTGATTTTTCTATGACTGCTCAACACCGTGTTGCATTGTGCCACAATATCAGAACACAAAAAAACCAACAAGAAACCCCAGAAATTCATAATAATAAATTTCATAAATGAATGAAGGGTAGGGGGGTACCGGGTGGATATAAACCAAGCAATTTTTAATACAGATTTTATTTGAAAAGTAAACAACCCCCAAAACTTATAACTATAAGACAATGACAAACGTTTTTCAAGAAGCTATCCAAAGAAAAAAAGTTAATATCACCGAGATGGACTGACAGAAAGGAGAGAGAGAGAGAGAGAGAGAGAGAGAGAGAGAGAGAGAGAGAGAGAAACACACACACATATACACAGAGAGGTTGTTGACTTTTTAACGATCAGACAAGAGGTTAAAAGCCATTTGCAATCATGGTGATCAGCCAAGCATGAATCACATTCTTTTTCTTCCTGACAGAACCTGGTCAGTGACAGACGATCTGATCAGTGTGGATTGATTCAAAGGCAGTTAAGGACATTCCGAGTGCATAAGCAATAGTTTCGTGCATGAGAAAGGCATTGGCTGTCCTGGTCCTGGTTATATCATTACATATAAAGCAGTTTGTACATCAGCTATGGGCTGTAAATGTAGTCCCTGCAAGTACTGGGTCATCAGGTGTTTTTTCTCCTCAAATGAATACAGGTTGTGTGGTTGGTTGTTCTGTTAGATCAAGCAGTTTTCTTCATGTTATAACACTGGCACAGACAGTTTGAAGAATACTGTCAACTGGGGGTGGACCTCCCACACACTCTCCTTTCTGTTTTTATGTATCTTTTTTTTAATTTTTATATATAACATTTTTAAAACCTTCAGGAAAGAAATCTCGACAGCAACTTCAGACTACCCCCCAAAACGATAAAATGTGTCTATCACTAACACTTACAATATATAAACTGATGAACAAGAACTTTACATGCAAGGAAGAAAACAACCCCCATATGTCGGGCACAATCCACATACTTCAAACAACACACACACACACACAGAGCCTTCAGTCAAGCAATGCACTCACACACTACCCTGAAGTCAACCTGGGCATTCACACTATCCAGAGTCAAGCAATGCACCCACACTCTCTATCCTGTTACGGACAACCAGGCACTACACTCCAAACCAGGCACATCCACACAGCCCCTAGGAATCCAGCAGTGCACTCACACTCTCTATCCTGTTATCGACAGCCAGACGGGGGGAGGAGGAGGAGCGGGGAAGAGACTTATCCTCATTCTCCTTCATTTGCTCATGCACCATGCTTGTGCTGCCTGTCTTGCGCAGGCCCCGCCGCCACGACTGCAGCAACTGCTCGTCCGTGTTTGTGGCGCTGGTGTGATTTTTGCGACCGTCCTAGTGGACAGAGAGAGGGAGAGAAGGGCATGCCGGCATCACGTCACTCAAAGTGTCATGGCATCACGCCCACATCCACACGGCAAGCCTCAAAACAAACCTCCATGCAGCCAACCTACGCTTCATCCTTTTTCTTACGGGCACTGTTAGGTGAAATAAAGGTTCTGCGCTGTGTCTTAATGTAGCTCTTCTTTTTTTCTCTTCATCTTTCTTCCTCTCTCCTTTCTTTTTTCTTCCTTCATCTTTTTTTCTTTCTTGCTTGTCCCCCCTATCATTCCCCAATCATCTACTGATGTCTTACGTCTTAGTGTTCCATCTTCTTTCACATGTATTTTTACATTTTTTTGTTCTTCATTTCTACTTAACATTTTTCTTCAACTTTTCTTCTTCACATTTTCCTCTTCTTAATTTCCACTTCACAGGTCCCAATACCATTTAAAAAAAAAATTTTGTCATTCATTTTATAGATGAAAGTGTACCAGAGTGGTCCCAATACCATTTAAAAAAAAAATTTGTCATTCATTTTATAGATGAAAGTGTACCAGAGTAAATCACTCTGATAAACCATGCCAATTATTAACGATGATTATTTTTTTTCTTCATGTAAATCACAATGAAGAAACAGTGCCCACTTCAAGTTTCAAAAGCAGAAGAAAGCCACAGAACAATCAGTGGTCAAGCAGAAACAGACAAGAAAAAAGCTTGTGTCAAAAGCAAAGCCAAGTCAGTGTCCATAACCAACCCCTGTATTGTACACACTGTGGGGTTGGTTAAGAGCATGTTAAGCTACTATCACACAAACACACTCCCAACAGAAGAAAGATAACTATGACAGTCAGTTCACTCTTTGGAAGCTTATCCAATTCAATGGTACTAGTGACATAACAACCATGCTTCATTCTAAAAACAGAAAACAGGGCAGGTTGAGCGAGTCTGGTAAAGTGAAGAGATAGGAAAGGACAAATGACAAACCATTCAAACACACTCTTTACTTAAATATTGCAAGGCTTGATTTTTAACGACAACAACAAAAAAACAACAACCCCAAACAAACTAAAACAACAAGAAAAGAAAAGAAAAAAAAAAAAAAAAAAAAGGAAAGAAAGAAAATATATGTACATCCTTTTCAAGATTAAATATTCATAAAATAAGTAATTGAAAAATGAAAAATAGAAATGCAACATTTTCAATCAATAAGTACCGACTGCCATAAATAAATAACTGGAAACCTAAACACAAACGGCATTAGAACCTGACAAATAAAGCAGAAAAACAACAACAAAATGTAAATAAATGCTTATTTCATATAAATAAATGCTTATTTCATATGATAAACTGTTAAAAGGACTCAATTTTTCACTATAGTTTTTTCATCAGTCTATTTATAATGTTGCTGGAAAGGTTCAATGCAGTTTTCGATGATCAAGTTGCCAGCAGGGTCTATGACCACCTATAAGAGTTGACGATGATGTTCTGAGGATGAGAAATGACACTGTTAGTGTTACTATTCTACAACTGCAGCCCTGCACTGTGAAAACATATCCTGGGCATTCACAGCTTTCTTATGAAGGGATTCACAATGAGACTGAATCGAAGTTTTTCAATGAAGCGATGTGGCATGCATGCAATTTTGCTACTTATCTTCTGTTATTATCTTTAAAAAAATTTCTCATTCACTGCAATGCAAAGTACTCTGTCGTGACTAAACAGTAAGATTATGCAACCTTTCAAAAGTCCATCAAAAGTAGAAAATGAATACAACTGAAAGCTTTCTTATTTTCACAAAGATATTCTGATGAAGCTAGAGCCCAATTTTGTAAATGTTCAGAATTCTTAGAATCAACTCTTTCTGCACCTGAAAATCTTCCTTAAAAAAAAAGAAAAAAGAAAAAAAAGTACAAGCTGTAAGACCAAGTCTTACTGCGAACAGTCTTGTGAATATCATGAATTAGTGGCTGATAATGATTGGGGAAAACTTACTTGATACATTTCAGGGCCATATAAAACAAAGCACGTCATGTTCACATTTCTATGGTGTTAGTAATCCTTTCACTGCCAGGAAAATAAGATTTAAGTGAAATCTATTTGCCAGGGTTTTTTTTCCAAAAGAAAAAAAACTGGGTATAAACTAAAAAAAAAAATTCTGTGATCTTTGTTATTTGAGAAAGACTCATAAAAGTATATATTTTCTGAAAGGTAAATGAATAAAGAATACAAAACATAATGTTTACCCATTTTATATATTTTTAGTGACATGCTGTTGTTTTGAAATCAGTGTATTGTTTTTTGTCACATTTTCAACTTGATCATTACAAACATTAGTCAGGTAATTTGCACTAAAATATATTTTCTGGACAAATGGATATCTGCACATACAAAATCATACTTGAATAACCACAATAATAAAAAAAATTAAATAAAAAGAGATAGATACACAATGCATTGTGACTTCTCCAAGTGATAATATGGATGTGAGGCCACGCCCCCTCATCTTCACCCCTCTTACATGATCACTTTATCCAGTTCACATCAGACCACATTGGCTGAGTGCCAAGAAAATCACTCACACTGTGTCCTGCTAATAATTTGGTTAGTTTGTGTTGTCTACTACAGTTGTGCAGCCGGCATCACTCACTGATAGTCATATCTTGGCCACTCTCTTGATTGCTCCCTTTATTTTCTATCAAATCATCCTATAAATGTTCACCACGGTCTTCTTCGAATTTACGCTTCAATTCTTTCTGAGCATCAGCTAAAGAAAGCAATCTTGGTTGATTTAGTTCGCCACGATTGCATGTCTTGAGCACGGCATCAGTCTGACATTTTGTTGAGCAAGCAAGGAAAGGAGCCAGGTAAAACACTGCGACAGTGACCCAACCAAAACGTTCAAATTAAGGACTCCCTCATGACGTAGATAGGGTTTCTAGCTATGAACAGAATCTAGAAAGATTCCCCAAGCTAAAGTGACCAGCATTTTCGTCAATGAACTGAATGCAAACCAGGGAAAAGTCTGAATATTTCGATGACGAGTTATCTTGTCATTATGGCAGCGAAGCGTACATGCTTGCGATGACGAGTTATCTCGTCAGATAGGCAGCCTAGGGGTTAGGACTGGTAAGTATAAATGACTGGAATGAACTGATCAACTTATTGAGCAAAACTCAACATGATGTTTTACTAAACACTGTTTTAAATAAAAATAAAAGCCACCTACTTTGAAGCAGCAAATGAATAGTCACACAGACTTTCATTGGTGTCTAAAATGGAAAATCCCTGATACTGACTAAACAAGATATCAAATCAAATCATGTTGCTACAGCCCAGTTGAACAAGTACAGGCCAATCTATGGCTAAAACAAATGAACACTAAGCTTTGTGTTTAAATCAACACTATCACCATAAAACCAAGCATCAAATTTTACAAGACCAAAGAATTGAATAATCATATATAAGCAGTAAGCAAATTATACTTTATCTAAAAAATCAAAATATACAATGTAATGCAGAGAAAAAAGAAAGAAAGTGAGACAAACAGAATGAAGAAAAAAGAAGAAGAAAAAAAAAAAGAAGAGAGAAGGTAAAATCAAACGATAAATTCAAATACAAGAAAAGACAACCTAAGAGAAAATATTTACAGACTAAAAAACAAAACAAAAAAAACCCGAAACCATGCATAACACCTGTGAAAACTGATCACAAATTTCCAAGACCCCCATGCACTTGATTAAAATCAAAAGGGTAGGGGGAAAAAAAAAAAGGAAAAGGAGAGAAAAAAGGAAAAAGACAAGACGGGGAGGTATAAAAGGAAATCTGGGGTTGTGAAAACCAAAGCACAGAGGTGTGGAAAGTGACACGGGCAGAGGCCAATTGTGAAGGTGGAGGCAGGCATCAGGCCACAGGGACACAACACACCACCACCTACCTGCTCCGTGGGAAGCCTTGCTGGCACACTGATTGATCGGGAGACCAAGTCTTTGGCAGAAGGTTTAGAAGTGTCCTTCGAGAAAGGAAGCAATCAAAGCAAGCACGTACAGTACTCGGCACAAAGCAACTTAGCAAGCCACCAAAGATAAAAAAAACAAACACAGCGCATAGACACCTTACAACTGTCACAGATACAGGGTAACCGTATGGAATGTACATCATGTGGAATAGTTTCATCATACCTTTGGAGTAAATGGATGATGAAGTGAACAGTGTCATATGAATAATAGTCATACACTCTGAGATCAACATGCATGATATGAGGCACAGCTGAGGAAAAACTCATGTGGAAAGAATAGAGGCAGAAGTAAGGAATGGTTAAAAAAAAAAAAAAAAAAAAAAAAAAAAAAAAAAGGACTGAGAGAAGGGGACTAAAATCACTGCAGAATAAGAGTCAATGGTGTTTACGAACAGCCTTTTTTAAAATTTTTATTTTTAAGATTTCGTGACTAGGCTGAATCACATATCAACTGCAAATATTACTGTGTTCCTGAAAAATTTGATTCAGTAAAACAGTCTCCATATTAATAATTAAAAAATTAACTGCAACATATGTTTTCTCATTAATAACAAAGAGTAAAATACATCAAAGAAAAAGGCAAAGAGTAAAATAAATCCAAGAAAAAGGCATTTACCAGTGAATTATACAAATCAGTATCAACAGTTCTCTACTTTAACCATGGGTTTCCCCTGAAAGTGCATAAAAAATGCATATATCTATATTTCCCCCCCCCGAAAATATTAGCTTGGTTAATAAAAACCCACTAAGAACCCCCCAAAGGTTAATAAGACAACAGCTATTATGGATTAATTTTGAACTGACATTCACTTCAGGACCACACATGTGTCACTTCAATCAATACACACATAAAGGGGGTCGGGGGTGGGGGTGGCAGAGGGTTTGGGGGGAGAAAATTTATTATAAAAAAAAAAAAAAAAAAAAAAGCTACTGGAAGAATTCAGGGACTTCAATAAAAGAGAATAACTGGGTTGAGGGTGGAAATATAACATACGGAACTGTAAGAAGGGATTCCAATCAAAAGATCAAAGAGTTAGTAAAATTTTCAAAAACAAATTTATGTTGAAAATGCAAGACTGAATCAACCGAAGACTGAACGCTGTGGGCATGCTACATAGGGGTTAGTGTGTGATGCCAACACATGTCCAGGATGAAGAGAAGAAAGCACAAGACAAAGGCGAAGATGAAATCTCTGTGGAAGACGGTCAGAACAGAGTCAGACTGATTGGATGGAGCTGGAGAAGAGCAAGAGTGTGGATATGCATGAAAGAATGGTCTCCCTACTGTTTCAACCACGCCTGTCGCACTGGAGGATGACTGCAAAGGGGGTGGTCACAAGTTCAGTCCAACTTCACTCTTCTTCACAGACTCATGCACATGAGAACACCAACTTTATACTATCCCCATAACCTCTTCTCTTTCTTTTGTGTATTTTCAAATTACTCTTTCTTTTTTTCCCTGTGGCAGTTCAACTGCTACTAAGAAAACAGCCAATCAAATTCTCACTTCATACTCATTTGATCTAAGCCAATCAAAAAGTTCTTCTGTTAAAGCAAGATAGCAGAACAAAATGAATGGAAATTGCTTTCATCTTTTTTGATAATAACATTAACTGTGGCGCAAGGAAAACCTCTTTAGGCCTTCATATGTACTTCAAAGCCTGTCCCAGTGGTGTGGCAGTGAAAGTGTCCACATGTCAACTGTCAGCTGTTTGTCACTGGTCCATTGGCAGGACAACTGCATGTGAATCCAAACAGGCAGCCGAACAACATACTGTGCTGAATTATCAACAATGAAACACTACTATCACAAAAACATTTTGCACCACTGAGTTTGTTCTCCATCTTGTTCTGCTTACTTTTCATGCTCTACTATCAACTATTTTAATGTGTCCTTTCACAACACTTGACAAGTTCTAAAACAAAAAAGGATTAGTGCATTCACTAGCATGCATTCACTGTAAGTAATACATAAGTACTGAGTCTATGATATAACCTGAATCCAAGCACAAGCTTGTTAGCTGTCTCTGGTGAGATTCAGAGCACTACAAGAGGATACATACTTCCAGCATACAGGTTTATTAGGGGTGAAGTATGTGTGGGTTCAATAGTTCAACATCACGTTTTGATGAATATGAAAAATTCAAGTGTCAAAGTTCCATCTTCAATAAATCCATTTTAAGAATCCATAAAACAACAATTGTAGAACAAATCATGCTTGTCATCTACAGCTGACACATTGTTTGCACAAGACCGGACTGGTCAGCTGTTGATTGATGCAGCAACCAAAAATGCTTTTGCTGTGATTTTTTTTTCACTTTTAAAAATTAAGATGATTCATATTTAAAAAGGATAAACTTCTGAAATCCCACACGTACTGTTAGGAATCAAACTAAGAAACTTTAGTCAATAATACAGGTTATGGAGGTTTTCAGTCCACTGTGGATGCTGGTAGGGGGTGAACTTACTTCCTGCGTGCTAACTACAGACTCTGAGCTATCCGTTGCTGCAGTACTGGTTGTAGAATCGGTGGTTGTAAGCTCCGAAGGAGTCATTTCCGAAGACGACGGACGAGAGATGGAGGGGCTGGGTGAGGGAGGAGTGGTGGTGGTGGTGGTGGTGATGGTGGTGGAAATGGTGGGTTTTTCAGGCTCCGAAACTTCATCGATTTTAGGCATTTCAGGCTTGAGTGCATCTAAAGTGGCGGTGAGGCTGGGCGGCCTGTTCCGCGGTGACTGCGGCAATGTGCAATGAGGACACACCGTAAGCCACAAACACCACACACACACACACTGCTGGCCACCCCACCAGACTGGGAGGGAAACATCACACCACGTAACAACACTGCTCAACCCCCAACCAAGTATGGAGAAACTCTCTCAAGGATGCAGTCACATCTGATTGATCTGGTCACTAGTGAGCCACTGTCAAATTTTCTTCAGCAGCAATGAAACATTCTTTTTGCATTTTTCATCTTCACACTTCAATCTGGGGAAGACATTTTGCAATTTTCCTTTTCTCGTTGACTGTAAACTGTTCATAAATGACAGTACTTGTTTTAAGCCCGAGAAGTACATGGGAGGTGACTGCATCCTATCTACAACCAATCCCCACGTTCCCTGTCCCAGAGAATGCCAATGCACAGAAAAATACCACCACCAATGTCTGACCAAAACACAACACAGAACCATTTGCATTGATCTGTCTGACAATATTGCTTACAAATGTGACTCTCTCAACCCCCATCCCCAAAATATAAACACACTTGAAAGTAAACCAACACATGGTGACCGGAATATGAGTGTCCCCATAACTGCTGAGAAAATATGAATTTCAACAAGGTCCACTGATGATTTTCTTTTCTTTTTTTTCTCTCTTAACAATAAATTACATCAGTTTTCATTTTTGTTTTCTTTCTGGGCAGACCCACACTCTAAGTAAAAAAA
Organism: Babylonia areolata; assembly: GCF_041734735.1. Lineage (NCBI taxonomy): Eukaryota > Metazoa > Mollusca > Gastropoda > Neogastropoda > Buccinidae > Babylonia > Babylonia areolata. The sequence goes on along the minus strand of NC_134898.1, from coordinate 43,380,229 downwards.
CAACAACACATAACAATGAGACATCCTGACTTACACACATGTGCACCAGACAGTTGCACATGCAGCAAAAATATAGAGAGGGATATGTCATGAAAAGGAGACAAGTAATTTTTTCATGTGACATCTGATATTCAGCATGAAACCTAAATCTCTCTTTGGAGTCATTCATTTATCGATAGCTGTTCTCATGCACTTTCTGCCACAGTTTAATCTGTCAAGAGACACATCTACTGTTGTTCTGAATATCTTTTCCTCCATTCCAAATATCTGACTTTAAGATGGAGAGTTTCAAATCCATCATCATCATCATCTTCTTCTTCTTTTAACAAATGATATCAAACTTAGGTAACTACTGTATCAAATTCAACCTACTGCTGTATCGGACATCCAATAAAGATCTGGCACCTGTGAAAGTGTTTTAAATCTGCCACCAACAGCTTTTGTTTGTTTGATTTTGTTTTTTCTTACTGAAAAGATATTTCACATCCATATTAAGAGCATTAGAAGACAACACATAAATATATGTTTTCATGATGCATATTAGTCACATTACTATATTGGCATATGTGTGTGTGTGTGTGTGTGTGTGTGTGTGTGTGTGTCTCCCTCTCCCTCTCTATATATATATCTGTTGTGAATATATAATATGAATAGGAAAAAGAGTGTATCGATCTAGAACAGAACAGATAGTACAGGCAGTTCAATTTTCCGTAACATGTTGAGACATTTTGCAGGACTTAACCTGAAATTCAAGCTGTGAACGATCACCCAATAGAGTTTAATGAAATTCTGTTTGTCAAAACAATGTTTTCTCCAGTTTAGCTTCTCTCATGCCACTTGGAACCAAGCTTACTCTGTACTTGGGTGTATTTCATTTAAAAACAAGAGACAAGGCCTTCAAGACTCACTTGTGATACACACTTAAAGAAATGATAATAACAATACTAAAAACTAATCAAAATTAGTTTGTTGAAATGTGTTTTCTATTCGTCGTAATTATATAAAGCTTTGCATTAAAAAAAAAAAATTCGAACCATAAATGTTCGGGTTGAGAATGAGTAGTTTTGTACACTGCGCTAACATGGGTTCAGCAATAACGTTCAAAAATTATTATTTAAGCATGTTCTTTTAGCGGAAGAAATCAACAACGGTAATCAAAGTGATAATGCCGTTTTAAATCATGTGATTTTGGTACATCTCGAGCATTTAAGAATTTCTTTCAAGTCCGAGGTAGAGGAGATGTTCCCATCACCTCAAACACACTGCAATATGTGTCTGTTTTTTTACTGATCTGCTGAGATCCATGTTTGACAAGCTTTTCTTTATATTCACTGAGAAACTACGACACCGTCCATTCAATTTCTCTTTTCTATTCATTCTAGTTAATTCAGTATCCACTTTAAAACATTCGTATGCAGTAAACTTGTCAATAATTATTTCAGAAATTCTTTGAATTTGGTGGTAAAGGAGATGTTGCCATCACATCAGGCTTTGCAACATGTTTTGCAAATGGGTAACAGTGTTTTAGGAATCTGGAATAAGTATCAACGAAATAAAGCGTTAATAATTCGGAAATGCGGCTAAATTTGGGAGACGTACAACCTATTATTGGTATGACTGTGAAGAATTTTTCCCTACTATGTTTAAACCAAATTTGGTATTGACAGACAAAGTACTTCCAGAGAAAATGGCAATGTCAAAGTTTTCCATGGACACACAGACAACCAAACAGTGGGTTATAAAACAGACTCACTTTGTTTGTACACAAGTAAAGAAAAAAAAATTATCTAGTGATCATGTCCACAGAAAATATAAATCAGACAGTGACCTGGAGGGTGGAGGGTGGAGGCATGATTGTATGCGAGTGCACACATCAGAGTACCTGTCTTTGTGTGTGTGTGCATGCCACTAAGTGTGTATATCACTATGAGTATGATCAGAGCTTACATGTAGTTCAAGATAGCATTTTCTTTATTAGACACAGAGACAACATTGATTATTCATAGTGTAGTCAATACTTTTGCTCCCATAGCTTACAATCTCTGCATGCATATATCACAGTGATCACTGTGGAAAACTGTCAGATGTGGTTCTGATCAAATGGATGAAAAAATTGCAAAACTTTTCTTATGGGGGGTGGGGGTGAGGATAACATTCATTTACATATTAAGAAGAAACAGCCTTGAGGAAGACTTCTGACTGTTGTTAATCATATCAATGACAGCCAATGTGCTGGCTTTTATAACTGACAGTGCCGAGGCTGACATCCAGTCTCAACAATAACTACCATAAAAAGTTAATCTGTATTTGTAACCATCCTTCCAATTATTACACTGCTGCTTATATGTCTTACTCCTCAAGCAGTAACATTATCATCAACAGATGACGCAATGCAAATGGTTCCATAGCTGAACTATTCTCAAAAAGAATAACAAATTTACTATAGATCTCAGTAATCATTTAAATAAAAATAGAAATAAATGTTCACAATGATTCAAATATCAAATTTAACAAAAATCAACATTATTGATATTGCAAGTCAACATTACCAATGTTGCTAAAAGTACACTTTCTGAATATTAAAACTAGGGCAGAAATAGCCATAAAGCAAAAGGAAAAGGGGTGAGGAAAAAAAACAGAGACCACAATCATATTTCCCATTGTCTGACTCCAATACACATTCAAAGGCAACAATACACCAAACAAAATACTTAGCAACATCAACACAAATGAAAAACCTATCAAAGTAAACCGTTAACATCTCTATATTAATTTTCAAAAACACTTGCACCCAGGATATTAATTTCAAATGAGAGAGAGAGAGAGAGAGAGAGAGAGAGAGAGGCAGACACACACGAGAGAGACAGAGACTGACAGAAAAAAACAGATGGTGAGATGGAAATGCCTGGGTACAGATTGTATGTGTGTGGATGGTGGTCATGTCAGTTCCTGTGTGCACATGTATGTATGTGATGTGTATTTTTTCAGCATGCATGTGTGCATGGTCATGTGTTATGCTTGCTGGAGAGAGAGACAGACAGAGAGACAGACAGACAGAGAGAGAGAGAGACAGAGAGAGAGGAACAGACAGACAGACACAAAGTTGTATGTCTGTAACTCATTTATGAGTGCATGTATCTGTGCATGTGTGTGTTATGCAAAATGCGTGAGAATGTGCATGTGAGATGGCTCATATTTGTGTACATGGTGTGTTATGAACACACAAAAGTGTTAAACCTCTGCATCAACTGTCATGTATATGTATGTGGGCAGAGCACAAGCATACATACAAGCCTAATATATATATATATATCACAATATACACTCGTATACAGAGACTATATATAAATAAGCATGTTCAACAAAACCTCACTTATACACAAAACCTCACTTATACACACCCACACTGTCCTCAATTCCAGTACAACACCACTGCCCTATCCCCCACAGTCTATCTACGCTGTAGACCTGTACAAGTGAAGGACAAAACATAGTGACACACACACACTCTATATATATATATCTCTACCCTAGCAATTGATCTAGCCAACATCTACAGAAGAACGCTACGAGCAACCTGCTGCCACTTACCTGAGGTTGTGAGATGAGAGAGGACTGCTTGTTCAGTTCATTTCTGCGCTCTGTCAGAACAGAAAACACAATGCTCCATCTCAGGTGACATGTTTTGCTTCATGTATATACACACTGAGATAAGCTATGTCAATTGGGATGGAAGGATTACAATTACTTTTTTTTTCATGCATGCGGTGGAGGAAAGTTTAAAAAAACTGAAAACCTGGCAAATGTCAACAGTTTCAGTTTCTCAAGCAGGTGTCACTGCGTTCAGACTAATCCATATACGCAATACTGCATCTTCTAGGCAGATGCCTGACCAGCAGCATGACCCAAGACACTTGTCAAGCCTTGAGTGCATGAATGCATATATCTGTGAACCTATCAGAGTGGAGTTCTAAAGAATTTTGCCAGAGGACAACACTCTCTTTGCCAAGGGTTCTTTTTCAGAGCGTCAAGTGCGTGCTGTACACAGGATCTCGGTTTATCATATCATCCCAATGACTAGATGCACAGGTTTGATTTTCTGGTCTAACTTTATAGAAAGGACAAGAGCGGAATTTGATCCCAAACATCACGAACACTTTATTGGCAGGCAGATAAGCATCTTAAGTATTCTGCCACCTTCCTTTCAACAGCCATGGTGAAAGACAAGGTGAACATCAACAGGAGAACAAAAAAATGTTGCTACGCAAAATTTGGCCAAGCAGGGCAAACCGACAGGCCTAGTTTGCAACAGTTTGACAAGGTACAGTTCATGATGGAAAATGGTCATTCTTACAAAATAACCCTTATGAACCCCACAAAACCTTTAACTCTAGAAGCGCAAACTACAACCTCCACCTTCTCAAGTAATGACAACTCACTGAACTAAACAGCAACAATTCCCTGCTGTTGTTTTTGACACTGTATTTTGTACAAAAAGCACTTTTTACAGTCACTCAGCTGCTTAACATGACTCAGCTGTTCAGCTACTCCACTAGATGTTGCTGGAAGCATGTGTCCTTTCAAAAGTTCAATATTCCATTACTGATCAGGCTTTTGAAAATAGGATTTCATGAATATCCACATTTTGCAACCATGGGACAAATACATTTGCTCTTGAAAAGGACAATTATCAGTATGCTTGACCATCAAAGTGCTAAAACTTTGATCCCAATCATACAGCCAATACCATCTCTGCGCATTCCTCACACAAGTGCTGTGTCACCCCTCTAGTATGAACACACATCAAAATGTGGTGGCCCAGTAGAAATGCCTTCACCGAAGAAGCAAGAGAATCTGAGGGCGCAGGATCAAATCCCACACTCACCATCATTTTCTCCTCCTCCACAAGACACTGATTGGTCTGGACACTGTCATTCTGAGAAGCCAAGGTGCCATGTGCAGCACATGTAAAAGAATCCATGGCAAAAAGAGAGTTGTTCATGTCGAAATTTTGCAGCAGAACACCTCCCTCTGTCTCTCTCTCTCTCTCATGTGCATGCGTGCATGTTGTGTGTATAGGCATGCGTGCGACTGAAGACTGACTGAACGACACAGGAAATAAATGAGGACTGCCTAATGACAGTTGTCAGTCAGCTCTACCCAGGTAGGCAGCCTGTTGTGCAAATGACTGTGTTTGTAAAGCACTCAGAACTTGGTCTCTCACCAAAGATAGGTGCTATATAAATATCCATGATAATAACAACAATAACAAAAGCCAGTCCTTTCTTACCAGTCTCAGCATCCTGCGCTGTTGAACTGTTGGCCTTCTTCTCTTCCTCTTCTTTGGGTGAAGACAAGTGGCTCAGATTGGCGTCCAACGTGGCTCGCTCTTCTTCCGAAGTCTTGGTGATCACGTTCTGTTTCTGACCGCTGCTCATGCGAGTCACTGAGCTTCTGCAACACGAGGCAACATCGTCGTCAAGTTATGCCAAAAATACCACCTCTTTCTTGAGGTCTCAGTAGCTGCTGTCTGCAATGTGACTTTGAAAACTTGCAAGTCTCTAAATCAGGAACATATTAAGCCACACATTTCACTAAACTTAGGTTCAAGCCTGTCTACAGGTAACCCAGTAATCATATGCTATAAAGCATGATGTGCTGTGTTGTGGTGTGGAAAGGTATATAAATCACATGAGTGGGTATGTCTGAAAGTATATATATATGTGTGTGTGTGTGTGTTGATGCGAGTGTGTTGTGTAGATGTGGGTAGGTACGCAGTGTGGGTAAGTGTGTGATGTAGGTGGGTGTGTACGCATGTCTGTACATATGTGGCATGACTTATCTATTTATTTTTCAGATCCACTCAAAGGACTTGAAGACTGGATTTCTTCCAGAGAGAATTCCACTCTTCATTTTACAGAAAACAAGTGGAAGAAGCAGATGGACCACTGACCTTCTCTTGGAGCTGTGACCTGCTGTATGGATGATGTCACTGTTGGATTCAGAGGCTGTTCGGAGCTGAAACCATAACACAGGTCACCTTATCAATTGACAAATGTTTCACAACAATGGTCACCTTACCACTTGGACAAACATTTTACAACACAGGTCACCTTGCCACTTGGACAAATATTTTACGAGGGTTACCTTACCATCTGAACTGACATTTCACAACACATGTAACCTGACCACTTGACAAATGTTTCCCAACACATGTAACGTTACCTCTTGACAAAAGTTACAAAACATATATAACCCTACAACTTGGACAAACGTTTCACAACACATATAGTCTGACCACTAGACAAATGTATCACAACACATTTAAACGTTACCACTTGACAAACATTTCACAACAGAGGTCACCTTACCACTTGACAAATGTTTCACAACACACATAACCTGACCACTTGAGAAATGTTTCACAAGTAAAAAGCATTCACCCAGAAGTTACTCGGATAACTGAAATATCTAAAATTTGTCCTTTCATACACTACAGTAGGTCCTGCAGTCACCAGTTGTATCAGTTTATAAGAAAAATCTTATTTTGGATTTATATCAAAAGAAAACTGTTAAATGAAGCAGTCTTCATGACCATATAAGCATTACTCATCTAATCTAATAATTCTAAGGTTTGGAATACCTTCTATAGACTATAAGAACATTTGCACACTGAAATTTTGCCTGCCTGAAATAGTTTCAGGATAGCTTCTACTTTAGCAAAAAGAACATTTGCACACTGAAATTTTGCCTGCTTCAAAAGGATAGTTTGAGGGTAGTTTCTATGCAAGAAAAAACAACAATTATAGACTGAAATCTTGCCTGCTTTAAATGGGTAGTTTCTGGGTAGCTTCTATGCTAGCAAAATGAACATTAGTTCGCAGAAATTTTGCCTGCTTCAAGAAGAAACAAAACAGATGATTCACTCACTGTGGCTTGCTTTTTCTTCAGTTCATCCAAAAGGTTCAGCATTTCTTTGTCTGCCAAGTCGAAAACAGTGTGTCCCTGTGGAGCACAACAGTGAAAAAGGTCAACATCATACTGCAATGAGAAGTCGGAGATATGGATGGAGACAGAGAGAGGGAGGGGGAGGTGGGCAGCGAGAAAGAGAGAGAGAGGGGTAGACACATTTTTGACACTTTGATACTATGCTGTCATTTGCGTAAAAAAGCCCATGTGAAATGGTGGTACAGTACATTTTTTCAGTCATTTGACTCCAAAGTCTAACAATACAAGGAAAGCAAAACACCTATTATCATAAACTAATATAGCAAGTCTTGTGGCATGTTAACATGTAAAAGAAACACACACCATACAACACATAACCAACTGAGAGGGGTAGAGAGAAAGAAAGTAGAGAAAGGTAGAAACAGAGGGGGGGCGGAGAGACAGAGAGGGGGGTGGGTTTTTTTTTTAGAAAAACGGGTAAAGCAAGTGTGAGAGAGAGAGAGAGAGGGGGGGGGGGTACAGAAGAGAGAAAGAGAAGGGAGGATGATCCAGGATTACAACATTGTACACATCATTCTAAAGACTAGTTGAGAAACCAAATATAAAATATTTTCAAGGTAAAATATCAACTGATTCAAACATAACTTTCCTCCCCTCAGAATTAACATGCAGAGTATCCATAACCAAAAACTGAACCCGAGTTTTTGTAAATAGTTTAAATGTCAAAGAGAAACATCAGGAACTACTACTCATGCATTCTGGAGATCCAAATATATCCCTATGCTTTGACCTGACCAACACTGAGAACAAGTGCACATGTGCTCTCCAAACAAAAACAGGAACACAGGGGAGGTTACTAACAAGATAAAACCTTCATGGTAAAGAAAGTGTGTAAATAATACTTATTAAATGTATATCAAACTATGACAGAACCATCTATCGAGCCATGAGAATATCAAACTTTTTTCTGTCGAACACACCATATCAGATTTATGCATAACATAAAAGCGCCCTTGGAACAGACACCACTGACTTCAGAAATGGAGTGCCATGAAGAGCACAGCCACCTACAGCATTGTTCTTGATCTCCATGTCGCAGAAGTTCTCGACCAGAATCTGGCACGATTCCTCCTGCCCCCAGTGGACAGCCGCATGCAGTGGGGTCCAGCCATCAGCATCACGAGCATTGATGTCCACCCCTGCCTGTAGTAGTACCCTGGACAGAAAAAAATTACATCAGTATAAGGCCCCAAAGCCTGCAGTAATGCCCTGGAAAGAAACATGAATTACTCTCACAACACATGGCTAGCGTGCTGTTTTACTCCCCCCTGAAATCATACCCTGAATACAGATTTTGCAACATAAGTATTTCACTCTACTACCTTGGCAAGACTCCACAAGCACACAAATGTTTGGCATCCCCACTCAGAAAGTGAACAATATCAGTAATTTTTCCAATGTGTACTCAGTGAACGATAGCTGATGCAGTTACAGGTGAAGCTGATGCTGCTGATGTGTGTGTCTGGCTTACACTGGAATTACTCAAATTTCCTGACTAACACTGCACACTTCCTGCATCTTTCAAGCTTGAAATTAAAAAAAAAAAAAGAAAAAAAGAAAAAAAAGAAGAAAAAAAAAGAAGCTGTGGTTCTCTTTCAACCCCCACTCCCCTCCCATTCTTCTAAAAAATCAAGGATGTCAGCTTCAGACTAGTGTTGGTATCATACTGTTGCACTGCGTAACCTGAAAAAAAAAAAAGACAAAAAAAAAAAAAGACTGGAAACAAACCACGGCTTATTAAAACTATTCTTTACCTATCCACAGACCACAACAACAAAACAATCCCAACAAAAGCATAGTGAGACAGCGACAGTGATCACCTCATGACGGTAATGTAGCCCTTGGCAGCGGCCACATGGAGGGCTGTGGCGCCAGTCTTGGGGTGGGCATTGTCCTCAATTGTCTTGTTCTGCAGCCAGCGGTTGGCATCAGCCAGCATGCAGTCCTCCTCCTCGCGCCGAGCTGCGTCTGCATCCACACCTGTGTGGGAGGATAATTTGTAAGAGCACTGCGTCCACACCTGTGTGGGAGGATAATTTGTAAGAGCACTGCGTCCACACCTGTGTGGGAGGATAATTTGTAAGAGTACAGCGTCCACACCTGTGTGGGAGGATAATTTGTAAGAGCACTGTGTCCACACCTGTGTGAGAAGATAATTTGTAAGAGCACTGTGTCCACACCTGTGTGGGAGGATAATCTGTAAGAGCACTGTGTCCACACCTGTGTGGGAGGATAATTTGTAAGAGTACAGCGTCCACACCTGTGTGGGAGGATAATTTGTAAGAGCACTGTGTCCACACCTGTGTGAGAAGATAATTTGTAAGAGCACTGTGTCCACACCTGTGTGGGAGGATAATCTGTAAGAGCACTGTGTCCACACCTGTGTGAGAGGATAATTTGTAAGAGCACTGTGTCCTCACCTGTGTGGGAGGATAACTTTCGTAAGAGCAAACTTTAAAAGAAAAAAAATGTCAAATCATGATGCTAGTTAATGCTTAGTATTTGTGTCTGTTTTTTTCTTGATTGCACACTTTATCCTGGTACTACCTGTATGGGAGGATAATTTGTGAGAGGAAACTTAAAAAGAGAAAAAAGCCCAATTATGATCCTAGTTAATATTTGTTGTTTTTACTATATTTTTTATTGCACACTTTATCCTGGTACTTGGTGGTGTGTGTCCATCGAGATCGATGATGACCATCGTTGTCATCCAGCTGGGGGATGGGGGGAGGGTGGTGTTGGGTTGGGGGGGAGGATGCTCATGAATCTATCTGTGAATGCGCAGATGGCTGAATAGTCCAATCTGCGCACGAAATGTTCGCTGACAGTTGGGGCAGACAAAGACAGGCATACCATTGTCAGGGAGCTTGTTTGCCCGTGACTTTCTGGCCTGCCTCTTCTCAACAGCTGCAGCAGTCCTGTTGGCCTCGCACAACTTGGCGCCTTTGTGCACAGCAGCACGCCATTTGTCACGGTCCACTGCAGATTCCTCCCAGGAGTCAGGGTTGATATCAAACGCTTTCAGAGAGACTTTCAGAGTATCTCTGAAGCGCTTCTTCTGACCTCCGTGTGATCTCTTCCCTTGTTGCAGCTCGCCATAGAAGAGCCTTTTGGGCAGCCGATGGTCTGGCATGCGCGCCACGTGTCCAGCCCAGCGAAGCTGGGACTGCATCAGGATGGTGAAGATGCTGGGAAGGGTGGCTTTTGCGAGCACCTCTGTGTCCAGGGTCTTGTCTTGCCACTTGATGTTCAGTAGCTTCCTGAGGCATGTTGTGTGGAAGTGGTTCAGCTTCTTGGCATGTCGTTGGTACACTGTCCAAGTTTCGCAGGCGTACAGTAGTGTGGGGAGAACTACTGCTCTGTAGACCTTTAGCTTGGTCTCAAGACTAATGCCTCTTCTGTTCCAGACATTTGCACTGAGTCTACCAAAAGTTGCGCTTGCTCTTGCAATCCTGACGTTCACTTCATCGTCGATGGTCGCATTTCGTGACAGTGTGCTGCCAAGGTATGTGAACCGCTCCACCGCACTGAGTCTCTGACCGTTGACTGTGATGTTGGGCTCAATGTAGGGTTTCCCTGGGGCTGGCTGATGGAGAACTTCAGTTTTCCTCGTGCTGATGGTAAGACCGAAGTTCCTGCTGGCAGTGGCAAACTTGTCAATGCTGAGTTGCATGTCAGCTTCAGATCCAGCGTTGAGGGCACAATCATCAGCAAACAAAAAGTCTCTGATGATGTCTGTCATGACCTTTGTTTTTGCTTGAAGCCTTCTGAGGTTAAACAACTTACCATCTGTTTGGTACTTTAGGCCGATTCCAACATCGCCATCTCTGAAGGCATCAGTAAGCATTGCAGAGAACATGAGGCTGAACAGTGTTGGAGCCAGGACGCAGCCTTGCTTGACACCATTTGTGACAGCAAAAGGAGCAGATGTTTCGCCTTTGTCCTGGACTCGAGCCTGCATGCCTTCATGGAATTGGCTGACCAAGGAAATAAATTTCCGAGGGCATCCGTACTTGGCCATGATCTTCCACAGTCCCTCTCTACTCACGGTGTCGAAGGCCTTTTTATTGCACACTTTATCCTGGTACTTGGTGGTGTGTGTCCATCGAGATCGATGATGACCATCGTTGTCATCCAGCTGGGGGATGGGGGGAGGGTGGTGGTGGGGTGGGGGGGAGGATGCTCATGAATCTATCTGTGAATGCGCAGATGGCTGAATAGTCCAATCTGCGCACGAAATGTTCGTACTTATATACTCATGGTACTTCTAAAGTGATCAGATTTCTAAGATTTATAGTTCATGTGCAATATTTCTATCATATGGATCCCCTTGCAATTTCACCACCTTCTCGACATCTGTCACTGATAGATGTCAGCTGTGATTTTCATTGTGCATGCATTTCACGTGTACCTCAGTTTCACAGACAGAATGATTTGTTAGTTTTACATGTAACATTAAAAACTGCACTTTGAGTATATCCCTGTCTGATATCTGGGTGCCTCAGTTGTCAAGACGACGCTGCTCACCTTTACTGTTCATTTCTTCCTGCAGAAGTTTTTCCATTTCTTCATCTTCTGCAATGTCAATGGCCAGGTCACCATCATTGTTGACAGCTCCAACATTGGCTCCGTGTTTCAACAGGTACCTGAAACCACAAACAGTATTCAGTATTCCGATGTCAAACAGTTACCAGAGTCACAAACTACTAGTACCGCCTTCAACCCTGTTTCAACAGGTACCTGAAATCACAAACAGAACCACTATGTTTTCGACAGGTGCTTGAAATCACAAACACTATTGCTATGTTTAAGTTACCAGAGTCACAAACAGTATAACTATGTTTCAACAGGTACCTGAAATCAAAAACAGTATAGCTATGTTTCAACAGGTACTTGAAAACACGGAACAGTACCACTATGTTTCAACAGCTACTGAAATCAAACAGTACAACTATGTTTCAACAGGTACCTGAAGTCACAAATAATACCGCTATATTTCAACAGTTACCTGAAACCACAAACAGTACCGCTTTGTTTTACAGGTACCTAGATTCACAAACAGTACCGCTATGTTAAACAGTTACCAGCGTCACAAACAGCACAGCTATGTTTTAACAGCTACCTGAAATCACAAAAAGTACAGCTATACATTGGCCCTATGTTTCAACAGGTACCTGAAAAAAACACCCAAAAAACCCAAAAAAACAACAACAACAAAAAAACAAAACAAAAACAAAACAAAAAAAAACAACAACCAAAAAACACAAGTATCTAAAGTCACTAACAGCACCACTATCCACCTTGCTGATGATGACTGATATGTCCTCACTCCCACAACTACAATAAAAAGCAAAACCAAACATGCGTGTGTGTGACTGTGTGTGTGTGTGTGTGTGTGTGTGTGTGTGTGTGCGCGCGCGCGAGCGTGCATACGCGTGTGTGTGCATGCCTGAGTGAGACAGGGCAGAGTAGTGTTTGGTAGCTGGATGGTGGACTGGAGAGGGGATGGGGTGGGCTGGGGTGGGGTGGGGGGCAGTGTCAGGGAGAAGCAAAAGATTCAGCTCCTTGAAAACAGTAAAGCAAGCTTCAAATCTGGAGGACTGTTGTTCTAAATGAGAGCCTTGATCAGCATGTTGGGTTTATCATTATGCAAAAATCAGTCATCTGCTCCTTTTCCGTACTTACTTAAAAAAAAACAAAAACAAAAAAAAAAACAAAAAAAAAAACTGCAGGTGTAGTGTTGAGTTTTCATGGATCAGTCTGCAGGCTTTGACACCTTGAAACTGAAACTGACACACAGAGAGCGAGAGCAAGACAGAGAGAAGTAGAGAGATGGAGAGAGAGGAGGCGGTGATAGGGGAATGTGGGGGTACAGATTCCATGGAAATGTTTGCTACTATATAATACTAGGTGTTAGAAAAGACAGGCAAAGACTTGGGTACACATCAGTACAAACTCTCAGAATCACACTTCTGCAAAAACATAAACTGAAACCAAAAACAAGAGTTGGCAAGACTGAGACTGGTGATTCAGGGAGAGAGAGAGAGAGAGAGAGAGAGAGAGAGAGAGAGAGAGAGAGAGAGACAGACAGACAGACAGACAGAGAAGCTGCTATCTCATCTGTGGTTAAAACAAACATTTGTTCATATGCCTGGTTGGCAAACTAAACTTGCACACACATGCACACAAGGTACACATCCCATGCACACATCAACTACACATTCAACTAGTTCCTCCCATTATTCAAACCCCTCCACACATACACCCATACAGTTGTACTACTAACTCCAAATGTTTCTCTTCAAAACTGAGTATGTCATCTGATTTATTCAGTCACTCAAATATCTGGCTCTTGCACAGGAAGAATCTGCTTCACTTAGCGGAAGTCAGGAGCACTGTTGATTCTGACATGACGCCAATATCTGATGCGTTATAGCTCCAGTTCTTCCCTTTCTACTTACATCTGTGATAGCTTCCTGTATCCTTTATTTCTGTGAGGTAAACAACGGCATGGTAGCTTTGTTGTTGCTTCTGAAGCCTGTGGAGGTAGTCTTTTAACCTAACTTTCTTAGGACTCCACATCTTTAACTCACCTTCCTGTTTCAAACAGTTGCAAGAAAGTGTCGAAAGTCAACCTTACTTTAATCAAAAACATTATTTGTCCTTGGTTTCTAGACACACATTTATCGTAGAGAAAGTGAGAGAAAAAGAAGAGAGATCAAGAAAATGAGAGAGGGAAAGAAGAGAGAACATAAGGGGACAATGTTGACAATGATCATGATAATGATGTTAGCAGATACTGTCAAGTACTTGAATTATGCTTTAACTTGCACTATTTCAGAAAAACGCTGTTTGCAAGGTTCAAACCAGTGAATCGTGCTGAAACCAGCTGGAAGAAACAGCCGTATTGATTCATTGCTGAATGCCTTTTGTTGCCACTGGCTTTTCATTTTACACGCAAAATTTTCAACCCTTTGAAAAAATGTTTTTTTTAACAACACTGCTGGAGGAAATAGTGTTGATTATTCAATGCTTTTTACAGCCATTGCCTCTGGGACAGAGCAACCCTTTTAGCATAACGATACAACATTTTCAATGTCCTTTGAAAATAATTTTCCTCCCTAAAAATTCATTCCAAAGAAACATCATTAATATCCTTATTTCTCCCCCCCCCCCCCCAACCAGCCCTCCCTTTTTTTCTTCTTTTTAAAAAAACAACAACCCCAGATCTGCATAATTCACATGTTGTATCTGTGTCTTGTGTCAGATTTCTGGTCCTTATTGTGCAGGGAGGAGGGGCGGGGGGGGTGAGTCTCTCTCTTTTTTTTGGCTGGTTGGTGAGGTCACAGGGAATATTTCTGGTACAACCCTGACAGAGCCTTTGATTAGGGGTGGTCAACAAATGCACATTTCCATCAGCCTAGTAGTGTGTGAAAACCTTGGGGCTGGGGATGTTGGGAACCTCCATACAGGGGACCATGTGCTCAGCATAAAACATGTATGAGTAAATATATTTGAAATTATCACTTTTGAAGGAAATGCACCATCCCACTGTGAATTTCTATGCTGAATTACAAAACGCATGAACTGGTGGAAAGGAATGGGATTAGAGTTCAGAGGCCTATGAAGTAAGATTTTGGGCTTGATAAAAACAACAACAATTCTAATCATACTGATATCATTATTCATCAACATTACTGTAGTGCAGACTAAATATGGTGAAGGCTCACCTTGCGATCTCGGTGAACCCACAGGAGGCAGTGGCGTGGAGCGGTGTCCACCCTTCATTGTCACACACGTCCACGTCCGCCTCCTCCTTCACCAGGAACTCCACCATGTCCAGGTTGTCATCGATACACGCCTGCAACACAACACAAATATTCGTATATGATACATGCCTGAAACACAATGCAACATAATGCATATACAGCGTATACATACAACCTTTGTCAAAATTCCACACACTGACACTCGCATAAGAAAATGATAAAAATCCTCCGGTTACTCCAGTGAGGTTAACGGTTTCAGCTTTGGACATCCCTGGCATATAATTATATTGGCATAATGACATTATCAATCAATGTTAATTGAAGTTGATAAAGTCAGCATGTTCACGAGAGAGAGAGAGAGAGAGAGAGAGAGAGAGAGAGAGAGAGAGAGAGAGAGAGAGAGAGAGGGAGGCATACACACACACACACACACACAAAGAGACATAATGAAAGTGAAAGAAATAAATGTAATGTACTGATCTATATTATGTTATAATCACCATTAAAAAAAACAACAACAAAAAACAAAAACAAAAAAACAAATGGAAAAATGACTTTCAAGATACCGTACAATTTGTTCACATTTCAAACGCCTACTTCTTCACTGAGCATTCTTGACTGACTGGTGTCTGTATCAGTATGTTTATTTTTTTAAAATTTTTTGTAATATCTTAGTTGTTCAGTTATTTCACCTGCAGCGAAATGCTCATTGACTGAACACCAACTTTTCCTTCTCATACTTCTTTGAGTCTAATGCCCTTGTCACCACCAAACAGTTCTATTCTATATAAAACAGGCCCACCCAGCCCTTCCCCCAACCCCTTTAAACTTAGTCCAACCCTACATTCACTTGATCAACAGTTGACGGTGTACATTTCAGAGCACTGACCACCTGGTAGGGTCCAACCAGTTGATTGTCATAAATCCCAAAGACAAAAGCTCAGGCTAGGACTGGTACGAGTGTGTATTATACCAAGTTTGTCCAGAGATAAGACCGAGCCACTGGGGCTGGGACTGAGACTGGGCTGGATAAGTGGTTCTTGTCCAACCTTCACCCTCAGCCAGTTACAACGCCAGGGGATTTACAATGGGACAAACCTGGGTTTCTCTCACTGAGATTTCTGGATGCTGTTCTACCGCCCTCTTAAAAAACAACAACAAAAAAACCAAACAAACAAACAAAAAAACCAAACAAACACCCCATCTGCTTCAAGTGCTTGTATATTACATATCAAAGAAAAACAACACACACATACACTGAATGCCCAAAATATTTTTCATTAATCAAAGTAGTATCAAAGTATGCAAACACAAAGATTTGTGTGAGACAGGCAACTGAGTTGTGAGTGGGGGAGTCAAGAGGAGGGAGGAAAGAGTGTTTCAGAATGGACTAAACTGAAACTGAAAGTCACTTGTTTTTACCTTTATATATCCTTTTCAAACGCCTGTCTTTCCATTGTGTGATCTTACACCACCTGGACTGTGACAGGACTGGGAGCAATGACAGCTTCAGTTTCCATTGAAAACCTGCCTTGTGTTCATTGTTTTTATTTTTAATAGTGTTCAAAATTAGGCTTTGCTGATACTGGTGCAAAATGTTTTGGGCAAGCACTCTGTAGTTTCTCACATTACGAAATAGTTTTATATATTTTTGGAAAAATAAAGGCTGAAAAATGTAAAATTCCATACACATTTAATAAAAAGATGACATCCCAGAAACTATAGTGTAAAAGAAACACAGATTTCATTTATGATACTAGTTCTACGGTAATAATAAAAATTAAAAAAACCCACCCCAAAACAACAAACAAACTACAACCACCCAACCCCCAAAACTAAACCAAAACTTGTAACTCCATCTTTCTGTTAGGCAATGTGAGGACCACAAACTTACAGCAGTCATATTCGTACTCACACTGATTGATTGAATCTTTTTTCTTCTTCTTCAGTGAAATGGAAAATATCAAAAGGACACAATCACTGATCTACACTCTTCCAACAATACTGTATGGGACTGCAAGCACATGCATTAGTGTGTATATATATGATTATATGTCTGTTATGCGTGTAACTCAGACTCATTTTCATTTAACTGTCACGAGAATCCATATGTAAGTGTAACATTAAAGCTTTTGGTATCTGAGACTAGTGTTAGTGTGTGTGTTTGTGTGAGGGGTGAGTGTGTGTGTGTGTGTGTGTGTGTGTGTGTGTGTGTGTGTGTGTGTGTGTGTGTGTGTGTTGGGGTGGTGGGGGGTGGTGAGGGGAGGTGTACCTGTGCATGTCTGTGAATGCATGCTTGCATACATGTACTATGCCTAAGCTGCAAAACTGGTTAACAATGAATAAATAATTGCTAATACTAGGTGTGCTTTCAACATTAATAAACAAAAGCCAAGGAAAGGTGATTTTTGGTCTTAAAAGTTAAATGACAGACCTACAGCCATAAAGTTTGGCTTGTCAAAACTGTGGATATGAAGACTTATGGGCAGTTAAACTGCACTTTCAGCAGTCTATTTTTATCCACTTTCTGCCCCACAATCTGGTGTAGAACACACCTACGCACATGTATTTGATAACCCCTCACTAATAAAAGTAATAACATCAGCAGATGAGTCATTACTCTGATGCTTACAGCTGAAAGCATAGAAACTTTTAGAAAGGTAGACACAATGACAATCCCATGTATTACATCATAAAAATATATTCCTGCATATTCTGCATCAATGGGAGCTATGTTTTAAGAGATCTCCAAATCCAAGGGCTTCTTAAGTTCAGTTCAGCACCCACCGAAATTAAAGCTGTCAGTTATTCACACCTTTATTTTTCTCCTCCCCCCCTTCCCCCCCAAAAGTAATCTCTTTGCTGAATTGTTTAAACAGGCCAGATACATTCCTTAGGATAATATTAATTTTTGAAGGAAAGGGACTGAATACCGCTACAAAGCATATCTTGTTCTTGTAAGTGTTTGGGTAAAGAGAGAGAGACACACACACACACACTGAGGACACAGAAGAGGGATCCAGGGAAAACCTGGGTAGCATCGCCCCCCTCCCCCCCAGATATGGGTTTGACCCTATGTACAGGTGCAGGAGGGGTGTGATGGGGGAATCAGACAGGGGAACAAGGCGCACCTTGATACAACCCTGATAGAGGTAGGTGTGGGGAGGGAAGAGGGGCTGGCTGGCGGTGGTGGAGAAGGCAGCAGATAGTAGCAGCCCCTGAGTGTGCTGGTAAAATCAGGGTCAGGCGCTCCTCTGTGCTCCTACCTCTGTTCAACACTCTTGTCTTTGGGGGGCTACCCTTACCTACACTGCTTTGCTCTACTCAGACAGGAACAACTTGCCCCTGTGAGCAAAGGGATACCAGGGCTTTTGTTTTTGCAAGAGCTTTCTTCTGTCTGACACTGCCTTTTCTTTCTCTAACCAATGCGTGTGGGGTGGGGGTTGGTGGAGGGGAAGGGTGGGGGCAGGGTGTGGAGGGTGGCGGGCTGGGGGGGTGTTGGGTTGGGTTGGGTTGGGTGGAGGGGCTGGAGTGGAGTAGTGTGAGGTGGTGTGCTGTGTGTGTGTGTGCCTGTGATCTTCAGTTTAGCGTCTATTCACCTGAAGTTTTATTAGACAGTGTGTGTGTGTGTGTGTGTGTGTGTGTACATATTTGCACATGCACGTGTTTGCATATCAACAATGAAAACTGTCACAAAATGAAAGAGGGACACACATGAAGGAACAGACAGGTACACACAGGTGTCCATGACACCATGAATTGATGTGAACTGATAAAGCGAGAAATGACCCAGTAGTTCTTCAGTTGTGAGCTGATAAACCACTTGAACTGATCAATGACACAGCCAGCATGGCAGACAAATGGCAATCAGTGTTCTGCTCATTTCTCACACCTTTGGGTAAGGGTGGGCTCATATATCCAAGCTGATATCTCAAGCAGATGTTCTAGTCTTTATCTCAAGAAGTACTGCTACACTATGCTGAATTCTTAATCTTATGTAAGTTTATAACCTGACTTTTAAATTTTTTTTGGTATTTTACGTCACTTATTTCAAATATACTTGTTGTCATTTTCTATTATATGTAAAATTTAAAACAAATAAATAAATTTATATCAAAATAAATATGCCAATAAATGATTAAGCCAATAACATTTGAAATCACTAATAAAACGAATCATAACTGAACATTACCCCACCTCTTCACGCGCCTGTTGCATATATATTCCCACTCTACGCTGTTCTTGCAATGTGAATCATTCCCATTCAATTACTGGGTACCAACAAAGAGCTTGTACTACAGCTCCTCAGGCTAAACAAGTACATGACGAACAATTTAAAAAAAACAACAACACTTGTCTGTCAACTTGTTTGACTGGTAAGCAGAAGACAAGCCCTTCTTCATACTGGTAACTAGGATTCAAACTGCCACACACACACACAGAGACACACATTCCACTACTACTAGTACTTCTCAACAAGCATATATATATAGGTATGATTTAAAAAAAAATATATAGATACTTTCTCACCAACCCAAATCTCAAAGTTGCCTGGTGTCAGAACATCAGGACAAATTTTGAAAAGTTATTTTGTTCTGTTTTAGCGTACTAGAAAGCTCACAGAATTACGTGTGTATGTGAAAAGGTGTGTGAATGTGCTCTCTCATAAAAACAATTCAATAACAAATAACTGACATCAATAAAAGACTGTAGCAGTTCACTGACCACAGCTGATACAGTGATATTGTTTCCATCAAAAGACTGGATTATACTAGTATGTCTTCCTACCAACAGCATATCCAAAGTTAAACAACAAAAGAGTCCTGCTATGGCCTGAAAAAAACAAACAAAACCCCACCCCAAAAACAAACCCACACAGCTTTTGTTTATCACACATGTATCAGTCATCCCCTCTTTCTGGGGAAGGGTTATCTGCCCATCATGTTTTCCCATGGTTGTTAGACTCCAAAGCCAAGTGGGAGAGTGGGTGAGGAATGGTCAGCACATCCTCGCTTCCTTCCTTTCAACATTCCATACAAAACAGCTTCCTGATAGAACCAGATGAGTCATGTAGTGATGAATACACTGATACACTGTACTGTAAGGGCAAACAAATAGTTTCTGGTCAAGTGCTGTATAGTTCCAAAGTGAAAATTGAACATTTTGTCTTTTGTTATGTCAGGGAAATGAATGATTGTTATCAACTGACATACATACTTGACCATACTGGCTTTGATCATATTTTATCACTATCTGATTTTCTCTGTTTTTGCATTAATGTTGCGTTTACTGCTGGTGTATAGTGTGTTTGGTCCCCAAAGCTGGGTATGTTCTCTCTGTGTGTGTGTGTGTGTGTGTGTGTGTGTGTGTGTGTGTGTGTGTGTCTGTGTGTATGCCCATGCATGCCTGCATGCATATGAGTGAAATGTGCACATGCTCAGAAAAGCACCTGCAACAACAGGTTACATAAGCCAAGTCTCTCCTCCTCCTCCTCACATACATGTATACATACAAATGTACCCGGTACTTTATACAAATATGTATTGTATGTGAACATAGACATATTCAGATGACAAGCATCCAGACCACCACTAAAGGTGTAGTGGAGGGGGAACAAATACTGGTGAGGTTGTAAATTAATGTCTAATGGAGGGAGGCACGAGGTTTCATTTTCTGCTGTTGATATATTGTCCATTCTCTACTTAAACTGATGCACAAGTATCTGTGTTTGATAAAGTGATCAAGTATCTCATACACCATGTATCATTTTGTAATGTCCCTCTCCAAATAGTCCAAAGGTAAGGAAACCAAAAAACACCAAAACGTGAATACGCAAAACCTTTAATTTTGAACTCAACTTCCAGAACACAGACTGAACTGTACAGCAGCGAAAGCTGAAGCAAAAAACAAAAACCAACAACAAAAAAAACCCAACAACCCCAAAACAAAAAAACAAACAAAAAAAACAAAAAACACCAACAACAAACAAACTCACACTGATCAGCAACAACAACAGACATAACTTTTCTTGTTTTCTGAAAATGATCTTGCAGAACTTGCAACCAGGTCTCACACTGCCGCAGTCTTGGCAAAGTTCTTGATCCCCAGCCAAGCATGCGCGCGCGCGCGCACACACACACACACACACACAAACGCCACTGACTAGCAGTGATTACTTTTTAATGCTCATCAGAACAATTGCTTTCTTGTTCATGGTACTTTAAGTTTTATCTAGAACAGAAATTCTAAAGGATGAAAACCCACCAGACAGACAAGGGAACCTAAAAAAATTAGATCCTTTGTCATCACTGCTGCAACCCACCCATGAGACCCAGGTGCAGCGTGGCAGTACTGAATAATACCAATTCTGTATAGTAAAGTAATACTATATTATATAACAGCAGCTGTGAACATGACTGACTGCTGAAGGGCAGGGTGAATAATGGCTAAACTGACCTGGTGCTTAAGGCAGTTCGGGGAAACAGGTCAAGCCTTCTACAAATACAGCTGAGCCAGTGCAGCTTGGTAAACCCCTGCATGGTTGATAGTCCACCTTCAACTTCAATCTTTGGATTCCTGAGCCTGTCTAAAGCTGTGCAATATATATATATATATATATATATATATATATATATATATATATATATATATATATATATATATTGTGTGTGTGTGTGTGTGTGTGTGTGTGTGTGTGTGTATAACAACACATTCTATCCATACCATTCATCCATGATAGACTGACCACCAATCAATCCCTGACACCTCCCCCCCACCCCCACATACCCAGTGCCTCATCTCTCTCTCCCTTCCCCTCCCCTGGATGTGATGCTGTTGTGGTGTTACTCAAGTGATAAATTGTGTTAACTGATGTGATACTGTAATGGTGTCACAACTAAAGTGGGTAAGTGAGATGTGATACTGCAAATGTAACAGTGACCTCACAATTCACAGTGGACTAATTTGTAGGCATAAGAGAACACCAGTGCTCTCTCTATCAGTTCTATCCCCATCCAGGCATTTTAAACCCACTACTCCCCTCTCTCCCTCCATCAATATGCTATCTTTTCCCCTTTTCTAGGCCCTTCCTCTCTCCAGGAGGTATCACCATCTTTCCCTTCTCTAAATCATACTCTGCCTTTCCATCTAATACCATATCCACCTCCCCCTTCCCAGGACTGTTCTCCCCCTCTAAATAAGCAATTTCAATCATAATGACTTTTTAATGTATTTATGTTGAAGTATGCAAACATGCAAATGTATGTCAAAGTGCTCCTGTGCATGCATTATAATATGTGAATGAATATTCCAATCATGTGCTGCCGAGTTGGTTGTGTGTGTGTGTATATGTGTGTGTGTGCATACGTGTGCGTGCACGCGCGTGTGCGTGTGTGTGTGAGACAGGGGAAGAAAGAGAGAGAGAGAACGAACGAACGAACGAAATTTTATTTTACGAGGGTAAAGGAGTAAGCACAAAGTACTTTTTTACATCCAGCCCTCTGGGCATGAATAATAATTGGAAAAAAAGCAACAAAGTAAAAAAAAAAAAAAAAAAAAAAAAAAAAAAAAAGCGAGAGTCAATTCACAACATCAACGTCAAAATTGCATAAGCATGTGCAACATAACATAGAACGTATGTACAATACAATATCGCGATAGATGAATAACAACGAGGACAATAGGGTAGGGGCGTGGTGGAGAGCGGAAGGAAGAATGGACAAGAGGAAGAGTAAAGAAGGCAGGGGAGGCTGACAACAGACAGATATAGTGACAGTGACAGTGGAGAGACATAGAGACTGACAGGGGAGGAGAGAGGCGTATATATATTGACAATCTATACATGATTTTTTGTTTATAATTGATATGTGTCACATAATCACATGTTTTTCAATAAATGTGCACGATACATGTTTTTAAAGTTAGGGATGCTTTTTACAGTGTTTACATTGAGGCAGGATAATAATTCATTCCATAAACAGCCCCCTGAATAAGACAGACTAGATTTAAAAAGATCGATCCTTGGAAGTGGTACCATAACTTTATGAAGATGACGATGAGTGTTGATTACAAATTTATTCTTCAGCGAGGGGGGAGCAAATCCAGACATGATTTTGAACATAAATAGACCTTTGTTAAATAGAAGTTTTGTTTTCAGTGGGAGGATATCGAGAGCTTTATAATCAGATACAGTCAATGATGAAGATTTTAAAAGAATCAATTTTACAGCTCTTCTATGCAGACTCAATAGAGGTTTTATAATACTGTCACTCGCCGAATCCCACACTGTCGAAGCATAGTTAATGTGTGATTCTATATAAGTACTGACAAATAGTTTTCGGCAGTGAAGATCCAAAAAGTGTTTGATTCTAGACAGTTGATAGATATTTTTTGATACCTGTTTGCATAACAGAGAAATATGATGTGACCATGACAAATTATTATCGATAGTGATGCCAAGGATTTTATGGTGGTCAACTTCTTCAATCTTGTCACCTTTGATGAAAATAGGCGAACAGTTTATGGATATATTTTGACGTTTTTGTCTTGTTGTGATTATTAGGAATTTTGTTTTTTTAGGATGGAGACACATGTGGTTTAGTTCGGACCATTCAATCAATTGGTCAATACTTTCCTGAAGAGAAAGAGATACGATACATAGGTTAGTATGACTAGTATGAATGGTGGTGTCATCAGCAAACATTTCACATGGTGTCTTGATAGATAAGGGTAGGTCGTTAATATATGCAGAAAATAAGATAGGTCCCAAAACAGAACCTTGAGGTACACCATAGTTAATTGGTAATAACATTGATTTTGAACCATTTGTGGACACAAGTTGTTTTCTTTCAGAGAGAAAAGATGAGATAAGTTCTAAGAGAGAGAGAGAGAGAGAGAGAGGAGAGAGAGAGAGAAAGAGAGAGAGAGTAAAGACTGTGTGTGGCACTACTTTGTGATGAAACTGAACAACTTACTATAAAAGTCATCACCTCAGCATGCTTTTAAAAAGAAAATTTTTATTCTTATTTTAATGGGTTTTTTTATATATTTTTTTTTAAATAATTTTTTTTAAATAATAATATGAAGAATTGGTACAGTCATACACCCGTCTTCTCTATCACCTGCCCACCTGCCTCTCCCAGACATCAAGATTATAGCTAGAGAGGGGAGAGGGGGCAGGGAGGGGGAGAGAGGGAGGGAGGGGGCAGATCAGGAGAAAGAGTAAATGGGTGCAGGAGAAAAAAGACAAACAGGGAAATAAAAGCAAAGCAAGCAGGAAGGAGAAAGCAAGCTCTAAGCAGACGAGAGAGAGAGAGAGAGAGAGAGAGAGAGAGAGAGGAGAGATGGGGGATTTGGGGGAGGGGGGGCGCAGAGAAAGGCAGACAGTGAGACAAAGTGAGGAAAAGTCAGTGTCTGTCTGGCTGTGAGCAGCATGTCTACCTGGGATCAGTGGCAGAACTGCTTGACATGCTTCAGCACCATCTCCCCATCACACCATGTTGTTAAAAATAAAACTGCTGATGCTTTGAGTACAAAACAAAACAACAACAACAACAAACAAAAAAACCCAATACCAGTGTAACAGTATAATTTCCTAACTCGTCAAACTTGACGACATGCTTGTTAATGCTATTGGAGGAAAATCTGATTCCCCTCCCTCCCCATCCCCTTGACTCATGAGGCGAGGCAGATAATATGGCTCACTGAGTGGGCAGCTCTTTCCAGAGTTAAGAAGTAACACACCCACATACATGTATTTGCTTTCTTTTGACATGAGCTCTGCATCTTTTGCTTTTAACATTGAAAACACACACAAACAACTTTAAAAATGATCTGTAAATGTGTTAACAGATGATGCTGAAGTGCTATCCTCCAGTCTCTTCAGAAACGAAATCTGTGAGTGTGAGAATGACAGCGGAATGGAGAGATGAAGTGAGAGGTACTGACAGCAGAGTAAGACTGAGAAGAAGAAATCAGAAACTGGCCCTGCATACACTTTCATACTGTCATAGAAACACACAACCCTGCGTGCACACACACATAGTGCTCATGCATGCATACATGTCAACACAGTAAAAGACAGCCTGACACAGGGACAGGTATGTGCACGCACACACACACTCGCGCACAATCTTAACCACATGCACGCACACACACTGACGGAAGGTTGGCAGTGAAAAGTAGGCACCTGGGGATCCAGAGACTGCCTGAAAGCAGCTGTAAAGAAAGACTGCAAAGTGTGCAGCAGGTCTCTCTCTCCCTCTCTCTCACCTGAACACAGTGGCAGCAGTGCTGTGCTATATATATTCCTCCACCCACTCTGGTTGGTGGGAGCTGAACACATTAGTGCACCCCATTTGGGACAAATCAAATTAGCCCTACAGGTGAGCCTTGCCACAGACACACCAAACTCAAACTCAAAACATGTCCACTGTCTTTCTACTGTGACTTGTCCATATATTTTACGATAGTAATATCTCACAACTTAACAATGAAGCTGATTAACTAAATAACAAAAACTATGATTTCATAAGTACTTTCATTTAGCAAATGGGAGAAGAAACAAAAAATATTCATATATCTATAAACCCACACAGAGACACACCAGACACAGAAACTCATAGAGATGTGAAAAAGTAATCCTACTGGAGTATAATTACTATCAAATTAATTATTTCCTATGTGAACAGGAAGCAATCCTACTGGAGTATGATTACTATAAAATCAACTATTTCCTTCACCAAACTTTTTCAGTTCACCATTTTCAGCACCTCGTTCTGTGCACATTTCAAACTGTTACACTATAGACAGCCAAACAAACACTCTCTTTATAACTTTCAGAAAATAAGACACAAACCTAAACAACTGAAAATTCTCATTTGATAATAACAACAGATATCAACAAGATCTGAAAAAATCCAGTACCACTTCTTTCACAAAAAAGTACTATACATGATTTACATTTAAACAAGTACTACAGTGCCACTTAGCAAGGAACACACAAGGAGATGCCTTTGTGCCATGTACCATTCTGTAGTCCTTACAGTTCTCTCCCATCTGCTTTCCCTTCTGACTTGATCATGGAATTACCAGCACTACTGGCTTCACTGATTCCAGAGTGCACTGCTGATTAACAACCACCAACAATGTCTACAGATTTGCAAGTACACAGCCACAAGCAGTAATAATTTATGTCAAACAAGCCAACCAAAAACCGCTAATGGCTGTAATTACAAATATTCTGTGTTTTAAAATTGAATTAATGTATAACAATATAAATCCAAACAAGGCCCTTCTCTGTTTACAATGATACTAGTAAAAATCAATATATACATAATTATCCACAAGTTTCTCAATAATATTCCATTATCAGTCAATATCATGATCAGTCATGAGGCATCCTTTATATGAAATTATCATTAGACAACCAACAACACACACATACAATGTATACACACAAACGCAAAATGTATGGATCTAACTCTCATTTCAATGTATTTTGCTGAAGGGGAGCTTCCCCGTATGCCCGGACACTTTCCTTATGTATACACTATCATTCAACATCACCTTTGTCTTTTTGAGACAACTACCTTCTTGACAAAACAAGCTGAGGAGTAGACCACCCCACCCCTCCTCAAAGTCCTCAGTCAAGCTGTAAACAGTGTAACTGGGAGAAAATTAATGCCTGATTTTTTTTTTCTTGGAATGAACAAGAACAATGTGACTTCAAAAAGGATCTTTTTCCGCCCATAAGTGTTGCTTGCTGAAGCAAATCATAGATATTATCAATCATCAATTAAAATATGATGATGTACCTTCATAGTTCATGTGTAACACTAACAGTAAACACTAAAAAGGTCAACACGATAAAAACTTGTGATCCACGTTTTATGTTTTACACACTTCATCATGGGTCAGATGGGGAAGTGTGTAACACATCAACTGATAAAGTTGATTACAAGTTTTACACCATCCCTATCTTACCTTTTAAATTTTCTTTATTTATACTAATTCTAGTACTATATCATGAACTTTATCCAGGTGAAACAAACACATATATATGCTTAAAAAAAAGAGTGTGTGTGTGTCATTACTGTGTGTGTGTGTGTGCATGTGTGAATATGTGTGCATGTGTGTGTGTGTGAATGTGTGCGTGCCTGTGTGATACATCTTTAGAAACTGATGAGCAAAGAAATCAGTGTCCTTTACAACTGTCTCTTCAGTTCATCGAGCTGTGAATTTAGAGTGAAATCCCAGTAGAGGTGGGAAAGAGTGAGGGTGAACTGAGCTGACATGTTGAGAGAGAGAGAGAGAGAGAGAGAGAGAGAGAGAGAGAGAGTCTGAAGAACTTAGAAGTGGTTTAATAGACATTGGCTACAGGCCACAAAACATAACAAAAAGGGGAATGGAGAGAAACTGAATTGTACTTGTAGCACCAACAAAGAACATTACATGTCATTATAGTAAAGGATTAACCACACCAATTACATAAACATTTGTTTCTTGATGGAATGAAAAATGTAAAAATCTAGACAGATTATGTGTGTTTTTGCACTTTGTTACTTTGAACAGTTTGAAACATTGGTGTAACAGCATGAACAATTTAGAATCTTCACCTTCAAATCTGCATACATAACACACTCTTGCAAAAAACAAACTTTGTTTTCTATTTCTGCTTTAAAGGAAAATTTGGTTTTGATTAGAGTCACCGTATCAATCAAAGTTATCATTCAGAGGAAGGACAATGAATCTTATAAGTTTGTTTTATTCTGAAAATCAGGGAACTGTATAGAGGGAGGGAGGGAGGGAGGGGGGAGGGAGCAAGAGAGAGAGAGAGAGAGAGAGAGAGAGAGAGAGAGAGAGAGAGAGAATCAGAGAGTAGAGGAAGAAGAACCATGGAACAGTGAGGGAAGCAGAAAGCCACAGCACACAGCCAGGTAGAGAAGTGGGAAGAGGAGCCACCTTGTGGCAGCAGCTGGAGGTCTGGCAGTGGGGAGGGAGAGGGTGTGTGGTGGGGAGGCTAAAGATCCCCCTCCCACAATACCAGCCATGCCATGCTGCATCCATTCTTTAGTCAGTATATATACCATGAGCACCGCCCCCTCCCTCTTTTATTGCTGGAAAGCTATTTTTAGCTGATTGTCTGGAGGTGCCTTTGACTGCTAGCATCTGGGGACTTTGAAGAGTTAGGGGTTGGGGTGGGGATTTAGAGATGTCTGCCCTACCTCTGCTTGTTTGGTCAAGATGGCAGTTGTCTCAGAACGACAACAGTCAAAAGTGATAGTGAATGATAGTGTATGTCTGGGCATACTGAGAAATTCCCCTTCAGCCAAACCCTCCCCCCCCTACCCACCCCTCACCAACTCACAGTGTTGTGTTTCTGTCAGAAGATACTCATATGCATGCAGGCAGGTACTTATAAATATAATGATACACAACCCTCTTCTCCCAAAACATGACTAACAGTAACAAACCATTTTTCCAGTTCCATATTTTGTGGTATCTGTATTTACAAAAATGTGCATGGTTGTTTCTGTATATATATATTAAAAAAAGGAAAAAAAAATCTTTAAAAACAACCCAAAATACCAACAGACCAATCACTGCTTCTTGCTCCAAAAGTCCTAGTTCTGAATACTTTATAATTTTCTTAATTTTCAGTTCTGTATGAAAAACAATTTCATAACTTTCATTTTTTAATTCATGGGTCATGTTCAATCTTGTTAATCTTTTCTGTTCCTCAGATATGCTACCATGCACAACATCACTGTTCACTATTTTCCCTCTGAAGCTGCCTTTTCTTGAGTGAAAATCAAATTTATGTTTTAAGAAACAAACGTTCAAGACAAAAAACAAAACAAAATAAAAACAGTGCATGATCTGTCAACAGGTACAATCTTGAATCTTTCTCAATCTGTTCTCTGTTCAGTTAAGAAAAAAACAACAACAAAAAACAAGAGGCAAATAACAAAACAAAATAGCAATCCAAATAACAAAACAAAATAGCAATCTGTGTACTGTCCATGCCACCAGAGCACATCAGATGGTCTGATGCCCAGGCCCTGGCACTTCAAACACATGGCAGTCAGTTGTTGTGTACACAAGATTCCAACAGCAAGGAAATGCATGGCCCAAGCTTTCTTACAGCAGCATACATCATTACACCTGTACTTTGTTTCTGCCCCAAGTTAGTTGCTCTGCAGCCACAGCCACGTGTGACTGGAGGCCAGGAATGGTAATAGTAGGGGAGCCAACCCCGCTCCTAACCACCATCAAACCACCATCAAACCGGGAAGCAGAGCGAGGCTTGTGGTCACTTTTAGTCTTTCTTCAATTTTTGTTGCACCCCCCCCCCCCACCCCTGTGTTTTCCTTCTTCCTATCCATCAATCTCACATTTTAATCTTCACAAAACTGAAAGATACTTGAAAAAGTCTCCATGAAGTTTTTCATCATGAAAGAACAAAGTGGCATGAGCAATGTCCAGGATATGATTCTCAGAATGAAAATTTTGGTAGGTACCTCACAAAACCAAATGCTTTATTCATTGTTGTGTGTGTGTGTGTGTGTGTGTGTGTGTGTGTGCGTGTGCGCGTGTGTTGGGGGTGGGGTGCTGAAGGATTCACATTTATAAAAAAAAAAAAAAAGATTTACACTACATAACTATAAAAAAAGGGATTAAAAAAAAAAAAAATGAAAAAGTCTCATATGAGTCATAAACTTTATTGACAGTTTATTTTATTAAAACCACAGAAATGTACGCACAGTGGCGCAGTGCTCTGGAATAAAATCTGATTTGATTCTGATCAAAAAGGGAATAAAAACTGGTCAAAGAAATTGATTTTCCATTCAGACAGTCCTGAGACACAATGTTCAAGTGAGTTTCCATGAACCCATTATCATGGATGGCCACCTTGGAGGGCAAAACAACAAAAGAAAAAGAGCGACTGGCCTTTTTTCCCCTGATACCCCCTCCCCAGTCAAACACCTTCCTTCCGCAGACAGACCAACCTCTCATACCAGTTGTAATCACATGCTCGTTTACCAACTATCTCCTATTCAAAATCATTCATCTGTGGTGGGTAAAATGGCCTTAATAAAGTTCATGTTCTTAGTCTTCCAAAGCACAACAGAGGGCATCCACACAATGAAAAATAAATAAATAAAATTCAGAGCTCAACACATGAGACCTTTTGCACAGAGGCTTAAATTGTTAAAATTATTTACACTTGCTGGTTGCTATGACTTTCATTTATTTCCCCATTTATTATATGCAAGGGCACAACTTTTCCCTTGCAACTAAAAAATGCAGGTGACTGTAACATCTCTAAGTCTAATATGATAATAATCCGACACTGTGTAGTACTAATAATACTGATGATTGGACCATCATCCAAAAGACAAGATTTACTTTCGCCAGTATGATTTGCTTTCGGCGCAAGTTTAATTTTCACAAGGGGATTATACTTCAATGTGGTAACCTTGGCACCAACACAGAGGCAGACTTTGAGCAATTCATAAAAATGTCTTTGCCTCTCTCTCTCTCTCTCTCTCTCTCAGCCACACACACTTTGTACATGATGATCAGTTGGACTCTGAAACTAGTCTGATGAAATACTGCCAAGATGTCCAGTTGTCTGTTGTGTCCAGTTGTTAAAAAATCAACAACCCCCCCCCCCACCCCCCGTAGATAGAACACCAGCATTCAAACACACTGATACCATTATAGTATACAGACAAACACTGTATTCTAACTCTAAGCGAATAACTTAAATAATGAAACTAAAGAACAAAAAACAAAACAAACAAACAACAACAACAACAACAAAAAAAAAAAGTGAGAGAGAGAGCGAGAAAGAGGGGTGTGTGTGTGTGTGTGTGTGTGGGGGGGGGGGTTCTTGCGTTTCAGGGGAAACTGCCTAATTATGCGGAGACCTGCATACAATGATAACAATACAATTATTCTAATTTCCTCACGCTAAAATTTGAACTGACCCTCTAACACAGAATACTCCTAATCAAAATGCAAGAGCATTACCTTCCCAAATCACAGCACCATTTAAAACATTTAAAATTTGCACTGTGGCATGCATGTTTGTCATTTTCTTGAGTTAGCCTAACTTCCTCTTTGAAATTGTGTTTATCCTTTTGTGTCTGAAAGAAAAATATTCATAAAAAATAATGTGCAGTGAGTAATATTCCATCAGACTCTCAGATTCCAAAGTGTTTTATTTTGTGTTTGTAAGGTTCTTGCTTCAAACAAAGTACTAGTCATAATAATAATATTTTTGTGTGGTTTTACTTTTAAGCAAAAGTAATTAAATTCATAAGATCTCATCCAAATCTTATCAGTAGGAAAAAAGCAATTTTCTTACAAACTCTTTATGAAGCACAACCAGTTACCACCCGCCACATACTGACAGATCACACACACACACACAGTGATACACACACAATCTTTCAAAGCCTCCAAGCAACAACAACAACAACAACAACAAAAAAACAAAAAAGACCAAAAAAACCAACAAAACCCCCCCCCAAAAAAACCAAAAACAAAAAAACAAAAAACCCAACAAAAACAACAACAAAAAAACAGAATAGAATTAACTTTTTGTTTTCTTTGTCCTGAATGGTGTGCGATAATGACAATGCACACAATACTCAAGGTAAAAACTTGGCTAATTCTGCATACGGTTACGAACTGCTTGGGTGTAAAGGCAGGGAAAACAGGATCAAATTAAAACAGCCAACTGTGGAAACTTTATTCTTTGTTTACATCCTGAGCAAAAACATGGTGAATATGCAATTTATCCCAAGCACACAGACCCTAAAATACTACTGCTTCTTAAAATCATACAACCAACAGTGGTTTTCTGATAAATATGCTATAGTGAGTGTTCACTTGGCATTTTTGTGTAGCCGATCAAATTCTGACATGGACTAAAAGTACAACGCCATCTATAGTTTAAAACTCTAGTTGCACATTTTTACAATTATGCCAAACATTTGATCTTCTGCAGACACATATGATATGAATTATGATACACATAGTTGTTTAGGCACTTAACAGAAGGGGTGTACATCAGCACTGAACATTGGACACAGACTGACAAATGGTTCAGAATGTCTGATTATTTATTTATATTCCTTTAGTAATTAGAGGATAAATATCCCATTACTTTTTCACTGGCAAGGTCACTTTCCAATATGTTTCTTTGATGGCTCGGACATAGTATCAATGTATGTGACAAGTTGATCCTCTCCAAATTACCAGTTCCAATGTGACATGGCCAGCATTACTGTGCAGCATGCAACCTTGACATAACATATTTGGCACATGTGCTGGTCAGGAAAGTGTCTGCTTCTTGTTTTCTGTCCGAAAAGATTTGATGATACATCGAACCATTTCTCGATCTTTCCAAAGAAAACATAGGTTTTCCAAAGATCAGAACCTTTTGCTAGATTTTCTGGAACGTCTAGATCAGTAGATGACACAATTCCGTGAACTATTAAGTACCACAGTTTTGAGCATGAAACTGCCATGACTAAAACAGTAATTATGAACGTCTGTGTTGGGAAAACAATTAATAAAGCCTTTCACTTTCAGAATGTTGTCAAAAGTCTTGAACTGGTTCAAACCAGAAAAGAATGCTTGTCAATGGAAAGGATGGAAATGAACACCATAGAACCAGTTGAGTTAGAAAACATCTGATTTTATCTAATTCCAAATCAGTGTTTCATTCTGACAGAATGGCACACACACACACACACACAGAGACAGAGAGAGAGAGAGAGAGAGAGAGAGAGAGAGAGAGAGAGAGAGAGAGAGAGAGAGAGAGAGAGATTGAAAAAGGGGAAAAAAAGGAGAGAAAAAGTGAGTTGGCTGGAAGGCGCGAAAACACTGAAGAAGTCTTCATTGAAATTTATATATTCATTTTTAATTTTCAAGACTTCTTTTTCGTATTGGTGAAGTGGTGAAAATGGTCTGAGAGTTGGATTCTTGCCAGAGTTTCCTGAGTTCGATCCCCAGTTTCTGTGCGCCTCCCAGGTCAACATATGTGCAGACTTGCTAGTGCCTGAACCCTCTTCTTGTGTATACTCACAGAAGATCAAATAAACACACTAAAAGTCCTGCAATCCATGTCAGCATGCGATGGGTTATGGAAACAAGAATATATATATATATATATATATATATATATATATATATATATATACACACACACACACACACGCACACACACACACAAAGCATGCACAGCCCCCCAAAAACTCAGTATGGCTGCCTACATAGCGGTATTAAAAAAAACCAAACAAAAAAGGTCACACACTTAGTTGCATGTGTGTGTGTGTGTGTGTGTGTGTGTGTGTGTGTGTGTGTGTGTGTGTGTGTGTGTGTGTGTGTGTGTGTGTGTGTGTGTGTGTGTGTGACAGAAACATGACTGAACGACACAGTTAACGAATGATAAGCGCCCAAAACAGCTTGTACTTTCAGTCAACTGTACCCAGATAGTCAGCCAGTTGTGCTATTGATTGACTCCCATGTTTGTAAGTGCATGGAGCTTGGTCTCAGACTAAGGATAGGCGCTATAACTAAGTATCCATGTCAGCATCATATCTATACAAGTATATTCTTCATTTTCATACAAGAACATTTTCAAGACTTCATATTCAATTTGAAGACTTCGTTTTCATTTACATCAAGTGAAGCTTCTTTAAAGTGCATGAATCTTTTAAAATCTAACATACTGATATTGAGTGAGAATAATTTGTGATTTGTTCATTCTTATCAAAGCTGATTTACAACACATGATGTGGAAAAATGTGTTGACTGATTGGCTTCAATGTCCCAATCAACCTGGTGTAAAGAGGACAAATAGCCGAAAATGTTTGGGTGGGTCAGGACATTTGTCCCATTTGTTGTCCATGTGATGTGGATATGTACACCCCTGTAACAGATCTGTAAATCATCTAACTCAAGTCTTGTAAATATGAGATGAGAAAACCAGTTTTACCCACCACACTTGTCAGGCTTCAAACCCAAAATCCCCTGATTTGAGTCAAGCACTTTGAGTTTGACCACTCCAGCTACTGCGCTGCATAAGCCAACCACATGATTAATTTTTAAAAAAAGAAGAAAATCTAATACTAACAGTGACCTAGTCCTATACATAAATAAAACAGCAAGCTGTAACTGAGAAGTGAACAAGACTAAGACTTAAGATGCCGGGTATTACATTTCTTACACACACACACAGACATATGTAAACTTGTATAAAGTTCTATACAGACTAATACAGATGCACTGATGCATGCAGTGTATTACACATTCTAACAAAGGTTCAAAATAAAGTGACAAAACAATATAAGTATGCAGATCAGACATTGTCACAGTGGGTTGAGAGAGAGAGAGAGAGAGAGAGAGAGAGAGAGAGAGAGAGAGAGAGAGAGAATCAAAAAGAGTGTATATTGTGAAGGAGGCAGGGGAAGAGGGGGAGAGGGAGAGAGGGAGTAAGAGAGGTTCATGTTATGGCCGAAACTTGTGCCTTATTTGGTATGATTTCTTGATCTGAAATATATTCAAGACAGGGCTTAATACCAGGACCATTATATCTCTTTTTTATGTTGGTAATCAGTTTTCATTTTCAAAATATTTTGTCTGTTCATTCATATGGAACAACTTTTAACACATGTACATGTATACTAATAATACCAAGAACACATGACATCCCTCATTCCCAGCCCAGGTAATCTGATTAATCCAAGTATTAATACATGATTTTGCAGCAAATGAAACTGAATGATGTTCAAATGATTTTCAAGTCTTTTATTTATTTATCTATTCACTTAAAATTGTTTTTATACTTCTCCTGAAACCACTTATTACTATTATTAGGTATGCAACTGAGGCATGTCTGATTTTACCTGCAATTTTCCAATGGCATGGATGTCATGAGAAAAGTTAAACCAATGTCTGGGCAGTGCTTTAGTTAACATCCTCGGAGTATGATGTATGCAACATCATTTTATGTACAAGCACATGTTTGAGTGCATGCATGTTTACATGGTGTGTTTGCATGCATATGTCACTGTGAGCATACGTATTAAGCTAACAGATATGAAACGTGTATTCATGTCAAGTGGACTTTGGGAAAAATAAGCAGTTCGGACATAGGTTAATAAAGTCTGCCAACTCTCCTCCCCACCCTTTTTTTACCTCTAAGGTTCCCAATTATACACAGTCACAGAATGCACATCATGTATCATTCATGCACTGAATTTTTATCAGTTTACTCTAAAAACTATGTTTGTGTTGACACTTCCTCTAAATAAGTAACTAAATGTAACACCATACATATCAATTATGTAACATCACATATTGTACACTCACTCAGTCACTGGCAAAAACTTTTGATACAGGTTTTACTTGTTGATGTTTCTTATCAGTTTTATCAATGAACTTGTGCTATGAAAAATGCTGAAGTTTTTCTGACTTCCTGACTGCAAAAGTGAGGGTGGAAATATATATCTGAGTTATCAGGCTAATTTTTTTTTCTGACTGGTAAAGTGGTAAAGAAAAAGAGTCTCAGAGAAATCTGATCACTTTAACTAAAAGCTTATTACCATAACCCCACTTCAGAGGGTTGGGGTGGTGGTTGTACAAGATAGTACAAAAACATAGTGATGTAATCATGTACACAGCCACATGTTTTGACATTGAAATATTGTGTTTATAAACAGAGTTCTGCTGCGCTAGTAACCAAATACTGTTTGGCCTTTTGCAATGACCCATAATATTTGGAAATGACCCACCAAGACTTAGATGAATGTGTCTGGAAAGAGGGATGGGGGCAGAAAAATTGAGTGTAAGAGTGAGAGACAGACACAACACTGAGACAGAGACAGTGAGAAACAGAGACTGAGAGTGAGAGTCTGAATCCATTTGGGGTAAAACTCATTGCTGACTGCATTTAAGC
Source organism: Babylonia areolata (assembly GCF_041734735.1). Taxonomy (NCBI): domain Eukaryota; kingdom Metazoa; phylum Mollusca; class Gastropoda; order Neogastropoda; family Buccinidae; genus Babylonia; species Babylonia areolata. The sequence continues at coordinate 43,344,478 of NC_134898.1, read as the reverse complement.
GAACTCTTGTGATGTATTTCTACTGTTGCATGGCAATATTCATCATTCAGTTTTGCACTTCAGTCTCACAGGCCACATAAAAAACCGCAGCAACCTGAACTGGTTAGGACTCAAAACATCTGCATAAATTTCCACACCGCTCTTCAAATCAAAATGTTGCAAAGGCACATTGTCTGACTATTTGCAAAATACGTTTTCATCCTAAACTTATATCTTGATGGTGGGCAACTGCTCGATAAAAATGCATCACAGTTCTTTAGTTCCGGTCTGCTACGCCAAGTTGTTCGAGCAGATGGGAAAGTGATGTCTGGATTTGGGATGGGACGGAAAGTTGTTTCAGAGGTCATTCCGCAAGATCAAGTTTCTCCATCAGTACGACCATGAAAGTAACTTTTAAGTGTTTGTACAATTTAATAAAACAAACAACATTCTCTACACAAGAAGATCATTAAATATTTTGCCGTGAACTTACCTGATGAAGTGCGGTGAGGCCATCGACATTCGCAGTGTTGATGTCAGCTCCTCTCTCCAAAAGTCTTTTCACTTCGTCTCTATCACCACTCGAACAAGCAGCCAAAAATACACATCCATCCTGAAATTTAACCCTTTTAGAGTGTGGTCTAGGACTTCCCGATTCTCTATTAGTCTCTGAATCCTCCCAACGCTTTATTTGTTGGTGCCTTCGTATCAAGGCATTCACTTGGAGCCCCTCATCCGCCATGTTGTCTGCAACTCCACTTTGCCAAAAAAGATTAAAGCGCCATCTGGTCGGGCTGAACCGGAAGTAGCGGACGATCTTGAAGAACATGGAAGGCATGGCCAACGTAAGGTCACTGTGCTTCACTCACCTTAAATTTCTGAGAACGGCTGTTGATTTTAATTTACACAGACGGTCATTCCATCATGGATCAGCAATTCTACAGAGACGCCGTCAAGAGACAGCACTTGCTGAAGGTATGCTCCATTGCATTGTCAGACGGACAAGTGGGTTACACAAAACGAACTGAAAATAAACTACTTGTGTCTTCAAGTGCTGTGTTTCGAATGTGATTTGTGATGCGCGGTCATTATTGGTGTTCTCAAACTGATTTATTCATTTACACATCATGCCACTTCCTGTAACTTTATTTTAGAAATTAGAAGTTCGAGCTAAATTAGATGTTCCATCTATATCGGTGAAAAAAACCCAAAAAACAAAAAAAACCACAAAAAAAACAACAACACCAAGTGGCATCAGCTGATCAGATACATTGGTCTTGTTCGAGTTGTTGCTTCATTCTGTCACTTTAATTGTGTGTTTAAATTAATTTTGAAACGATGTATTCATAGACACACTATGTATCTATTGTGCCAATAGTCATGACTTGTGTTATGAACTAAGACAGTCATCTAATTTGTTCACAGTGGAGGAGGAGTTCAGAACATACGAAGTTCCCGGCTTGAAGCCCAGAACAAGTTTCAGGCGATTTCAGAGAAGGAAAAGAGTGGTATGATTTGCACTATTATGGGACACTAAGACATTGCAACGGTATGGTTTGCAGTATTGTTGAACAAAGGCATTGACGTGATTGTGAGAAAGTGTGTGGATGTGCAGTGATGTAACCAAGTATAGTGGAACACTAAGGCATTGATGTAATAAAGTGTGTGTATGTGCAGTTTTGTATTTGTAGAACTAGTACTGAGGCACTGATGTGACTAAGTGTGTGGATGTGAAGTAAAGTAAAATAGTACTGACACATTGATGCGAGAAAGTATTTGGATGTGCAGTGTTGTATTACACTAACTTGACTAAGGCATTGATGTGAGAAAGTATGGTTGTGCAGTACTGTACTTTCTTTTTTCTTTTTTTTTGTAGGACACTGAGTGACTAACTTACTAGGGCATTGGTGTGAGAAAGTGTGTGGATTTGTGATGTAGAACACTAAGGCTTTCATGTGAGAAAGTGTGTGGATATGCAGCAATGCCAACTGTTCCAATTCCATTATCATTTGTTTCGACTGGTTGTAGTTTGTTTTGATGTAATGCCAAAGTCAAAATTGTTCTGATGGGTTCATTTTTGGCTAGCTAGGATCATCTATGCGGGATGTTCATTAAATATTTCCCCTGACTTACTTTAATATTTCCCCTGACTTACTTCCGGTTATTGTAAGAGGCTGAAACTGCACTGTATGATAATACATAGAGATCTCTATAGTTCGCATAGTAATTTGCACCTCTGAACTCATACTAGTTTCTCTGTTACAGGCCTGTGCTATTGTGGAGTATGATGTGATAATGGAGCCAGTTGAATGCAGGGCGATCATCATGCTTCTGCACTTGAGAGGCTGCACACCTAGGGGGACATTTGATAAGAAATTTATACTATAGGGAGGATGCCCCATCTTATGTTGTAGTCAAGCACTGGCATCATCAGTTCAAGTGTGGTTAGACATCATTGGAAACTGCTTCCATTCCCGGGCAACCACAATCCGCCATTGATGAAGACACCATTTGGCAAGTGGAGGCTGCCATTTTGGAGTATCGTCAAGAGAGGGAGAAATCGCTGATAGGTGTGGCATGATGACCAGAGGCGTACGCCTCCTGCAAGACAACACCCCAGTTCACAACTCGCATGTTGCCTAGAGGGAAGCATGGTCCTGCAGCTATGAAATCCTTCCTCACCCCCCCCCCCCCTTACTCTCCTGACCTCGCAGCATCTGACTTCCATCTCTTTCCAACCTTTAAATCATTTTTGAAGAACAAGCTCTTCCTAGACAATGAAATGCTTATTTCCAAGGTCAAGTTGTGGCTTCTGGTGGAACCTGCAGACTTCTACAGGCAAGGTCTTCACAGCTGCATTAAGTGATGGGAGAAGTGTGTTACCCTCGGTGGTACCTATGTAGAGATAGACTAATAACTGTGCCAAGTTTCGTTCCTCTCAGTCCGTGGGTTGTGGGTCAGGGAAAATCTTTTATGAACATCCCTTATAGATTCATGAAGGCACATGGTGACCTTGTTTGGGTATATTTGTGCTTGTTTGGACAGTATTCATGCATGTAGATGCATATGTGTTCCGCACATTGTCTGTCCTTGTCTGTGTGGGTGTGCATGTATGTGTGTGTATATGCTAGCATGTCTATAGATAAGATTTGATAATTGTCTCCAGTGCAGTCATGAAGACACTTTTAATTTATCAATGAATATCAAATGAAGCCATGAAAATATTGAATATTCGGTAATACATTATATTTAATTAAATATGCTCCAAGCTTAGAAACTTTGGGGCCCATCCTCCCGATTAGAAGTAGATGGCCACAGACTTTGACGATGTGTATTACTATCAGTTCAAAGATGATTAAAATTGATGTTTCTGTGACTGTGAGAGTGTAGAATAAAGAAAGGTTTTTATTTTGATAGCAGGCCCAACCTCCACATTACAAACAGATTGCCACAAACTTTGACAGTGTGTGTAAGTTAAAAGGATGTTTAATAATAATGTTTCTGTGACAAGTGAGAATGTGTACTAATGGAACTATTGGAAGGAATGACTGATGACAGACCCAACCTTCGCGGTACAAGTACTACAACTAGATGGCCACAGACTTTGACAATGTGTGCAAGTTAAAAAGATGTTTGATAAGGATAATACTGTGACTGTGTGAGAATGTGTACAAATGAAGGAATGATTGTGATGACAGAGCCCAACCTCCCCATTACAAGCAGACGGCCACAGACTTTGACAGTGTGCATAAGTTAAAGAATGTTTGTTAATGATATTTCTCTGACATGTGAGAATGTATACTGATGGAAGGAATGACTGTGATGACATGGCCCAACCTCCCCATTACAAGCAGATGGCCACAGACTTTGACAGTGTCTCTGTAAAAGTAAAAGGATGTTTGATAATGATATTATTGTGACTGTTGTGAGAGTGTGTAATAAAGAAAGGTTTTACTCTGATGACAGATCCAACCTCTTCAGTACAACTGGATGGCCATAGACTTTGACAATGTGTCTAAGTTAAAAGGATGTTTGATAATGATGTTTCTGTGATGTGTGAGACTGTTTACTAATGGAAGGAATGACTGTGGACAGACCCAACCTCCGCGGTACAAGCAGATGGCCACAGACCAGGACTGGACCAATGTGTGGCCTGCAGCCACCTCCTTCAAGTGGTCAGTGGTGCCCTTCCCTGTTAGGCAGGGGTTTGTGGAGGTACCAGTTCACTTCTCTTTGTCTGTGTGTCTGTAACATGGCTCCCTCACTCAGGCACCTTCGCTTACTCTTAGTCTTTATGCGTCATCAGTTTGTTCAGAGGTTATCTGGTATGAGTTCGCTTGGTCTCAGTGAGAGAGAGAGAGAGGGGTCATTTTCCCATCTTCCTCTCACTCCCAGTTCCACTGAGCTCTTAATTTTGTAGACTTACAAAATAGCTTGTTTTCATTATCTGTTTGAGTCATTGTCAGGTCCATATTTGTTGTTGTTGTTTGCTGTTTTCTTCTCAGCTCCCTATCCCACTGTCTTAATTTTGTAGAAGTGTAAAGTTTTCTTGTTCTGGTTATCCATCTGTGCGTCAGTGTGTATAGATCTGTCAGATATATTGGGTCTGTCATCCATTCCCCTTCTTTTGAAGCATTTCATTTTTGTTGCTTTTGAGTTCTGCTTGTTCTCGTTATGTCATTGTCAGGTCTGGTATTGCTTATTCTCACTCCCCATTATTTAATATCATCACTCCTTATCTCTGTTATTGTCTCTCTATCACTCCCCATCCCTGTCTCACAGACTCTCCTGTTCGTTTGTTTGTTTGTTTTCTCTTTTACCATTTTTCTTGTTGGTTTGTAATGTTCTGTCTGAGACCATGATTATTTATCATTTTAAAAATTATTATTATTTTTTAAAATATCGTTGCTGATATTCTTCTATCTGCTGCTTGTGCATTTATGAAGGAGCTATTCTTTATGTGAATGTTTTACGTTTTACACACAGCCTTTCAAGGCCTGACCAGTGTGTTGGGTTTATGCAAAGACGAGGCATCTGCCCCTATATTTTTCCAAAGCAGATGTGGATCAGTCTGCATGCTTTGAAACTTAAAAAAAACCAAAAAAACAAACCAACCAAAAAAAAACAAAAAAAAAAAAAAAAAACACCTGAGGGAGTTTACTGTTTTCATTTGTAAAGGTTGATTAAAGGCTTTGTTATCTGAATTAATATTTGATTGCCTGTATAATGTATTGATGTGTGTTTATGTGTGCTTCTATGTTTTTTTCTGATGATTTAAGTGTTGTACAGTTTTCAGCTTGTTTTGAAAGTTTTGAGAAGCCCATTTCAGTTAGTTAGCTTGTAAACATGATATGGGATATGATCTGATTGTGAAATGGGAGAAATAACTGATTCTGCCACATGCAAAATATTGGTTTATCAGTTTGCAGATCTGGTTGCACTCCTCCCATCTCCTCCCATTTTCTTTCTTTCTATCTTTTTTTGTTGTTGTTTTGAAATATTTATATTTTATATTCAGAGTGATTAAAAAACTCTGGACTGTGTTGATACAGTCTTTTTGTTTGTCACTTTGAGACATGTTTTTTATCATCAGCATAAAATTATAAGGTTTTACTTCAGTATTTGTGTGTGTGAATTGCGTAATATTTTATAATAAATTAGGAGCCACTGGCATAGTTTTCTGTGTACTCATCAGCCCTTGCTGATAATGGCCAGTTGCCATTTCCACTTGGAATTGTTCCAAGACTGAAGGGAGCTAAATCATGAGTGTGTCTGAAATGAGATTTCAACTGAGCAAAAGTAGTCTCCCTTTATGGACCTGTGTTTCTCCTTCCATTTACTCTCATCCGGAAAACATACTGTGCAGATTGTCAAAGATTATTGACTTATTACCAAGTGGTGTTTATATTTTAAGAAAGGGGTTCAAACATATACAGGTTTACAGAATACTAATTAATAGAATTTATGAGTGAATTGCTGTGTCAGCTGATTTATAGGTGAAAACAAAACAGTGGAATACAATGCATTCCCAACACAGAACAGAACAACACAGCACAAAACAATACAGTGGAATGCCATATGATACAGTACAACAATGATTGACAACACAACATAAAACAATATAATGTAATAATTGCATCTGAAATCATTATTCATTTTTGTCAAAATTTTACTTGACACTGAAGTTCTACATAATCATTATTCTGAATCTGTAACTGGCATAGGTTAAAACAAAAAACAAAAAAAAAAAAAAAAAAAAAAAAGAAAAAAAAAGAAAAAAAGAGAGCCAACTCAAATATTCAGAATATTGCAAGGAAATTAAGTGTACAATATGGTGAAACACTTTCTTTTCTTTCATTAACTCTTTGTATACTAAGGTACACTGTAGGTTCCTCATGTGCACAACGTTTCGTTACTGTGGTAAGCATACTGTGAGTTAAAAAAATTGTAGTTCATAGGTTAAAGGTTTTGTGCAAAACTAAATGGCACAGCTCTGTTCTACGTTGACCCAAAAGTGCACCTGTACTTTTATTGTGGCTGAAAATGCCTTTGTTTGAGTACAATACATGTGAGCGTACAGTCACCCTTCTCACTCGCTTGCTCGACAAGATGGCGTCTCTGTCAACTTCAGCAAACACTGTGGCTCAAAGTCGAATGCAAACTGATTCTATATTGGATATTCACTGTGCATACGCATTTGCCCATTCAGTTGCTACAATTAGGAAGTGTCTATGGTTACAAAAGACCACTTTTGAAAAATTTCTGTGATATGAGAAAAACTCACCCCGTTTATGTCAGTTGTGAAAAAAAAAAACAAGATTTTTTTTTTTCAAAATATGATAAATCAGTCAATAATTAAGTGAGTGCTTTGAAACTTTGTGAAATTTTAGTCCTGTCTATTCTTATATTATCACAAAATTGCACTACTGTATATAATTGCATTCTTTTTTTTTTTTTTATTTTTTTTTTAGATATTTTTCTTGTAACATAAACAAAGGGCCAGTACAGAGAGTATAAAGAAGGAAGTCATTGGGCAGTATAGAATGAGTTAAGAAAAAATCTGAAGGAAGTAAAGTCAGAGGAGTTGGGTTTTTTAAGGGTTTTGTTTGTTTTTTTGACTCACTTGTGTAAACAAAGTGAGTCTATGTTTTAACCCGGTGTTCGGTTGTCTGTGTGTGTGTGTGTGTCTGTGGTAAACTTTAACATTGACATTTTCTCTGCAAATGCTTTGTCAGTTGACACCAAATTAGGCATAAAAATAGGAAAAATTCAGTTCTTTCCAGTCATCTTGTTTAAAACAATATTGCACCTCTGGGATGGGCACGAAAAAAAAAGAAAAAAGAAAAAAAGAAGCCAGATTATATGGAAACTGCATTTACTGTTATATTTATATTTTTTTTATTCTCTAAACTTGGCACTTTGATATGGTATTCTGACACAACAACAAGAGCAGTCATTATTATCATTTTTTGTTCAAGCAGGAACTTCTTTTGCAAAGCATGGAAGTTATATTTATTTTGCAAACGTTTGGTGCAGACAGTAAAAAAGGGAAATTAATCTGTAATTAATGATAGGGGACTTAATTTGCTTTAAACTGATCTTTCTCATCTTAAACATTACATTTTGAAGTTATACTCAATACATAAAAAGCTTGTGTGTTTTACTCTCAGTGTACAGGGCTTTCACTATGTTCATTCGCCCAAGTGGTCTTTTTCGGAAAATATTAAAACCAATACGACAAGTGGACTTTATAGATCTATTGGCTGAGCCCTGAAGGTCATGGGCAAAAATCAACTGCGTACACATATTTATACATATTCAAAGCGCATGCTCATATTCTTCGTGAACGCGAATGACGCCATTTTGTTTCAAGTTGTTGACCTGCCTGTTCAATCCTATATTCAATCGACAATACACAATAACGTGATGGAAAGTTGGAGAAGGAGACCGTTAAATATTTCTTCAAAGAAAGATATGTGAACGCCTCATCACTTACTGGATTATACCCCAAACTGCCATAAAGATATCCATAGAATCAGTCGGAATTCACAGTTAAAAATAATAAACCATGAGAGTTAATACCCTTGAATTGATGAAACGCAAAAATTTCCAGTCTTGACTTTTCTCAAAATGAAGTCCTTTTCACTTCATATGTTTAGAAGTACTTGTACTTGGCTCTACATGTTATTAGTTTAACAAAATACTCAATTTTCATATCAACTTTAAAACTATAAAACTAGAATGAACATAAAAGAGAAACTGAATCGACCGTGTTAACCGGGTGTAACTAAACTTGTACATCTATCTAGATCCAGAGAAAACGGCTAAATGTTGCAGTGTGATTGCTGCGATAGCCATGTCTCCTTTACCGCAGACTTAAAAAGAATTTTTAATTGTCCTTAAAGATTTTTTGAATGCCCAAGATACACCAGAATAATATGATTTGAACAGCGTTCTCATTGCAAATACCGCAATCGATTTATCGCCCTTTAAAAAAAGCATGTTTAAATATTATATTTTTGAACATCAGTTAAGGAGCCACGATAGTGTAATGGATAAGACAGTTTCTTCTCATCCGAACACGCGTGGTTCGAATCTGCCGTTTGGACTTTTTTTTTCTTTTTTTCTTTTTCTTTTAACCCGAAGCTTTATAATAACAAATACAGAACACATTTTAACGATTAGATTTTTAATTTTTTTTTAAGTGTATCACAAGTGAGTCTTGAAGGCCTTGCCTCTCTTGTTTAAAAAAAAAAAAAAAAATTTATCATATTTTAAGCACAGGTTTATATAGCTCTCTGTTCCTTATTTTTCACAGTCAGAGCTTAAGTTTACACAGTTCTCTGTTTATACTTGCATAGTCAATTCCCAGGTTTACTCAGCTTTTTTTTTCTACTTTTGACAGTCAAAGCTCAAGTTTACACAGTTCTTAGTTCCTTTTTTTCAGTCAAAGCACAGGTTTACACAGTTCTTAGTTCCCACTTTTCACAGTCAAAGCTCAAGTTTACACAGTTCTTTGTTCCTACTTTTTGCAGTCAAAGCTCAGGTTTACATAGTTCTTTGTTCCTACTTTTCACACTCAAACCACAGGTTTACACAGTTATCTGACAGTTATCTGTTTATTCTTGTATTGTGCTGACTGCTAGATTAGTATTTGTTGTATGTTTTGCAGACAGTCACAGAGAATGATGGTGTGATCCCATCCAAGTACGCCAATGCAGAGCTTATGAAGATTCCCAACTTCCTGCATCTGACACCTGACCATGTGAAGAAACATTGTGCTGCTTTGAAACGTAAGGCATCTAAGAGTTTTACAATGATTCACCATGTGTGCACTTGCATTGCTGACACATGAATTACCACACAGGATTTTTCTTTCTCTCTCTTTCCCTTGATCTCTCACTTTTTCTGCCTCTCTTTCTCTGTCTCCTGTCTCTCTCTCTCACTCTCACTCTTTTCTCTCTTTTTCACTCTCTCTCACATGCATTCTCACTCTCACAACCTCTCTTTCTCTTTCACTGTCATTCTTCTCCTCAAATACTGTCATACCTGGTCTCTCTATCACACACACAAACAGATATGAGTTGGGTGTAATTCAATGTTTTTCAAGAGGTGATTCTTTCTTAAAGAAAAAAAAAAATCCTGCTCTGCAACAGTTCTATCCTTGTTGACATATTTTTTTTAATGGAAAATTTTAAGTATATATGTAATGATCACTTTGTGTGTGTGTGTGGATGTGTGTGTGTGCGCACATGATCCTGTATAATGTGTGTCTGTTCACATCTGTGTGTTTTGGTGTCCTTATTGACATATTTTATATAGAAAATTTTAAGCACAGACGTAATGACTACTTTGTGTGTGTGTGGATGTGTGTGTGCTTGATCCTGAATAATGTGTGTGTGTTCACGTGTGTGTGTGTGTGTTTGTGAGCAGACCTGTGCACAGAGTGGCCAGCAGGACTGGAGACAGATGAAGACTGCCAGAAGCACTTTCCCATGGAAGTGGAGAGCAGTGACTATGTTTTCTCCAGTCCCTCAATACGGGATCCTCGTGCCAGGACTGTGACTGTCAAGGTCAGCCATTCAGATTGAGAGAGGTTTTTTGTCTTCTTTTTTTTTTTAAAACCCCTTCACTACTGATGTTTGGTGAATTGAGATCAGTGTGACATGAATCTAAAGTGCTGGTGCAATAGCCGAGTGGTTAAAGCGTTGGACTGTCAATTCGAGGGTCCCAAGTTCGAATCTCAGTAACGGCACCTGGTGGGTAAAGGGTGGAGATTTTTCCATTCTCCCAGGTCAACATATGTGCAGACTTGCTTGTCCTGAACCTCCTTTGTGTGTGTATGCAAGCAGAAGATCAAATACGCACGTTAAAGATCCTGCAGTCCATGTCAGCGTTTACTGGGTTATGGAAAACAAAAACATAGCCAGCATGCATCCCCCCACAAATGGAGTATGGTTGCCAACATGGTGGGGTAAAAACAGTGGTACGTACAAGTGAACGTGGGAGTTGCAGCCCCCGAATGAAGAAGAAGAAGACTTGCCAGCTATTCCTTTCTTGAGATGATTGTATATTGCTGGAAAATTACAAAGACAGTGAAATGAATCGGCAAACATGACAATGAAGGGGAACGCCTTTACACAAGTATGCAATATTCAGCTTGTGTTGTCTGGATGGGGAGAAGAAAATGCTTATGGAAAAAGTGCTGTAAAAGTTAAATCTAAGATATAGAATCATCAGTCTGCCCGTCTTTTCCTATGAAACTGACTGCAAAAAACGACATCTTTTAGGAATAAGAAGAGACTGATGTGGTATCAGTACATTGCAGACTTCTACGTCTGTTATCAAAATTAGCCCTGTTTACATTCACTGGTAGATCATGTTCAGGGATGTCCCTCCAGATACTCTTTCAGTTCTGAAAGGAAATGAATACTTTCAATTTGATATGAAAAAGACGGTGAATTTTTTTTGTTATTTTATTTTATTTTTTTTACATTGTTTTCAACTTGATATGATTTTTACGTGGACTGAGGGAGACGTAGGTAAATTGGTCAAATTAATGCTGTTTTGATTGATCTTTTAACAGAATTTGTGTTCCTCAACTGGTTTTAAAACCTGTCAGGTAATCAGCCCTGAAATCTCTGCTTGATTTGATTTGATACGTTTACAGGTATATTGGGTTTTTTTGGCAATTTTTTGTTGTTGTTCTGTCAGTGTATTTCAGTCAACAGTATGTGTGAACTTTCTGTTCAATCTGTACAGTTCACTTGTCATGGACATAAGTCTGAACATGCCACTGTTGAAGTTATGAATTCATCTTCTTCAAAGTAAGCATTGTTTGATTATTCTATGCTCTGTCAAAACAGTTGTAATCATAATGATGTTGTGCATATTTTGGAGTTTTTGTTTTCACTGTGTGCGTTAATTTCTTTTAAATTTGTCTTTTCAGTCCGTGTAGTGGTTTTTAATCAGAGAGTAAATGATCTGTTGTAGTTTATTGTATTGGACTGCACTTCATTGTACTTTTATTGCACCGTTCTCCACTGTAGACTGTGTTGTAAAAACATTCAATCTTACAAGTCAAACTGTTCTTATTTCAGTTGCGATTGTCAGATTTGGAACTGGACTATCACGCCAAAGACAAGTTCATCCGGCTGGTGGGGGACTGCTACAAACCGGACACTGGTGAACTGGTGTTTGTGTCAGAAAAGTGAGTCACTGTTGTGTGTTGTGAAGGCAGATAATTGTGTGTGTGTGTGTGTGGTGTGTGAATGTATGTGTGTGGGGTGGGAGGCGGGGGGGGGGGGGGGGAGGGTGGTGGGGTGGGGTGGGGGGGCGTGGTCAATCTCCAGGACTGGGGCCAGGTAATGTAACATGAACTCCAAAAATCAAACTGTTTGAATCTTATCATTAACTGTGGATAATGGCGGTTTAGTATATGCAGAACAATGTAACACAGAAAAAAAAGAAGTTCATTTGGGTTAAAGATGTGGAAATGCGGTCAGAAGGGACGAAAGTGCTAACGTTGCAGATGTGACATAGAAAGAAATAACGCTATAATAAGCATCTTTATTTTTAATGATAAATGTCATTTTCAAAAGGATTATAATTATTAACATTGTTTAAAGATATTATTGAAAAAAAAAGTCAAAGAGAAAATAAGACACAGACTCTTTAGAGCAAAATGAATAAGAAGGTTTTTGCTTTCTCACAGAGGCATATTGTCATGTTATATACAACATTTATAGTTCCAATATGGGCCTATCATAAAACTAATAATGAATCATATTTGATCATATAAGTATGAATCACATATTTGTCTCGTTGTGTCAGTATAAATCGCATATTTGTTTCATCATATCAGTATGAATTACATATTTGTTTAGTTGTAAGAGTAATGTGCAGATAGAAATAAGATAGATGACATTAACAATGAACATTCACCTTTCAGGTGCCCATTGAAGAAACAGAACTTTGACTATGTGATGTATCTTCTGACAGCCATCTACCATGAGTCTTGGGTAAGTGTCATTTGACAGACAAGGTAGGCAGTGATTGAATGACAAGAGTTCACACTCTTGTTCTCCACAGAAAAAGCATCTGATGCCTGCATTATCACCCATTATTGACTTATTCCACAGTGTGCACAAGTTTGCTGTGTTATTCCACAGTGTGCGCAAGTTTGTTGTAACACAGCGGAAAGGGGGAATCCACAGTCCTTTATTATGTGGGGAGTACGGATTAAAAAACCCCCAAACACTTAGATTTTCCTTGAATATTATACCAGATGATGAACCTTTTATGATGCAGTTGGCCGAATGTGTTGGTTGTTGTGTGTCATTATTTCTCTGAGGATATCTTGGAAAATATAATAGACTATGTGTGCTTGTCTTATGTGAGCTGTAAGCACTTAGCAGCATGAAAAAGGCTTAGCAGTAGACCTCAGGTCTTCTGATCTTGAACTGATGATTGTCCAGCTCAGATCCGTTCTGTAGGCTGAATTGTTTTTCTCTCCCCTGTATTTGTGTGGTGGTGATTGAGAACGTTTTACATGGAAAGACTCTGTGTTAATTGAATCAGTATATTATGCTGCAGAAACGAGAGGCATGGGAAGCAGAGAAGACGGAGGCAGACATGGAGAAGTTCTTCTGGGACATCAGCACATCCAAGAAGACTATGATTGATCTTCTTCAGACCACAAAGAAAATTGATCAGGTAGGACTGTGATTGATCTTCTTCAGACGACAAAGAAAATTGATCAGGTAGGACTGATTGATCTTCTTCAGACCACAAAGAAAATTGATCAGGTAGGACTGTGTTTGATCTTCTTCAGACCACAGTGAAAATTGATCAGGTAGGACTAGGATTGATCTTCTCCATACCACAAAGAAAATTGATAAGGTAGGACTGTGATTGATCTTCAGACTACAATGAAAATTGATCAGGAAGGGCTGTGATCAGTCTTCTTCAGACCACAAAGCAAATTGATCAGGTAGGACTGATTGATCTTCAGACCATAAAGAAAATTGATCAGGTAGGAATGTGATCGGTCTTCTTCAGACCACATAGAAAATTCATCAGTTAGGACTTTGATGGTCTTCTTCAGACTAGGAAAAAAAATCAGGTAGGACTGTGGTCAGTCTTCTTTAGGCTTCAAAGAAAATTGAACAGGTAGCACTGTGATCTGTCTTCTTTAGACCACAAAGAAAATTGATCAGGTAGCACTGTGATCTGTCTTCTTTAGACCGCAAAGAAAATTGATCAGGTAGCACTGTGATCAGTCTTCTTTAGACTTCAAAGAAAATTGATCAGGTAGCAATGTGATCTGTCTTCTTCAAACCACAAAGAAAATTGACCAGGTAGGACTGATTGATCTTCTGACGACAAAGAAAATTGATCAGGTAGGACTGTTATTGATCTTCTTCAGACCACAAAGCAAATTGATCAGGTAGCACTCTGATTGATCTTCAGATCAGAAAGAAAATCGATCCGGTAGGACTGCTTGATCTTCTTTAGACTGCAAAGAAAATTGATCAGGTAGCACTGTGATTGATCTTCTTCAGAATACAAAGAAAATTGATCAGGTAGCACTGTGATTGATCTTCTTCAGAATACAAAGAAAATTGATCAGTCACAAAGAAAATTGATCAGGTAATACTGTGATTGATCTTCTTCAGACCACAAAGAAAATTGATCAGGCAGGACTGTCTGGTCTTCTTCATACCACGAGAAAAATTGATCAGTCAGCACTGTTACTGGTCTTCTTCAGATCACCAAACACATTGATCAGGTAGACTGCTGAGGACTGATAAATGAATAACCAGAAAGAGACTTTCACAGTTTCAACAATAGTCACATGTCCATATTATTTGATGTCAGTTGCTTGACTGATATACATGAGTAGTCTTGAATAGATATTAATGTAGGTGTGCATGACTGTACATGTTTGCGCATATATTTTGGCTTGCTTGTTTATTTCCCCTCATTTTCTTTTTTGTCACTTGCATTAGCTGGATAGTCCCTATTGGCATTAGAGTCATTAAATGCCACTTGCCAATAATTGTCAGTGTTCTGTCCATATATCTGTCTACCTCTCTGTGTGTGTCTCTCTCTCTTTATCTCTCTCTCTCTCTCTCTCTCTATATATATATATGTATATGTCCATATCTCTGTTCCATCACAGACCAGCGGTGCCCCCGAAGACCAGAAGCTGCAGCACTTGCCAGAGGACCCATCAGAGGAGTCGCTGCTGGCAGTGAAGGAGGTTCAGGACTATGGGCAGGCGGTGAGCGACATGATGAATGACGGGGAGACGCCTGACACCCTGCAGAAGTACGGCCAGGCTGTTCGCACACTGCTGGGCATCAAGGGAGGACTGGGGGACATGTCTTCTGCTGCCACTACCTCCTCCCCCTCCTCTTCCTCCTAATGCTGGCCTGTGGCCGCTGGAGTGTGGGTCTGTACGCTGGTTTCTGATGAGGGAGGAGAGGTGTGATGATGGTTCCTAACCTTGTACTGCGTGTGATCAGTGGTGTGTATGTGTGAATAAGAGAGGGAGAAAAAAAACAGCTGTCACTTGTGTGTCCAGTAACAATGGCATGGGTAGGAGAATTTCTGTGTCATACGGATTTCTGTATTGTCATTTTTTTTTTTTTTTTGGTGATATACTTTTTGTTGTTGTTTTATTTTGATTTTGGTATTAAGACACACAGTGAGGTTAAGTGGCCCCAGGACTCTGGCTGGAAGTGTTTCATTGTTGACAAAAACCAAGTCACTCCCACGCATGCAGTGGAGTCCATTGCATTTAGTTCAGTGCTGTCGGGGTCTTTTTGCTTGACAGTGTGTGAAGTGTTGATTGGCTGGCCTCAGTGTACACATGCATGCACAATTATGAAACTTTGTGGCAGAAGGTTCATTGGCATGCATATGAGGTACTTTCTTCGGTTGGATTTCAGTCTTTGTTTCATACGGAAGAGCCAAAGCCGGTGTTTCAGTATCAACTAGCTGAGGTCTTCCAGACCACACAGCTTCCACATAGTAGAAAGGCTGGCATCCTTGTCTGCAAGAAAGTCATGCCAGACCTGTTTTTTTTGTCTTACAACAGCTAAACATTGATAGCAGTACCCTGTCGGCATGATTGTTATGTCAATGATGCAGAATGTCATTGGTGAAACATGAACCTAGTCAGGGTTGTGTCCCTTAGGTAGGGTTTTCATCCTTGCGGATGGTTGTTCTTGAAGCTGAATTGATTTTATTTCTTTTTTTTTTCCCAGTTCTATGAGAATAAAAGGCACATACTCAGTCTGCATGCCTTTTTTTTTAAAATAATTTTTTTACCTCAGTTGTTTTGGGTAGTATATAAATATACCATCTCGGCAGTACATAAGCTCCTTGACACATACACACAAACACCCAGACAACACAACAGTCAGAATGTGTTAAATAGGTGGAAACAAAATAATACCTTTCCTTGCAGCCGTGGTATTATGTTTACTGTGAATCTGAATATCATTTTCAAGAATTGAATAAGTGAGTATATGCTGACTTGCATGTCTGTGTTTTGTGTATTTATAACCCATTTCAGATTGACAGAATATGGATGAGAATTAGATGTCATCAAATGTGAACTGTTATGAATTCATTTGCATGAATGTGATAAGTATGAGCGTTTGTTAAACCAGTGTTTTGTAATGGTGAATAAAGAGATGATGATTACTTTGGCTTTGGTTGTTGTCTTGATGTATGGCAGGTTTCATGATGAACGTTTGAGCTGTATTCGTTGCTGTTCCTTCTGTCATTCTTCTTTTTCTTCTTTCTCTCTTTGGAAGCAGTCAGGTTGTTCTGTCAGCAAAACACAGCCCAGTTCTCTCCATCAGATATGTATTTTATTTCTTTTATTATGTATTTATTTAATACTTGCTTTTGTAATATGTGGGTAATAAACTGAAGAACTTGTGCTTTCAGCATTTTCTGATTATTAACTTTTTAGTGAAGCGATGTCACCAATGTAGTGAATGTTTGTTTTGTACTTAATGCATGGGTGCATCTCTTCCATCTGGAGATGGAAAACCATTTCTGGATTTTAAACACAAAGGAATGTCCATTTTGTGTGTGTGTGTGTGTGTGTGTGTGTTTTGAAAACAACAACTTTTCTTATATCTGGCTTCAGTGGGGTGTTCTTCTTCTTCGTTCATGGGCTGCAACTCCCACGTTCACTTGTATAAACACGGGTGGGCTTTTGGGTGTATAACCATTTTTACCTCGCCATGTAGGCAGCCATACTCCGTTTTCAGGGGTGTGCATGCTGGGTATATCCTTGTTTCCATAACCCACTGAACACTGACATGGTTTACAGGATCTAGGATCTTTAATGTGCGTATTTGATATTCTGCTTGTGTATACATACGAAAGGGATTCAGGCACTAGCAGGTCTGCACATATGTTGACCTGGGAGATCGGAAAAATCTCCACCCTTTACCCACCAAGCAGTGTTAACAAGATTCGAACCTGGGACCCTCAGATTGATAGTCCAGTGCTTTAACCACTTGGCTATGGCACTCGTCAGGGGGGTGTTGATCCCCATGTCTCCCAATGAGGCTCTGTTCCTGTGCATGACAGGGGTTTCCGTGGTCTCTGGACCTGGCCCTCAAGTTTTGGGATTTTCTGCCGGTTGCACCCATGATAATGTGTGAAAGGAACTCGATGCTTTCATCTTGATTACAGAGTTCAGAATACTGAAGCTGTTAATGGTTTCCAGCTGTTATTGTAATGACCAGCAGTTGTCTTCTGATTTTGTGGGCAGCAACTACCACATTCACTTGTTTGTGCAAGTAGGCTTTTACATGAATGACTGTTTTTACTCCACCATTTAGGCAGTTGCACTGTTCTTTTCGGGAGTGTGTTGCTGGGTATGTTCTTTTTTCCATGAATGCTGACATGGATTACATGATCTTTAACTTGCGTATTTGATCTCCTGCTTGTGTATACACATAAAGGGGGACAGACACTAGAAGGTCTGCACATTTGCTGACTTGGAAATCGGAAAAAATCTCCACCAGATATGCCGAAACTGTGGATCGAACTCAGAAAACTTGGGTAAAAATCAAGTGCTCTAACAGTTCGACCATCGAACACATCATGATCACCAGTGAAGAATAACACATCAGATGACATGGACTCATCCAAAAAAGATGTGGCAAAGGAGGAATCTCTAAGTTCTGTTCCTGTGCTGGTTGACCGGAACAAGTGAAGCATTTTGATGTGATGCACAGTGAACAAGGCGCCCCCCCCCCCCCCAACCCTCCTCCACAAAAGGCAAAAATCAGAAACCACTTTCACCAACACCCATCCTGAACAATCCTCGTTATTATTGTGACTGTTTAATATGTATGTACATCATCAAGTTCGAAGCATTTGTATTTTCATTGCTGTTTTCTACACAGAATGCGCGTTTCATGAAGATACGTTTGGAATCACTCCTTTTCTTGCTCACACAGGCAAAAAAACAACAAACACCAAAAAACACAATTATATGTAGGTTTATATGCATGTATGTTTACACTGAAAACCGTGAAGAGTGGAGAGGGGTGGTGGCCAGGTCAGCAGCGGTGCCCCAACGGTCTGAACCCAGACTACGGGAGACGTGCTTACACTGACAAAACAATAACATAATAGACACACTAATGCACAAGACACAGACAACACACACACAAACACACACACACACACAAATGTTTAAGGCACACAGTGTAAAGGAATGGTAATGATTATATATGTGATGTACACACTTCCACCACCCTTTTTCCATGTAAAAAATAAGCCTTTTCTCTCGTCACACACACACACACACACACATGCTTACACACACACACACACACACACAGAGACACACACGAATTTGTCATTCATCCCACACAAAAGCAGAACAGAACCCCCCCCAACCCCTCCCACACACACACCACCTCACACTCACCCCATACCCCACCCAACCTCAGCCATTCCCCCCCTGAATAGGGACACACACACACATACACACCCCACCCCACCCCACCCCCAACCACAACCAACCCCATACCCCAGACTCGGTCATTCCCCCCCTTGAACATGGACACACACACACACACACCACCCCACACCCACCCAACAACACCCCAGCCTCAGCCATCCCCCCCGTGAACAGGGAACTGCGCGACGATCTTGCTGAGGACGGATGCCCTGGACTGCAGCGTCCTGAGCCTCTCCCTCCTTACGGCCTCCCTGCAGTCCTGGTTGTTGTCATCCACAAGGGAGCTCAGCGCCTTTCTCCGCGCCGTCTTGGAGAACACCATGGCCGCCTTCAGCACCGTGCCCAGAGTGCTCACCCTCGACCTCAACCCTGCAGGCTGTTCCAGGTCAAGGTCTCTACGCCACTGGCTGGCTGCTCGAGGGG
This sequence comes from Babylonia areolata, assembly GCF_041734735.1. Taxonomy (NCBI): domain Eukaryota; kingdom Metazoa; phylum Mollusca; class Gastropoda; order Neogastropoda; family Buccinidae; genus Babylonia; species Babylonia areolata. Next base: position 43,325,571 of record NC_134898.1, on the reverse strand, counting down.
CGGGTGGATCCTCTGATGTGTTGTCATCGTCGTCATCGTCTTTGTCATCGCTGTCAGAGGCGTGTTTGTTGTTGGGGGTCGTTTGTGGAGGTCTGTGGAGGGTGCTTCTGTTAGGGTGGGGTTTGGGACCTGTTGGGGCATCTTTGTGTTGAAGCTGGGTTGTTTTGGGATCTGCTGGCAAGTTCTTGTTGTGCTGGTTCAAAGTGGAGGAGAGTTTGGTGTCTGGGGGAGGGTTTCTGTTGTGCTGGTTTGGGCCGGGCACTGCTTGCTGGTTCCTGCTGGACTGACTAGGGCTTTTCAGTTTGATGTCTGCCTGAGACGTTCTGCTGCATGGTCTGGGTGGTTTGGCTGATAAAGGTCGCGACCTGCGAACTGCGCTCTCGTTTGGCTTGTTCGGTGTGAGGTCAGACTCGTCCGTTTCTTTTGACGACAAGGAGGTGATTATCATCGCTGAGGCGACTGACGGTGGGTCGGCCGCTGAGGCTGAGTGGGGGAGGGTGGTTTTGCTTTGTCGTCGCTTCATCAAGGGGTTGTGTGGAGAAGGTTTAGAGTTCCCTTCCCCCACCACCACACCGTCACCAGTGCAAGGTGCGTGCTGCAAGGCAGGGTGACAGCTGTGTCGTCTGTTGTGGCCCACGTGGCCACCGCCTCTCCTCTCCCTCACTGGCGCTGTCCTCTTGTCCCCGACACTCGGCCTTTGTGCAGGCAGGGGTGCACGGGGGGCTCTGGCATTGATGTCTGCGTTCTGACAGGCTCCCTGTTCCATGGCTGGTGCAGAACTTTGGCCGTTCGTAACTGACTGGTTCTGACATTCCGCCGCTTTGTCCTGCAGAAGGCTGTCCTGCCTTAAAGCCCACGCACACTGCTTTGTTTGTGTTGGGTTGGCAGAGACCGTGTTGGTTGGTGTCAAGTCTGCAGCAGAAGTCTCGTGTACCGTGTGAGTGTTGCCTGTGTGTGGTAACTCGTCTGCATAAGTTTTTGCCTGGTCGTCAAGTGTCAGAAACACACTGTCAGCCATGTCCTCGCTGGACACAGACGACAAAGACACTCGGTCAGTGTGGGAGGCTGGCTCTTCTTTAGGATCACTGCAGGGACGACCTTCACCTTGCCTTGAAGGCTTCTCTGTCTGGTCCGACACACTGCTGCTGACGCTGATCTGTCTGCACTTGTGTTGTGTGGCATCCGTCATGACCACGTTGTCTTTGGTGATGAAGAACTTGGTCTCTGGCACAGACTGAGTTCGGATGAAATCTTCGTACATTTTGGCGCTGGATTTGAACTGTTCTATGACCTCCGCGGTGTTGAGTGCCGACGCCAAGGTGCAGTCCCTGAAAGCTTCACGGGCAGCGGTTCTTGAGGCGGAGTCAGAGAGGCGTGGTCTGGCCGTGGGGCACCTGACGTGCTGGGCACGTGCATAGTGCTGCGGCAGAGACACCATGCTAAGGCTTCTCAGCCGCGTCTCGAACACCTTGTCTCCACCACCCCCACCCCCACCCCGATCACCGTCCTCAACATCGTCACTCACATCCTTCTCCCCGCCTTCCGATAAGCAGTCAACATCATCTTCGAGCGAGATCACGCGAGTCCTGGAGGAAAAACTGACGGCTGAGGCACATCGCCTCCTGGGCTGGGAGACTTCGTGCTGAAGAACTGCCCTGGCTGAACGAACCCTGCCAGTGACGGCCGGGGACTTGGCGGAAGCCGTTCCAGAGACATGTCTATCTCCCCGTGATGTGGACGACGTGGGCCGTTCAGATCGGGAGGAGGAGGGGCGGGGTTTGGTGGTGGTGGTGGTGGTGGTTGTGGTGGAGGCGGGGCCGCTGGCAGGTCGTGGGGGTCTGAACTGGCGGAGGAACTTGTCCAGCTGCCTCTCCCTCACCTTCCACTCCATCAGTCGCTTCTCGCTGAGCCGGGACAGGTTGTACTTGCACTTCTCGTACACGTTGTCGTGGGGCCCGTCTGGAGGGAGGGCTTTGTCGCTGTGCCCTGCACGTCACACACACCTGTAGCCAGTCAGTGATTGAAGGAATGAGTGAATAGATAAAATGGATAAATGGATGAACTGAATCACCTCACCTGACCTCACTACACCTTTTGCCCTGCTTGGGACATAGTCAGTGAATGAAGGAATGAAGAAATAGATAAAATGGATAAATATATTTAATGGGTAGATTGAATCACCTCACCTGACCTCACTACACCGATTGCCCTGCTTGGGACATAGTCAGTGAATGAAAGAATGAATGAATTGATAAAATGGATAAATGGATAGACTGAATCACCTCACCTCACCTCACTACACCTGTTGCCCTGCCTGAGACATAGTCAGTGAATGAGGACATAGTCAGTGAATGAAAGAAAGAATAAATAGATAAAATGGATAAATTGATAAACTGAATCACCTCACCTCACCTCACTACACCTGTTGCCATGCCTGGGACGTAGGCCGCCGACAAGTGTTATCCAGCCACCGTGATGAACACTGCATACACGTATGCGCGGGTGTGAATGTGAGTGTGTGTCTGCATTACGTGCGTATTTTATGTATTGTGTGCGCGTGGTGCTTGTATACGTGTGTGCACAAACGTACGCGCTCGTGTGTATGTATGCTCTCAACAGTGTGCGTAAGGACTTGCACTTTAATGTGTGCCTAACCCACACACGCTCGCGTACAAATCTGTACAGATTGTTTCAGACGCTCCTTTATCAATACAGAGTACGTGAGGGTCTGGGTTCGAATCCCGCTCTCGCCCTTTCTCCCAAGGTTGAGTGGAAAATCGAACTGAGCGTCTAGTTCGTTCGGATGAGACGATAAACCGAGGTCCAGTGTGCAGCACGCACTTGGCGCACTGAAAAAAACGAACTCATGGTAACGGGGGTGTTGCCCTCTGGCAAAATTCTGCTGAAGAAGAAGGAGAAGAAGAAAAAGAAGAAGTCCATTACGTTGAAGATGGTGACAGAGCAGACTGACCAGTTGTCATGCAAACGCCGCTCCACTTGGTGACCAGAGACTTTTTCTGGCGCTCGATGAGGAACTGGTGTCGGGCACAGTCCCGGTCCATGGCGCCCAGCCGTCGGTCCAGCCGGGCACGCTCCATGCGGTTCTTGCGGTCGGCCAGCAGGAACAACTCCCCGTGGCTGCGGGACATGGTGGTGGTTGGTGGGTGGGGGTTGGTGACTAGGGTGGTGGTGGTGGGTGGGTGAGGGTGGGTGGGTGGGTGGTGGTGGTGGTGGTGGTTGGTTGGTGGGTGGGGGTTGGTGACTGTGGTGGTGGTGGTGGTTGGTGGGTGGGGGTTGTTGGTGGTGGTTGGTGACTGTGGTGGTGCTGGTGGGTGGGTGGGGGTTGGTGGGTGAGGTGGGTGGTGTTGGTGGTTGGTGGGTGGGTGAGGGGTGGTGACTGTGGTGGTGGTGGCGGCGGGTGGGTGGGTGGTGACTGTGGTGTTGGTGGTGGTGTTGCCCTAGAGGTTCCTGGTGCCCGGTGGTCGTTCGTGCCCAGCTGGTCTGTGGTGCCCGGTCGTGGTGCTTCCCCCGTCAACGCTCGTTTTTTTTTTGTTACTGTCCTGTGCACAGATATATCAGGGTTAAGAATATACACGTATTTATAATAGGCATTCATGCACACATATCTATACAGTTGTGTGTGTGTGTGTGTGTGTGTGTGTGTGTGTGTGTGTGTGTGTGTGTGTGTGTGTGTGTGTGTGTGTGTGTGTGTGTGTGTGTGTGTGTGTGTAGTGGGGGCGTAGGGGGTGCGTTTGTGCGTGCATGCATGTGTGTGTTTTAAGTCACATGATAACGTAGTTGGGTCTCCCCGAAAACGGAGTATAACTGCCTACATGGAGTGGAGTGATGGCCTAGAGGTAACGCGTCCGCCTAGGAAGCGAGAGAATTTGAGCGCGCTGGTTCGAAACACGGCTCAGCCGCCGATATTTTCTTCCCCTCCACTAGACCTTGAGTGGTGGTCTGGACGCTAGTCATTCGGATGAGAAGATAAACCGAGGTCCCGTGTGCAGCATGCACTTAGCGCACGTAAAAGAACCCACGGCAGCAAAAGGGTTGTTCCTGGCAAAATTCTGTAGAAAAATCCACTTCGATAGGAAAAACAAATAAAACTGCACGCAGGAAAAAATGCAAAAAAATGGGTGGCGTTGTAATATAGCGACGCATTCTCCCTGGGGAGAGCAGCCCGAATTTCACACAGAGAAATCTGTTGTGATAAAAAGAAATACAAATACAAACACATGACAGGGGTAAAAACAGGTCATACACGTAAAAAGCCCACTCGTGTATACGAGTGATTGTATGTAGGAGTTGAAGCCCCCGTATGGGGGAGGGAGAGAGGAGAGAGAGAGAGAGAGAGAGAGAGAGAGAGAGAGAGAGAGAGAGAGAGAGGGCAAACAGGTATGCACAGAGAGAGAGAGAGAGAGAGAGAGGGAGAGAGGGAGTGGGAGAGAGACAGAAGCAGAGAGAGAGAGAGAGAGAGAGAGAGAGAGAGAGAGAGAGAGAGGAAGGCGGTGGTGGAGAGAGATACGGATAATCTATTCATGTATAGGCCATTGCCCCTCATGAAGGGGTACATACACATGATCATGTCAGAAAAAACAACAAGAAATAAGCGGTCATAATTATCATCAAGAACAAACTTCAGTATTCTAAGACATCAGAGTTGATCGCAGTCTGAATGATTCAAACAAATAAAGTGAAAAATTTCGAATGGCAGGCAGAGAGAGAGAGAGACAGACACACACACACACACACACACACACACACACACACACACACACACACACAGAGAGAGAGAGAGAGAGAGAGAGAGAGAGAGAGAGAGAACAAACAACAACACCAACAAACAGGTTCGCGCGCATTCCACAGACACATTGACAGACTTCAATTTCAAGGGTCTATATCAGAGCGTGTTGACTGATCCATATTCTCTTCACCAATCTGCTGTTTAAAAAAAAAACAACAAACAAAAACAAACAAACAAACAAAACCCCCACAAAAACCAACCAACCAAACAAAAACAAAACAACAACAACAACAACAAAGCATATCCTTCGCACAAACCGAACGCCTTGAGAGGCTGTATTTGTTTTGAAAATTAACATAAAAAATGAAATAGATAAGACCAACAAATAATTAAATATATCAAAATGTAGTAAAGGGAGAGACACGCAGAAGGCGAATGATAGAGTGATTCAAATATGACAAGGACGAAAACGAGCCACACTCAGCACACTCCCACATGCCAACACACGGCGATCACACTGACACAGAAGCGTGTAGGCCCTGCCTACCAATCAACACAAACACACACACACACATGTATAAACATACATACATAAAATTATATGGCACACACACACACACACACACACACACATAGACAGCGCACTAATAAAAACAAGAGAGGCAGAGCCTTCAAGACTCACTTGTGATACACTTTTTAAAAAAATCCAAGCTTTTTATGTATTGAGTATAATGCATTTACTGTTATATTTATATTTTTTATATTCTCTAAACTTGGCACTTTGATCTGATATTCGACTCAACAAAAGATCTGTCATTAATTTCATTTTTTGTTCAAACAGGAACTTCTTTTGCTAAGCATGAAAGTTTTGTTTATTGCAAACGTTTTGCTGCAGGCAGTAAAACAAGGGAAATTACTCTGCTGGGGGACTTAGTTTGCTTTAAACTGATCTTTCTCATCTTAAACATTACATTTTGAAATTATACTCAATACATAAAAAGCTTGGATGTTTTTTAAAAAGTGCATCATAAGTGAGTCTTGAAGGCCTTGCCTCTCTTGTTTCAAAATGTAATGTTTAAGATGAGAAAGATCAGTTTAAAGCAAATTAACTCCCCCTAGCATTACAGAGTAATTTCCCTTTTTTTACTATCTGCACCAAAACGTTTGCAAATAAATAAAACTTCCATGCTTAGCAAAAGAAGTTCCTGTTTGAACAAAAAATGATAATAATGACTGCTCTAGCTGTTGGGTCGAATATCAGATCAAAGTGCCAAGTTTAGAGAATACAAAAAATATAAATATAACAGTAAATGCAGTTTGCATATAATTAGGCTTCATTCTTTATTTTTTTGTGCCCATCCCAGAGGCGCAATATTGTTTTAAACAAGATGACTGGAAAGAACTGAATTTTTCCTATTTTTATGCCAAATTTGGTGTCAACTGACAAAGTAGTTGCAGAGAAAATGTCAATGTTAAAGTTTACCACGGACACACAGACACACACACACACACACACACACAGACAACCGAACACCGGGTTAAAACATAGACTCACTTGTTTACACAAGTGAGTCAAAAATGCATTCTTCCCGTGACTACCAACTGTAACGTGAACTGTTTCCAGTTTAAAATCACAGACGTCGGTTTGACCGAATTGTATCTGTTTAATAAATAATTTTTTAAAAAAGAAGAAAACCGACGAACGAACGAGCGATAAATGAATGAATAAATGAATAAATACATAGATAAATAAATGAATAAATAAATAAGTTGCAGTTTCAGTTCGTCAAGAAGGCGTCACTACATTCGGACATACACACAAAGATATCAGTGTCTATGGTTCGGACAAATCAGTATACGCTACACCTCATCTGCTTGACAAGCAGTATGACCAAACGCGCTTCGCCAGACTTTCTTCTTCTTCTTCTTCTTTCTGTTACATGACCAACATCGACTTGCCGATGACTCTGTCGTGGTTCATGCATGCTGGGTATTTTCGTGTCTCCATAACCCACCGAACACTGATATGGGTTACAGGATCTTTAACGTGCGGATATGATCTTCTGCGTGCGTATACACACGAAGGAGGTTCAGGCACTAGCAGGTCTGCACATATGTTGACGTGAGAGATCGGAAAAAATCTCCACCCTTTACCCACCAGGCGCCGTTACCGTGATTCGAACCTGGGACCCTCAGATTGAAAGTCCAACGTTTAAACCACTCGGCTATTGCGCCCGTCGAATGCATGCATAGATGTATTTGCGTACATATGGAGTGGATTTCTTCTACAGAGGACATGTATGTCTCCATGGGTTCTTTTTCAGTTTGCCAAGAGCGTGCTTCTCACAGAACCTCGGTTTATCGTCTCATCTGAATGACAAGACGCTCAGTTTGATTTTCCAGTCAAACTTGGGAGAGAAGGGGCGAGACTGGGATTCGAACCCAGACCCTCACGGTCACTGTATTGGCAGATAAGCGTCTTAACCGTTTTTTCACCTTTCTCATATATATATATATATATATATATATATATATATATATATATATATATATATATATGATAGTCAGTCGTGTCCGACTATGACCATCGGAACAGCAGAGGAGGCAACTGCTGTTCCGACTATTTGGGCTAGAATTTGATTATAGTGGAGAGTGTCTTGCCCAAGTTACACCCCCACTCTCTCGGCCAAGAGGGTTTTAGGACAGTCGGCGTTGGGATGGTTCCCAAAGGCCAACAAGCCCACAAGACTGCAGCACTAAGAGCCAGTGCAATTTTGCCTCCTAGTTTGAGAGTCATAGTCCTTCACGAAAGACTAAGCTGTAAATGGTTTCCAATTGACTGGAGAAACCATTGATAATACAGCTCTCACTTTGCTGTTGGCCCAAATGTAAACTTATGTCAATCTGTGATATAAGCCGAGCGAGATGAATAAATAAATAGATAAAATAACGCTGTGCTGCAATGTACATGTACAAACATCAGTTTAGAATAGCCACTGTAACTGAAAAATGGTCATAATGATAAAGGCTAAAAGAAAGTCTAAATGAAAAACTGACAGACAACAATGAACGCACACACACACACACACACACATATATATATATATATATATATATATATATATATACATATACATGAATGAATGACGAAAGAAGGGCAAAAAGAAAGAAAGAAAGAAAAGAAACACTTCTTTGAACATTCATGTCCATGAGATAAACCGCCAGAATCTGGCAGTCAGACATTGCCACATACACACTCTCAGTCAAAGATTTTCCTGCCTTTCATTTCCGACCCTCTACAAGCGTATAAATAAATAACTTGGACGACTAACACGTGACACTAAACTAAGCTAAACTAGCCAACTAACTAAAATGACCAGATAGGTAGCTGTACCATATACACACGGGCCTGCAAACGTAAACGCAGTCACTTTACAAATGACATATTACGAACTCCACTTGGATGATATTTTTTTTCAAGGGCACAAAAATAGATAAACAAATGAATAGATAGATAGATAAATAAATGAATGAATACATAAACGGGCACCATGCATTGACATACAGACCTGTCGACGTAAAACACCATCAAGTCATCACCGCCTCCATCACCAGAGAAACTCCACAAAAACCCTGATATATAATTATTATAGGAACCATGATTCAACAACCACGCACACTCGATGTTTCAACTGAAACCCACACACCGCACTCTCTACTCTTAACTCCAGCCCAAGTCTTGAGCTCCTCTTCAGACTAGAAAAATCAGCTGTAACATTGTAGCAAAAGAGCGCATAGTGATACATAAGTCCCCATAATACAGTCCCGTTGAGTGTAGCAGGCTCGACTGGTTACTGTGTAGCTGAGACCAGTGTCGAAAGTGCCTCAAGCTCAGAGTCCGACGACTCTCGACTTGTCAGTGTAAGGAAAGAAACAAAGAAGAAGAAGAAGAAGGGGAAAAAAAATCGTTTAGAAGTGATCCCCTTCATTAGCCGGTCCACCTGTACCACTGCCGCTGTCTTATAATTATTTTCTGCCCGTATGTGTAGAGGTGACACGGTCGACAGAACACTGGTGGGTGGGTGATAGTGTCAGCGAGCGAGCGGGATTCTAGTGAGCGGGTGGGTTGTGCTGGGTGGTATGTATGTATGAGCGGGTTGTTCGCGAGTGTTGGGTCGATCTTTTCCGTACCTTCCCCCCCCCCCTCTCTCTCTCCCACCTCTTTTTTTCTCTCTCTTACACTGTGCTCTCTCTCTCTATCTTTCTCTCATTTTGATGTGTGTGTGTGTGTGTGTGTGTGTGTGTGTGTGTGTGTGTGTGTGTGTGTGTGTGTGTGTGTGTGTGTGATAGAGAGAGAGATTGGCCAGATAGAACAGTTTATATATATATACACACACACACACACACACTAACGCACGCACTCACGAACGCACCTTACACAAGCACACATACACACACACGCACGCATATATAATCACACTCATGCGCACATAAACGCGCACACGCACACATTATAATGACGCAGCTGTATCCACTCACACAGGTACGGATTTCACACACACACACACACACACACACACACACACACACACACACACACACACACACACACACACACACACACACAGAGGGAGACGGAGGGACAGAGATGCATACTGTATACATGCATGGACATTAAAAAAAAAACCCATACAAAAAAAAAAAACACACACACCAAAAAACAAAACAAAACAAAAATCCCCAGAAAATAATGTTTTGTTTGTGACCCCCCCCCTCCCCGCTCTTCCTCCCCCGCCACCTCCCTCACTTCCACCCTCTCCCACAATCATCTGCTTCAGTCAATCCTCTTTCCTCCCACCTCTCTCCTTTCTCCCCTCCCCCCTCCCGCTCCCCCGCTGTCCCTCCCTCCCCTGCTTCTGTCCCCCTCCCCCCCCCCCTCTCCCTCTTGACCCTAGGGTTTTTCCCCCTTGCCTCACTACCTCTCATTCACGGTCATGATCGGATTTCTCCCCCCTCTGGGGTGTGGGGAATATCATCAAGAGGGACACACTGTTACGTGTATGTACACTCACCATCGCACACGCTTGTAGCACACACGCAAGCGTGTACACACACACACACACACACACACACACACACACACACAGACACACGGGCACAACTTGAGACACATGCGCTCGCCGTAGACGCAGACAGGCGGACACACAGATACAGACACAGCCACAGACAGACAGACAGACAGACAGACACACACACACACACAGTCCTATTCTACCCCTTCTCCACATTAACCCCAACACCTGTCCTGATCTCTCCCACTCACCATTTACTGTAGCTTCGATTTCATCGCTACTTCTAAAACTTTCAACACTTTATAAAAAAAAAAAGATGCACAGAAGAAGAAGAAGAAGAAGAAGAAGAAGAAGAAGAAGAAGGAGGAGGAGAAGAAGAAGAAGAAGAAGTAGAAGAAGAAGAAGAAGAAGAGAGAGAGAGATAAAGAAAACACATTTTCCGCCAAAGAACGGAGGAGTCGAATGATTGGATTGGGTGTCTTTTTCAGAGCTTCAAAATGACATGCTGTAGGATGGGTTTTTTTCATGTATGGATGACAACCGTCCATTTTGTTTTTAGAGTGTGTAGTCCTGAACGCCCAATAGTACACCATACTGTGAGCCCCTACAACATGATAACTCCCTGTGGTGATGGCAGTGATCAGGGCGACTAAGGTACTGCTGACAAGTTTTCTGTTGCAGTTTCTGACGGGCGAAACTGTTTATTTTCACTCAGTCAGGAGCTTTATTTTCACTCAGCCAGGAGCTTTATTTTCACTCAGTCAGGAGCTTTATTTTCACTCAGTCAGGAGCTTTATTTTCACTGTCAGGAGCTTTATTTTCACTCAGTCAGGAGCTTTATTTTCACTCAGTCAGGAGCTTTATTTTCACTCAGTCAGGAGCCTAAAACGGACCGAGTTCTTACTCCTCCTCCACTAGATTCTGTGTGATGGTCTGGTTGCTAGTGATTCGGACGAGACGATAAACCGGGATCCCGTATGCACTAGCGCACGTAAAAGAACCCACGGCAACAACAACAACAAAAAAAAGAAACTTGAAGAAAAAGAAAGATGTTTGTGGCAAAATTCTGCAGAAAAAAATGCACTTTGCCGGATAGCAAAACAAACACACTTTCAGATAGAAAATGAGGGGAAGAAAGGTAATGCTGCTTTGTGGCCACGCGGCCCGAATTTCACACAGAGAAAACTACGATACGATACGATAAAATATGATACGATACGATACGATACGATACGATACGATACGATACCATACGATACCATACCATACCATACCATACCATTCGATACGATACACTACACTACACTACACTGCAATACGATACGATACCATACGATACAATAATGATTTATGATACGATACAATATGATTTTTGTATTTGTATTTCTTTTTATCACAACAGATTTCTGTGTGAAATTCGGGCTGCTCTCCCCAGGGAGAGCGTGTCGCTACACTACAGCGACACTCTTTTTTTTTCTGCGTGCAGTTTTATTTGTTTTTCCTATCGAAGTGGATTTTTCTACAGAATTTTGCCAGGAACATCCCTTTTTTTTTTGCCGTGGGTTATTTTACGTGCGCTAAGTGCATGCTGCACACGGGACCTCGGTTTATCGTCTCATCCGAATGACTAGCGTCCAGACCACCACTCAAAGTCTAGTGGAGGGGGAGAAAATATCGGGGGCTGAGCTGTGATTCGAACCAGCGCGCTCAGACTCTCTCGCTTCCTTGGCGGACGCGTTACTTCATCAATCCACAATACAATACAATACAATACAATACAATACAATGCGACGCAACACAACACAACACAACACAACACCAGCTCAAAAGAGACGCATTTATAAACAGCAGACAGAATACAGGGCCACACAAAACACACGGACAGTCAGTCAATACCCAGGAACAAGGCCTGTGGGTGGTGGTGGTGGTGGTGCTGGTGGCAGCGGTAGTGACACATCAAAGGCAGGGGGGACAGAGCCGGGTTGACAGCTAAAGGAGCAGCCGTCAGTGTGGGTCCGTGGGGGAGGAAGGAGAGACAGAGAGGAGCGCCAACTAAACCGCCACACTTGTCTCACGTGCTACACAGACAGACAGACAGACAGACAGACAGACTGACAGACAGACAGACAGAGAGGCAGGCAGACAGACACACGCAGAAACAGTGAGCATGTTTCCCTTAGTTTACAGACAGACAGACAGACAGACAGACAGACAGACAGACAGATAGACACAGACAGACTGACAGACAGACAGACAGACAGACAGACAGACAGACAGACAGACACACACACACACACACACACACACACACACACACACACACACACACACGTAAACAGACAGATTGACAGACACACACATACACAACACACACACAGACACAGACACACACAGACACACACAAACACACACACACGCACGCACGCACGCACACACATACACACACGCGTAAACACCCCGTTACTGTTCCTGATATCAACAGAAGTTCATCAGATAAAAGAAGAAAGGAGAATTCCGAAACGTCGTTTGTAAATGTGGCACTTTGCCTTCCGGTTTTGATAACTTCTGCTGTCACCTCATTGAGAAACCAAGAAAACACAACTGGTCTACAAATGTCGCCTTGTTTGACACCAGGTGTATAGTTGTACAGATGACATATTCTGTTAAAGTGTAGGTGCACCACACATTAATATTGCCTTCTCATAGATGCACATACTCTAACACTCACGTATATAAATAATATTCCACGGAAACTATTTTTCTGCAAGGCCAAAGTATGCTTCTATCAACTCAGTCAAAAGCTCTCTCGAAATCAATAAAAGCAACATGTGATTTGCACTTTAAACGAGAACAGATTTTGTATGAAAGAAAACTAATTAAACTTGTGGTCCACAGTGGGCAGGTTTTGTTTAACTCTCCCATCACTACCTTGTGACGCCCCCCCCCCCATCCCCCATCCCCCGCCCCACCCACCCCCCAGCACTTTTCACCCCATATCTAATATCACGCACGTGCTAAGAAAATGCGCCTGCTGTCTCTCTCAGGGCGATGTTTTTTCATTTGTACCACCCTGTTGGGTGTTACTCTTCCTGAGAGCAGCAGCTGAGCGTAGTAGCCCAATCAATAAGTCCGGTCACAAACACATCGACAGGTGGACCTGTCATACACGCAGAATGACCCACACTCAATATTCACGACATAAAAGGCCAGCAAAGCAACCAGGCCTTTGTTTGATCAAAGAGGTGTTCTGCTCGGCAAGCCAGTGCTGCTGTTTTACAAGCTTTAGAAACTTAATCGATCCAGTCTTTTGGCGTGTGGCTGTGGTCAAAACTCTTGACGTATGTTGACGGGTTTTTTTCGTTTTGATTTTTTTTTCTCTCTCCTAGTTGAAACAACTGCCATTACTTGATAGCCGGCTCTTTTTTGACATGGGGGAATGCAAGTGTGTGTGTGTGTGTGTGTGTGTGTGTGTGTGTGTGTGTGTGTGTGTGTGTGTGTGTGTGTGTGTGTGTGTGTGGGCGCGCGCGTGTGAGTGCGTGCGTGCGTGTGTGCGTGCGTGCGCGCGTGTGTATGTGCATGTATGTGTGTATGTTTATGTTTGCGCGCGCGCGCGCGTGTGTGTGCATGCATGTGTGCGTGTGTGTGTGTGTGTGTGTGTGCGCGCGTGTGTGCTCGCTTGCGCTTGTGCGTGTGTGTGTGCATCTCCCCCCCCTCTCTCTCTAAAGTACCAAAACATTGATCGATTGATTTTCTTTTTTCAGAATGGAAAATGGTACTATTGATCTTGAGCAAACACTCAGTTTAACTTTTGTTGCTGATGCTGAACCAGTATCATTTTGAATCTTTCTGGTTTGTGGATATGGTACGAAGGAGCTCTCTAGTTACACCTTTTAACGGAATAAGACTTTGGTATAAAATCTATTGTATTGTATTGTATTGTAAAAATAGACTTCTATGTGTGAAATTCGAGGTGCTGTCCACGAGAAGAGCGCGTCGCCACGGTGCAAAAAATCAAAATCAAAATCAAAAACACTTTATTAATCCACATGGAAATTAAGTTGTGCAATCACAGGCTCATTGTAAACACTGGCATAAAATCATGCGCAACATAAGAAGAGATTAAAACTAGTCAAATAAGAATTCCCAATAGCTGACGATATACTAACCCCCCCACTCCCCACACACACATACTCATGTTAAGACAATAGGGTATTGCACAACAATATTAACAAGTGAAAACATCCAACAACAAAAAAAGGGTATAAGATTACTAAAAATGACATGCGCGCACGCACGCACACACACCCACACACACATACACACACATGCACACACACACACACACACACACACACACACACACACACACACACACACACACACGTTAAGACCATAAGGTATTGTACAACAATACATAAATAAAAACATCAAGGGAATAAATCGTATATATAAGTAAAATGCACACACACACACACACACACACACACGCACACACACACTCACACACACACAAACAACGTATGCATGCACATAACATATGTCACGCCAATAAGATTAGAACATTAACATTAAGATACATGAAATCCAAGTAAAATAAGAAAATATTTAAAAATCACTTCCGATCACACACACACACAAATGCTTGCTTGCCCGTGCTCACCCGCTCAGTCCCACATGCACGCATAATGTCTGCTCCCATACACTCGTCTGCTGGTGAAGTTGAGGTGTTGCTGTGGCGAGGGGGCTTGGGGGGTGGGAGGGTTCACTTAGTGTATTGGATGTTTTGATTGTGTGCGCGAATGGCTGTAGGAATAAATGAATTAATGTATCGAGATGTTCTTGCGCGTGGAGCTCTAAACCTACCACTTATGTCTGACCTTCTGCTATTAATGTCATCATGTAGTGGGTGTCTTACGTCGGTCAAAATTGTTATTAGTCTGTCAGTCAGTTTTCTATTGTGCATGTCGCTAAAGGTGTCTTGTCTTATACCCACCACCCCACCCGTTTTCCTAATGACTTTTTCCAACCTGTCTTTGTCATGTTTGGTCAGGTTTCCCCCCCAGCACACGGCTCCGTATGTTAAAACACTACAGACAACAGATGTGTAAAACATTTGGAGCATCTGCTTGCATACATTAAAAGATTTCATTTTTCTAAGACAGTACATGCGACTGTTGCTCTTTTTAATGAGTGCAGTTGAGTTTTCATTCCAAGACAGCTTATTGTCGATTATCACACCGAGATATTTGTATGAGTCTACTTGTTCGACCACTTCATTTTTTGTGATGATTTTACTTAAAGTTGATTTCTTTTTTCTGAAGTCGATTACAAGCTCTTTGGTTTTGCCAACATTCAGCTCAAGGAAATTTTCTTCACACCAGTTCACAAACCTGTCAATTTCTCTTCGGTAGTCAGTGTCATCGTCATCAGTAATAAGCCCTGTCAGTGCGGAGTCATCTGCAAACTTAACGAGGGGACACGAATTGGTCAGACTTCTGCATTCAGCCGTATACAAGGTAAAAAGAAAAGGCGAGAGGACTGTACCTTGTGGTGCACCTGTGTTTGTGAAAGAGACAGTAGACATAAAATCATTTAATTTTACAAACTGAGGCCTTTTAGTAAGATAGTCTAAAACCCATAAAATCGTCGGAAAAGCGAGTCCCATGTGCATCAGCTTTTTTGCTAAGAGGTGAGGTTGAATTGTATTAAAAGCACTAGAAAAATCAAAGAACATCAAGCGGACACAGGTATTTGATTTGTCTAGGTGTTCATAGATTTTGTTCAAGACAAACAGTATTGCATCATCCGTACATCTGTTTCTCCTGTATGCAAATTGCAAGGGATCTAAAAATGGTTTGACAGACTCCTGCAGATAGACAAGTATCACTCTCTCAAAAACTTTCATCACAGCAGATGTCAGTGCTACAGGACGGAGGTCATTCATACATGAAACATGTGTTTTCTTAGGTACAGGTATAATGCAGGAAGTTTTCCAGATAGACGGTATTTTGCATTCACTAAGAGACTGATTAAAAATAATTGTTAAAATCTGGTAGAACTGAGCTGCACAGTATTTCAGTGTATTTGATCGGATCATATCAGGACCAGGTGCAGACACCGATTTTCTTCTTTGCTGTGTCTGCAAGTGTATTTCTGGTTTTACTCTCAAAGTGGAATTTTCACCAGAATTTGTTTGCAAAGGACAACCCCCTTTTTTTTTGCCACAGGATCTTTTACGTTCGCACAGCGCATGATATACATGATATTACCTAGAGGTAACGCGTCCACCTAAGAAGCGAGAGAATCTGAGCGCGCTGGTTCGAATCACGGCTCAGCCGCCGATATTTTCTCACCCTCCAGTAGACCTTGAGTTGTGGTCTGGACGCTAGTCATTCGGATGGGACGATAAACCGAGGTCCCGTGTGCAGCATGCACTTATGACACGTAAAAGAACCTACAGCAACAAAAGGGCTGTTCCTGGCAAAATTCTGTAGAAAAATCCACTTCGATAGGAAAAAACAAATAAAACTGCACACACACACACACACACACACACACACACACACACACACACACACACACACACACACACACGCACACAAAAAAGGGTGGCACTGTAGTGTAGCGACGCGCTCTTGCTGGGGAGAGAAGCCCGAATTTCACACAGACAAATCTGTTGTGACAAAAAGAGAAATACAAATACACGGGTCTATGGTCTCATATGGACGACAAAAATGTCACAAGCATCTACAGGTCTGTTACTGACATAGGTATTCCACCCCCTCTCTCGTCCCACCTTTCTCTGCTCCCCCTCTCCCACTCTCTGATCCTCCCTTCCACCAGCACCCCCACCCCTCACACTCCTCCCACCCTACCCCACTTTCTGTGTGCCAGACAAACTATATTACCATATATATGTCTACAGTGGGTTAATCGGTTGAATACCATGGGTCAGTGGTTTTCCCACCACAGTAACTGTGCTGGCGCGCGGCCACTTCCATGTTATTTCATCTCTGTCCAAGGCTGACCCATATTCGTTACACCCTTTCTCTTACTTTCGTACCCCCCCCCCCTCTCTCTCTCTGTTTCTCTCTCTCTCTCTCATTTTCTCTGGTTGTATAATTCAGAGTCCAAGCAAAATGGTAATGTACTTGAATACTGTACTGTCTGTTAATGTTGACAATGTTTCGAGTCTGATGACTTATGAACATTAAACCATCTGGAATCTCTGGAATCTTTTTCATTTTCTCTCTCTGCCTCTCTGTCTCTCTATGTCTCTGTCTCTCTCTGTCTCTGTCTCTTTCTTCGCCCTCACATTTTTGTGTAACTCCTGTTGTTATGGGCCAGAGGCCTGACAATTAAAACATTTTTTGACTTTGACTCTCTTCTCTCCACCCCTCCCCCCTCTCTTTTTTCTCTCCCACCCCTCCCTCTCTTTCTCCCACCCCTCTGTCTG